>NC_137464.1:17363916-17963916 GCF_964235325.1 Thermobia domestica
GTTTTCAAAACTAATGTAAGCTGAGTAACTGGAAAAGTTGTCTCATAATTACCCTCACTGACCCTATATAATTAATATACCTATTTTTTTCTATTCAACTAAGAAATGTAGCGATCTAAAAACAAATACAACGCATTTTACTATAAAAATACATAACATTTAGGCAGGGTTGGCAAAAACCATGGTTTTTATTGAAAAAAAAAAACGGTTTTTTGGTTTAAATAATTTGCTCTACGTATTTATATCAAATACTCACAGAAATAAGTTTGTTTCGCCTTGGAGTTATTATGCAACAACCGAGTTATGCTGGAAGAAGTCACGTAAGCTTAAAAAAACGGAATCCAAACCGCTTCTCGCCTTACATCCGAGAAAAATTGTCCTCCATTTGAACTCGAAACGGGGACTAATTGCCCACAAATGCGATATGTCGTCCGACTCACTCACGAAGGACTCCTGATAAAAATACGTTCCACTGATCTTTACACACTTGTTAATATAATTGTCAAGAGTCGTTTCAGAAGGACAAGGAGATAAATAGTTGCACAAGTGAAACTATTATACAGAATTATATATGGACAATTTCAAAGTACTGCAGAGTACAGAAGAACTAATTTAGTTCAAGTTAATTCACTATGACTTTTATTAGTTCAAGTTAAAGAAATTCAACGACTTAATTTGCATATCAGTACGAAAAGTGAATAAAGATACGAATTATTTGAGTTCACTTTGGCTCTGACCCATTTATACATAGATACCAAAGATACTTCTGATTTCAATATATGCCTCATGGGGTTTGTATGACCTCCCCTCCAAAAAAAAAAAAAGGACGGAATTTCGATGTATTTTATCAATAGTAAACATTATTAAAACGAAACATTTTGAATTTTTCTTTCATTGGAATTGAATAACAATAACAACAAACTATTAAAAAATCACAAAAGAAACATTCAAAAGCTTCTATCAGTAATGAATGGGGAATGTAGGTCTGAATATAATACGAATAATATACGGGAGTGAAACGCGATAACCCACAAATGTGTGTTCATCAACATTTTACGAAATTTACACTTTTACGAACATTTTTCGTCTTTTGGTAAAAAACAGCTGGTTTAAACCAGCCAACCGTGCATTTAGGTAATACAAATTCCTTCATCACAAAGCAATAAATTAAACATCTTTGAAACTTGAATTTGTAACTTGCAAATGGTAAAAGTGACAGTGAGATACTCACAAAAGAGATGAACTGAGAGAAGTCAGTCCTGAAATCCCCGTACATTATCAATTAAGAAAAGGAACATCATTTAAATTTTATAACGCTTCTTAAAACACATCAAGCACAAGTGATTTAAATGTAAAAAATCAACATAAATATATATATATATAAAACTGTGGTTTATTTCAACCTTGTTACGGAAAGGGTAAGTTACATTTGTTATATATATATGCTTTGTAGATTTAAAATTTCACGGTTTCGAAGAGATTTGAAAACTTTTAAGTGAAAAACTTGGAATTTTCACAATTGTTACTGAATATAGCGGAAGGGAAACTAAGAAGAAGAATAAGTATTACTTGTGCTCTTAGAAGAATGACAACGAACACTCAGCAATGTTCTTCCACCAAATGGTTTATTGCAAGTCTTAATGTAAAGATTTTTGAACAAATTAGTCACACGAGGTATTGAAATACAAAGGTATAGGCCTATGTGCAAACTGTATATTTAAACATAATTTGTTCCTAAAGTACGTAGGTTTGTTGCAAAGATGCTGAAGCATGAATTCTTCACTAAACTGTTTTCTTTTCTAGCATGTTGAACTTGCCTGTCACGATTCATTAATTTATAGATGTTATTATTTCATGTTTTTATTTATAAACTAAATCTTTGCTGATACATTGATACCGAACTACAGTTTGGGATTGCATCGGGTTTATATTTGTGTAAGTTACTTCATAAAAAATAATTAAAAATCCTGATGGACTTCTTTACATGTTTCATAAATATATAGAGAAAAAACTGTTTAAATTAGTATTGGTTTTGTCAGAAATAAAATTAATTCATTTTGTTAGTCACGTATGACCCATGTATACCGTTAACGTACATAGAAATAAGGATATCAGTTGCTGGTTCAAGTAATTAAAATTCTTATAGCATTACGAATAATCCAGCATAAATAGTATTGCGAAATACATGTTTCGGACAGAACTCGCTTCTTAAATGCATTAGTCTATTAGCGTATTTAAAAATTTTGCTAACCATGTTTGATCGATTTGTTTTGTAATCCACTCGATAGTATAGAAGGTGCAGATTAGGAATAAGGGATTTTTCTGTTAAAAAAAAAAAAAACTCACAGGTCAAATATATTAATGCACAAAGGAAGAGAAATGCTTAAGTAATTTATATATGCAGAACATGTAAACCATCTGTGGATATAGAAACAGCGTCAAAAAAATGTGGTTCATTACTATGAACTTGTAATGCAAAATGGCTACTTTTTTGCGATATTCTATTCCGATTCGTTGAGTTGAGTTGATTTTAGTTTAGCGTCCCTTTCAGCAGCGAGGCTATATGAGACGTGGACCTACTGATTAACGTGGAATCCGAACCACATGAGCTCCCGCCGGGAATCGAACCCGGGTCTCCCACGCCAAAGGCGCGTACGCTAACCGCTTAGCCACGGAGGAGCTCTCTATTCCGATTCGGTTGTTTTATGGTTTCACATGTTAAATTAGATTACCAACATTAAATTCAGACAGCATTGCCGACCGAATGTTTCGCGAGTAAAGGAGGATTAGAGCCCCGCAGGGTACGTTGTTTTCTGCCTTCGCTACGAATAGTTTACTTTCTTTTCCCACATAAGTCACTATAAAGTTCAACTTTGATATTCAACAGCTAAATAAAATTGACATCACATTTTACTCAAACGTCAATTGCCAGTTACCATTATCAAGTCACTTCTGTAAATCATCATGTTATTTTGCGTTTTGCCCTTCCTCCCCATCTTTAAACAATACGCTGTAAAATTAGCTTATAGTGATTACGTAACACAGGTTGATGCGTTTTTTGAACTTGTATTCCATTACGTTGATACCCACCATCGCTCAAGCGCATGCCCCCTATGAATGCATTCCCATGAACTTCCAGCTTTGCCCTGCCCTGAACAGGAACTTGCAGAGAAAGGTGGTATTGACCACCTGATAGCAGTCTGGATCGTACTTTCTTAGGAGTAATAGTTTTAATAGTATATTTTAAAATTTGTGCGCAGTTGGTAGCAGAGGTCAAGAAAAAAGGCTCAGAAGGCGTAAGATTTATTAATTATTGGAGTAAATGTAATTTTTGAACTACTGTACGGCTGGTAGTGCGAACAGGTGTATGGGCATGCCCCGACGAAAGTGTACTCGCTGTTCCTGTAAATCTGTACGTTTTTTTTTTTTTTTTCCCCTATACTGTTATTCTTACTGTGTATTTTATATAACCATTTAGTTTGGGTTCGGATTCAATAAATTGTAGCATCTCTCAATCTGCATGGAATTTATATAATGAAATTAACAGGAGCCAAAGCATGTTTTATCTTAATTTTACAACTCACCTCTCCCTCCCATGCAGTTTCATTGCATAGAAGCTTCAACTGAAAACTTCCATTTACATTCCATTCTACGTACAAAAAATAAGGAATGTTATCTTCACTCCGTATCTTGCAAACAGATATATTACACATCTTCTATTTCTACGACTCGCCTACACGAGTACCGAAGTAATTCGTACAATAACATTTAAACCAAAATAAGATATGCAACACGGTTCAAAGTTTAACATATTTTCAATTTAATTCTAATATAAAGAAGACCCAACTTAATCAATACAAAACCAGCATTCTTCTTCTTCTTCTTCTTGTTACTTTCTTGCCCCGGCTTTCACCTTTGGACAGTTTATAAACTGAGGATTGTGACGGTATAAACCAGCATTCACCCGCTTTCAAGCAATTTGTGAGTGGTGCTCAGTGTTGGCAACCACATTAACATATGTTGATAACCAACACCTAGGCGGTCATTCGGTACTAGCCCCTGCAAAATTAATTTTCACAGAAACGCAACGCAAAAAATGCAAGCGCAACTTGACTCAAAAGTGCCTAAAGTTTTATTTCTTATAATAGCACTAAGCTTCCTGAATGATCTTCTCTCTCTCTCTCGGGCACTTTCCGTAACGCTTTGTGTCAACGCAATTGAAAATTTGCAATTTGTTTTGTGATAATCGGCATAATATTTATAATGTCTATTGGAACTTTTGTGTTGCGTTATTGTGCACAGAGTTTTGTAACCACCGATTCCCATGCTTTCTATTTTTTTATTCTTACACTATCTATATCATATATTAATTAAATAATAATGTTTTAAGGAAAATTATTTGTTGAACTATTTAATTACTTGTAAGTGTTTCTTTTGACCTTTCATTCGTACATTTTTACTTAATTTTGTAGCAATATATTGCTTTTGTTTTCGTGGTTTACTGTATATTTTTATTCCTAATTATGTAATTAATTCTATCTTAACGAAATTTTTAACTAATTGTTTTGTAACTTTGCTATAGGAAAATTCAACTGTTTTATATGGATGGATACAAGGTTTCTTTTCGTTTCTGATGATAGGCATAGCAGTTAAAATTGATTTTTGCGTTTCATTACTTTATGAAATTATTGACACATCTGGTACGGAATAATGCTGCTATTACTTTTGTGTGACACACTTATATTAACATTTATCATTTGAAGCACCGTACAAATATAGAAAGCATCTGTTCGTCTGAACTCAACCTTATCCAATCATGATCTAGCTTTCAATCAACCAATCATTGAGTTGGTATTCTCCAAACTTACAAGGATGCGGAGATCATGGGTAATGGGACGGAGGATCTGTCTATAGTGGTGTGAGGTTGAAATGTATCAGTGTTTGATATTTCCTGCTTTAATTCCGAATAACTCGGATTCATCTGAGTCCTCGTGAGCCATGTTTTAGTACAGCAAAGGAAAAATGCTGGTAAAGTATATTTTTTCTGTTATGACTTTCAAATAAGGTTTCTTGTACTTAAAGTGGCTTGTGTTTGTTGTTGTACGTATGATTTATTGTTCTTTGACTAGCTAACGTCTGGCTTGGGTTTTAGGGTATCCTATTATTGTTTGTGTGTTAAGATATACGGACTTCCCTAAGTTTGTCTTCTAATAAGAAACAGGATTTATGGGTTGTAGTTATGTAAATATTGTGTATTTGTCTGATGTAAACAGGTTAGTATGCAGTCTACAAAAGCTGTCTCTCGTAGCGTAGTGTAGACGCATTGAGATGTATCTCAGGTGTTATTGGGACTTCCCAGTCCAGATGAGAACAACTTGTTACGTAAGTGTTGGCTTCGGAAGATTGATTGTGTCGAGATGGTTAAATTTTAATTTATGTTGCATGTTTGTAAATGTTCAATTCTTTTATATCAATATTATCAATGCATTTACATTTCAATGATGATACATGTAAGCGTATCTTTAACCTGCCATTCCTAATGAATACTTTTTCTTGTTCCGAAGTTCAATAATATGTATTTCATAGACGGGAAGGTGCATTTTTTAGTTATATGCAAAAATAGTTCTTCTTAGTATTATAATTTAAAATCTCTATTATTCAATCAAATGCTTGCACATGTTACGATGGTACTGTATATTGTATGGTTGGAGAAATTTTGAGGTAAGAGCTTGTAGTCGTGAGCTGAGTAAGAGGGTATTCTTTAAGAATATGTCATTTCAAGAGCAGCTATCTACCATAATGCATAACTTTATTAACGTGAGTTTGTCGAGAAAAAAATTAACAAGACGTTGGAGATATGTGTTATGGAGTATTGCAGATTGTTGTATAGAGTAGTTTACTTCCAAACTCACATGGCCATATTTTTCTTAAAAGCTGTTTTACAGCTATTATTTTGTTTACAAGTGCTACGAAAGTAAGTGGGGCATTACTCTAGCAGACGGTTCTACCAGATTTTGACAGATTTCTTACATTTTCAAGCTAGGTTAGAACTTTCAGATTGGTTCTACCAAATTCTGACTTCAATATGCTGTACACTCATAGAAATTACTTACATTCACTCTGATTCTTTCACCAAAAATGTTTCACATTGTATTTACCTACAAATTTTCTGTTTGATAAAACCGTGTGCTCGAGTAAACCCGTAAGTGGATTTGTTTCAATGATATGTATGCCCTAAGTATTCATTTTTAAGTTGATGTACTGTTTTCAAGGGCATATGGTGGAACTTTCGTTGTTAATGCTGTGATATATATAACCTTCCACTTTGCACTAGTAGTTTATTTTGAAACGGACGAAATTAGCTTTTGTGATCATGAAGGAAAATAGAGCTATTGGTTGCGATCAGTACACATTTCTTAGTGGTAGTTAAAACTTGTTAAATTTTAGCCCTGACAGGGTACCATAAAGACTTAGAAGCCAACCCTGCAAAGTATAGGGATGATTTCCAAATTCATACCCTTTTTTGCTATACTACGTTAGTATATTAGGAGGATTTGTTTCGAATTTTAAATATGTGGTCGTCTTAGTACGATCTGCAAACATTTTCATTGAAATGGTCTTCTTTTTATAGTGCTTACGTTGAGTTCGGTTGCCACAGGGAGTCAAAATTTATCCTATCCGGATATAAAGCTAGCTGTCGATCAATGAACTTAATGCCCTTCAGTCGGCTTACAATATATTGTTGATGTTTTGATCTTTCTAAAGGGTATGATAGGTAATATCGACTGTGCTGGGTTTGATTTGATATATATATATATATATATATTCGTAGCAAGAGTAACTAAAGAATGGTAATGATAAGGATTTTGTTACTTACATGACAGGTGTAATCTACTCCTAGATCTTTCCTAATACCTCGCGGTTGTCCACGAAATTTAAGTTCCATGTTACTGTTGAGATCATTCTATTGTTGCTGGTAAAATTTTCAGTTGTGATTGTTAACAATAATGTGTTCCTTTAATGCTTTATAGTTTCGTAACATAAGACGTGCTCTTTACAAACATTTCCAACCAGAACTTCTTAAGTAGAGTCTTGTTAAAAGTATGGTTAAGAGGTTTCTGCAAGGTATATGCACATATCATAATTGTGAGCTACAGTAGATTTCTTGTTATAATTATACTTTTCATTACTCGCTCCGCAGTACTTTTAAGTTTTTCCTTCAATTTTGTTTTCGTGTCACCATTTTCTGTATTAGAAACAAAGCACCATATGTAAACAGAACAGTTATTAAAAATACCTAAGTATAGTTAAGAGTATATTTTAGAGAAGTTTGGTTTCATTTGCCATGAAAACACATGAAGTATAAAACCATGTTTGCTGTTACTGAATAAATTGGAGAGGTTCTCCATGGAATCAAATATAATTTACCTCTGAAATTGAACTGTATTAACCTATTTTATGGAGCGTTGAACTGAAAAGAGGTATTAAAAGCAAGTTAAAGAAATTAATTAGTTAATGACAGCAAAAGCACATATTAGATAATTTCAACTTTGTTCCAACTTTAAGATATAGCCTTCAAATGTGAAATATCCTCTGAAATTATATAACAAAATTACGCTTTGCGCTTGTTCAGTTAAAAGCTGAGATTTATTCGAAGAAAGGAATTGATGCTTGCGTCACAGAAGGGTTTTCTTGTACTGCTTTGACAGTTCTTACGCTTAGCTTTTGCAGAAAGATTCATATACAAGCTTATTACTTTACTTATTGAAAAAAAAAATCTTGCAGTTTCGTGGTGCAAGACTAGATAAAACTAGCTCATTCGTCTTTGGTGCACGTGGTCTGGGTTCCATTCTCGGTGAGAGTCCATTAAAATTTGAACGTATCACGATTTTTCGGATTCTACCTTAAACGGTAGAACCACGTCTCACATAGCCTCGATGCTCAATACAGACGCTAAACTTCAATAAGCAAACAAAACACAATAACACACTGAGCAGGCCATGTGATGATTAAAAAAGAATACCACGTAAGAGATTCAACATAATAGTTGTGTCTTCATCAGACTTCCACTCCTTCTGGCTACCTTTTATATACTTTCCGGAGATCAACTTTTAATTAGGCTCTACCTCTTCATTAAGAAGTATCACAGAGTAAGTGCTTAGTTTGACAATATGAAAACAAAGCCTGATAGAAACGTTAAAAACAGATAAACTGGTTTCTTGTAAAATCCAGAAATATTTGTTTCGAATTTCTCCCCAAGTAATGAAGGAATGGGTGGAATTAAGTGCTAATTTTAGGTGTGTGTATAAAAATGTACATGTATAGTCATGAGGTTTGTTTCACAGTGACGTTTTGGTATACAAAAGACGTGCGTCTCATTTGTGTGCTCAGGTCATGGAAAATCCACTCCGAATAAGATTGTATTGTGTGGCAAGGAAGGTATTGTATTCGTTTTACAAGTTTCTCTTCAATCATTGACCATAAACAGGGCTTGAAAATTCTTGTTTGCAAGTACAAGCCAGACAATTTTGCAGTCACAGTGTTTATACTTGCCAAATGTAAATAAAAGTACTCGCCACTAGCGAGCAGGCTAGTGGATTTTTCAAGCCTTGACCATAAAGGTTCAAAGTAGAGTTAGTAAGGGGATTTATATGCCAGAATAAAAATATTTCAATCTATACGAACTTCGTGAATATTATTCGGGAGGAAAAAGGAATACGAATTTAATTTGCTGAATCCAGAGGACAGTTTGAGTATGGGATGAGTATTAATGCATGCATTTGGTAGACATATTTTAATTATACGAATTAGGAATATCTTTGCATGAACTTTGGAAACGAAACGTGGAGGGTGTTTTGAAACCTCAGTGCTGTACTGAATAAAAGTCTTTTTTTTTTTTTTTTTTTTTTTTTTTTTTTTTTTTTTTTTTTTTTTTCGACATACAATTTTCCCTTTTTACATGTACCTGTCACACAATCATATTATTTTCCATTATGGTCTTCAGGTGCAGTTTAGACTTTATGAAAGGTCACATTCTATGGTGAATCTATTCAGAACTTTCATCTTGAATCACTGTCTTGTATGACTTGTTCAGCGAGATGAGGTAGAGTGCTCAAATCTGGTGCAAAAAAGTTCTTTCATGGCTAAGGGATTAGCATACGCGCCTTTGGCGTGGGAGACCCGGGTTCGATTCCCGATGGGAGCTCATGTGGTTCGGATTCCACGTTACTCTGTAGGTTCTATTTCATATAGCCTTACTGCTGAAAGGGTCTCAGCTCTTAAAGCGTTAAACTCAAAATCAACTAAACTCGGTGCAAAAGTCCCTGATTCAATCTCTGGTTATTCTTGTTTCTAGTGGATAGTACTATGTTGGTTTTTTTTTTTTTTTTTTTTTTTTAAGTTTTATCCTATTTCCTCCCATGTTTTCATTCCACCAATTTTTAAAATTATTTACTTCTATTTATTATCCGTCTTCTATTGTCCACTGGAAACTCGAGTGTTCAGGGGTAGAACAAGTAACCGAGCTCTCCACCACTAACTCATTATGCCTCCAAAACTCCTATTGTAGTACAGAGCCCACGTGAATATTAGATTCTCTGTCCTTTATATCTTTGGTTTCACATAACGACGCAAGTAAGATTTAAAAAGTCAAATTGAAACCCAAAATGGCGTTGACCTGCTAGTCGCCTCATTCCTTCTTTTCTGCATTTTGTTCCATCCTACTTTTTCTTCTTTATCTGATGAAGCGAAACCGAAAGTGCCCCTTCTATACAGGGTTTGCTCAAGTGGGCCCAGCCCGAAGAAAAACCGTTTTTTTTTTTTTTTCGGGTTGGACCCACTTGGAAAAACCCTTTTTAAAACCCACCTGGGGTTTTGAGTTTTTTGTTAGTGTATTATTAGTACAACTAAGGTGATGACATTAAAAGTGATTTTTATCAGATTTTAGACTTCAATGGGAGAATCAGGTGTTTTCACGTTAAGGTATACAACAACATTTAACATGAGAGCTTTATAAAGTTCTGAATGCACTGAATGAATTAAAAGAAAAAAAAAGCTTAGCCTGAGATAGTTAAAGAACAAATAAATGTATGGATTATGCTTATAGCCTATTCGAAGTAAAATATGCAGTTTTGTACTTTAGAAAATACTTTCCGCAAATAGTGTTCTCGTGGTCTTGGCGACACCGAGGGACGTTATCACTCATACGTTTGACGGGTTTAAGGCCATAGGTGCCGGTACTAATAGTAAATATATAAATATATTAGTAAAACTAGTAGTATTATTTCTTACGTTTTATGTAAAACACAAGTATTCTTCAGTAAAATTTGGTTTTCCAACAACAGTTTAGTTCAGTCATTTGTTGCTACTCTCCAAATAAGCATTCTGTAGAATCAACACAAGCAATAGCGTGAAATTTCTTCTCAAATTTAAGAAGCTTAATGCTCGGAGCTCCGAAGACTATGTAAGGCTTACTATTTCAAGTGCTGAATTCAAATTTCCGTACTAGTGGAAGTTTCGATGTTCAGTAAAGAAACATTTATTTTCGAAAAAAAAAAAAAAAAAAAAATCTGCCTGGTGAAAGAAGCGCTCGGGAAATTCCCGCAATTGAACGCAGAAGCATCGGAAATGAATACTGCAACAATAAAACTATTTGTTTTACGCTGGAAGTTATTTAATTTCATTTAAGACATTATAAAATATGAATTATATCTTTGTTAATTGTTTTAAATTAATTTTCCGGAAAGAACCGTCTTGCAACAAGTGCTCGGCAAATTCCCGTAATTGAACGCACAGATTATCGGAAGTGAACTTCAACAGTAAAGCCATTTATCTTACGCTGAAGGGTGTTCATTTCATATAAGACATTTTGAAATATTTATTTATTTTATACAACATGAATTGTATCTTTGTTTTAAATTAATAGACCCCTTTTGGTATTCATATTTGGGGAATGTCAGTCAGGCTTCTGGATGACTTGATCTACATTTGTTCGTTTGTCTGCCAAGCTCCTTCATGGCTAAGCGGTTAGCGTACGCGTCTTCGGCGTGGGAGACCCAGGTTTGATTCTCGGCGGGAGCTCATGTGGTTCGGATTATACATTATTCAGTAGGTCCCATCTGATATAGCCTCGCTGCTGAAAGGGACGTTAAACACAAAATCAACTCAACTCGCTTGTCTGCCTCTGCTACACACATTACAGGGTGCAACTATCGGTCTTTTAAGTTAAAATTTTCAGAGTACAAGCACGAGACACTCTGATTTCCTGTATAGATTTTGGCGGCATACCCTCGTAAAATTTCAAAATAGCAAGTATCCACGCTACAAAGCTCAATTTTCAGCCTTTGAAGTTGCAATTTTGACGCTGGAAGCACGAGATATGCTAAATTTGCTGTATAGATTTTCGCGGCGATCCAATGTAAAATTTCAAAATGGCGGCCACTTTTCCAAAACAGCAGTAAAAAGAAAATTGTTGCAAGTTGTGACAATGGCAATCTCGAAATATAAATCACATTTTAACACTTTTACTCCAAAGACGTTGAAATATTTCGAAAAAACGCAATTAAATCCGAAAATACCTGAAAAAACCCGTATGGGCCCAGGTGGGTTGGGCTTTTACAAAAAAGCCCGGGTTTTTTCAAACCTTGCTTCTATATTATAGGTGACAAGCAGGGGGGAAAGGAGCTACCAAACACCCAGATAGGCAGCGTCATCTTGATTACTTGATAATGTTGCTAAACGGAAAATGGAAGTACGATTAAGCATGTTAGATATATATAAATCAGGTTGTTTAAAAAGTATCGAGTCTTTGGAGATCAAAATTCAGAATTCCTTTATTGTTATTTTAAAATTAACATAATGAAACCACATATGCACAGTTTCGTCCGATGACCTGTCATTTTTCCGATAACACCGTAAACTCGTCGCTATAAAACTTATGTTTTCTAGGAAATTGTAGCCCATGGTTTTTACAGGCTACTTTTGAAACTTAACGCCATTCAGGAAGGTCTCCAGAGACCGAAATAAATGATAGTCTATCGGTGCCAAATCCAAGCTTAACGGTGGATGCATTAAAACCTCCCGGCCAGGTTCTCTCAATTTCTGATAGGTCGTTAAAGATGTATATAGTCTGGCGTTGTGAGCTTGATATTACGACACTCTTTCTGTTGAGCAGTTACGGTCGTTTCTTTCGAATTAGGTGCTCTCGCGTAGTCAACAATGTAGGTCCGGGTCTATCGTTCTGCCCGTCAACAGCATATCATGATTCACGATGCCCTTCCAATCCCACCAAACGCATAGCATAACCTTTCTGTGTGTCAGTGTGGGCTTTGCCACAAACTGTGAAGCTCATGCATCCTTCGACCACGATCTTTTTTTGCACATTGTTGTCGCAGGTTATTCACTCTTTTTTTATCAGTCGTGATTAATCACTTCAGATGACTTGAATTCGTCACGTTTCAGTAAGATTCACAGATGGAAATTAGATTTTTTTCCCCCACAACATATGTACCGAAACTTCAAACGTCTTTTTGCATCCGTCTTTCTCCTGAAATTTGATACTATTTGGTGATGAATGTGTAGGTCATTTGCAATGTGCTGCTTCTGCCGATTTTGCTGGACTTTTTTAGTGTGTCACCTACTTTTGCTGTGATTGATCGCCCACTGCGAAGAGCATCTTCTACATCGAAATTTCTAGAAAGAAAGCGGCTGAACCATCTTTTTGGCTGTTGATTTTGATAACAGCACAAATTTATTTATGGGTTGTGCTGCATTTGCTCCTTTATCGAAATAAAATTGTAAAGTAAGCCACAATATTTTACGTCTGATTATAAGAATCGTAAGATTCGTTGCACATCTGGTAGCTTCAGCTGTCAAATGAGGTAAGGTCAGACTCGCTGCGACTCATATACCCTGAGATTTGAGATTCAAACGCCGTCTCGTGCGCCGAAGACTCAATACTTTTTAAAATACATACTGGCTGAACCTGCGCTCTCTACACAGCGCATCATTCGCATATGAGCATAAATCTCCTTATCATTCTTCCTTACAACATCTGTACATGTACCTTTACAGACACAAGTGAAAGACGTATTGATTAAAAAAAAAAAAAAAAAGCCAAGGGGTATCATAAAGGGGAGACTTTTTTGGATTATTTTTTCTCAATATCTCGCACCGTTTGCAAGATTTGAGCCTGCTTCCGGTTGGAATTTCTAATTCATGTATGACCGGTGTTTTCTTTCTTCTTGCATGCAGTATGTAATAAGCAAATACATTACATACACAATTAATTATAATGTCAGTTATATATGGTGTTCATTGGGCAGAACACTCCCCTCCAAAAAAAGGTTCATCTTAGACTGGAGAAATGGTTATCCTTCCTTTTCCATTATTATTTGGCCATGAAACAAACGCCTGAGACATATACAACCCCTATATACAACAGTGTGGTGTTGGAATGTATAATGCTTAGGATTTTTTTTTTTTTTAATTTCAACACTTCCAATGTACCCGTAAAAATGTAATAAAGAAATAGTGCCCATGTTTTTCAAATATTCAATTAGAACTGGACAGTCTACATGAAATTTGCAATCGTTCAGGGAAAACGTCATCTTTCTAGAGCCTGTAGTTTCCGAGATCTCATTGTCGAAAAGATTGGCCACAAACATATAAACGTAGTTTAAAAGAGCTCCAAAGATGACAGCACAATTCATTTGCATTTATTTCGGAGAAGGCTTATTAAAGGCAAAGGCCTTTGAACAATAATTTAAAAGGATAAACTTTGTGAAAAATATTTCTTTAAGTAATTTATTTAAAGTACACTCTTTTAAAAATATTTGTCTTTGTTATAAACGTGAAATCACAAATAACCGTAAATCAAAGGTTTGACAGCTGAGGTTATAGGGTAGAGCTCGGTCGCTCTTAATTCGTACTGTAGCATTTTAATAGATAGATCCTAATTATAAAGTAAAACCTATTAGTCTGTGAGTTACGCTAATATACAATGCTCAAAACATTTAAAGACTTGCGGGTTGCTAAATATTTAGGCAATTCTTAATCCTTATTATAGACATAAGGCGCTTCCTCAGCCTGCCAGTCTCGCTAATTCCCAGTAGTCCACAATCAGGCTAATAGTTGTTGATCGCGTGCAGACAATTTCCAGACATGATAGTATGATGATAAAAAAAAAAAACAGCTCTACTCAAGTGCTCTTTTGGAAAAACTGCTTTGAAACAGGTCAGACGATTTCAGTATCTCTGTCGGGAAATTAAGGGCGGAATTTTCGAAATGCTTGAACGTCTGTTAAGTTATTTTTAATAAATTTATATGCCAGGTTTCATCTGCCTAACTTCGGGAGATATTGAAATACTCGTAATTTTTTTTAATCAATAGTGAACCCCCTTCTCATTCCCGTCCTTTAGTATACATACTTGAATGAATATATGATCAAAACTTGGCTCGAGCCAAATGCTAACTGTTTTAAAATTCGTTTCAACTGTTCAGCCGTTTTCTTTCTATTATGAGATAAAGAACATCAATGTGAATATGAAGAAGAAAAAAAATATAAAAATTGACATTCTTTCTCACTTTCATCTTCCACCCCTCCCCTTCCCCCTGTTAGAAGAGGAATATTCTAAAACCGACAACGTTTGGGAAGTGATTCCTGACACCAAGATAAGACAAAAAGTATAGGCCAACCTAGGTGCATAAATTATTTCTTTCTGAGTTATAGGGTGCCGAAAACATGAAAAAATGAACTTTAAAGATTCATAGCTCCAGAACTATGTGACCTACCATAGTCGGGTCAAGACTTCACTGAGGAATTATCCAAAAATACGTGTTTCAGAATGCTAGTGTTCTCACGCAACAATTGCCTCTTTAAAAATTGTTGCGGAAGTACCGCAGAATTCAGAAACTTGAATATTTGGATAGGGCACATACCAGTTCCTAAATGAAGTCTTAACCCGACTGCGGTAGGTTTCATAGTTTTGGAGTTACAGACCTTCAAATTTCATTTCGTCATGTATTTGGCAGCCTGTAACTCCGAAAGCAAGTATTTGTGCACCCAGGATGGTCTATTTTTTTTTTTGCCTTGTCTTGGTGTCAGAAATCACCTCCCAAACGTCAGTGTTGTTTTGAAATGCCATATATATATATATATATATATATATATATATATATATACGTATTTAAAAAATATGTTTCATATGATTAATAACTCGGATAAAAATATCATCCCGTATATAAAGTTCTGTGAAATTTTTAGTATCGTAGCCGTGCCAAGAAAGAAAAAAAAAATAATGTTTTATGGATATCTTAACTATATTGTTGTATTGCTGCATGACTTAGCGGACACAGTTTGAACATATCCCCATAATCCTAGCGATATTCCACTCAGCAAAATAACCCAATTTGATTCATTCTGTAGTACCTTCTATATACGAATACTTGCTTGAAACGGTTCTAGATTCGACACTAAACATATACTGTACGTTGTTAATCTTTAACTTTTCATGCCTTTTACCTACGTCCACCGCCAACACGAGGAGTATTCTGTATTGAATTACATTTTTTCAACTCCAGAAATCCACGGTCAACCAGTTGGATTGGCATAACAGTCGCTGAAAGGTAGTACAGTAGTTCATAGGTGTGGGTAGAGGAGGGAGGAACCTATGAACTATTGTGCATTTCTACCACGGCTGCTAGTAAGTGAATGAATAGCACGGAAGAGGATCAGAAGAGACATCGTCAGACACCTTATCCATTTCCGAGAACATAATGCAGCTACTTTCTTGAATAAACCTTCTCCACTCACGAAGTTTTGATACTGTTTACTGCCGCTTTTCCTTCGGAAGTTGTTTCCTTCTTCGTTTACGTTCATGTTCAGCCTTGTTTCTGCCATCCACTTAGTTATAAATGGGTTTCATGATAGTACATATTTTCCACACACTGTCACCTGTAAATATCAGCAGTTATTATATCCTTGAGAAATACGCAGTAGTTCGCAGATATTACACTTTTCAATCACACTAGCATTTAACAACAGACCTTGTAGTCACTTACAGTCACTTTTTAGCCAAGCAAAAAATCAATATCGAACGCCCTTCGTAATTGTTCATGATAGTCATTAAATCACAGATGGTATAAGAAGTGATGAGATTAAAAGTCCTCTGAAAGCTACGAGAACTGACCAGCCCTATGCTGTAGAAGAAAAAGGTTTCAGTAAGTCTTCTTGTGCCAAACAAATCCAACCAGAATTATAAGTCACCTGCTCAGTATAGAGTTGTAGTTAGAGGGAGTTTGGCTACGGGCATATAATTTGAAGTACTTAACAACTACCTTTATAAAAATTGTTGCTGAAGTACCGCAGGATTCTGAAACTTGGATATTTGGATAGGGCACATACTAGCTCCTAAGTGAAGTATTGATCGGACTACGGTAAGTTCGATAGTTTTGGAGCAGTGGACCTTCAAAATTCTTTTTTCATGTTTTCGGCAGCCTATAACTCCGAAAGGAAGCATTTGTGCTCCTGGGTTGGTCTATACTTTTTGTCTAATGTTAATATCAGGAATCACCTCCCAAACGTTGTCGGTGTTGTTTTTAAACACCTTGTATATATTTTCAATGTGCTGTTGAGTTGCAAGGTGACTCAAGACACAACGCGAACCACTAGAACAAAAGATTCAGTCTTATCCCAAGGTATGTGAGCTCATAATTGACATCATCATATCTATAGATTTTCTCACGGTTCTTCCATTGCCTCACACTAATTTCATTGTTTTCCAAGCATCATTCTCTTATATTATTAAATTAAACACTAGTGCCCGTAATCGTTGGACTGTTAAATTGAAAATTTCAGTACGTCTAATGTGTGGTATTGACGAAAGTGTGTGGATGTACACGTTTTAACTTTCAGTGGGGAAATAACTAACAAAGTATTACAGTACATTAGTACTCTGTTCCGGTGATGATAACTTGAGAAATACGTATTTTAAGCCAATTTTAAATCTAGTCGTGTACAAAGAAACGCGATTGAAGAAAGTAATTATAATTATATGAAGGTTATTATTTCAATCCAAGTGTTGAATTTTATTTTTTGGAGATTTTTTTTAATATGTGTATTTTACCCAAAAAATCTACTGGATATTTTTGGGCTGGGGAAAATACCAACAACCCATCAAGACAGTAACACATGTAAATAGGTAAACATGTTATTCTTTGATATTTGTAATTACAAATAAACAAATAAAATAAAACAAAATAAAAGGTAAATGTGAATTACGACTGGCGTTCTGGGTGATATAACGTCTCGAAAACTCTTATTTCTTCTTCTTCTTCTTTTTTAAAATTTTAACCCACTAGTTTTTGTGCATTCTTTCTATTAGAATATCGAAGAAGACGTTCCTTTTTCGACATACTGTAAAATATCACAGTTTACTGTCGTATGTAACATTTACTTTTTCAGTTCACCATAGTATAGTGGACATTTTTCCAACAGGACACTGGAAACATCTAGGTCAACTCCATTAGACACTCTGTCGAAGAGATGTTTTTATCATCAAAATATAGTACAGTTGACACTCAGAACATCGGCCACCGATAATCTAGTTCCTTCAATTTTCTGGCAAAGACTTCAATTCTGAGGAATTATTTTATTTAGTTATATTAAAATTCTGTAATACTATTTTATTTAGTTGATCAACATTAAAATAAATTTAGTTTGATTTTCATTCAATGTTCAATTTTCTTCTTTTAAAGGATTGCACAGGTAATCATTTTCTGTTAAATATATACGCTGTATATAGCATAAAATCAAGTATTTTCAAAATTCTGCACTTCTTAAGTCTTTTTAAATGTTTACCGGGCAACCGGATTTTTAAATGTTAATTTGTAATATTTGTATAGTAGATAAACAAACTGCTTATCAGTTTTATAGTATACCAAGAACATGACAACCGAGAATCGTACCCGGGTCTCCGCCTTACCAAACCGATCCATCCCACTCTTTCCGTGAGTAGTCACACTTGAGCTTGAAATGTGTGTGACCGTTTAGAGCAGCGTTTCCCAACGGCACACTAGTGTGCCGCGAGGAAATCGAAAGAAAATTATTAATTCTATAGCAATCAAATTGCAAGACATAGGGAAAAATTGCATATTTGTATTTACATTACTATGAACCTCTACTATGAATCTATAATTTTAAGTTTCATACTGTATTACTTTTCTCTACATTTTTAATGTGGACAAATGTATTTGTTATCATTGTTATGACAATTATTGTTTCTTTATTGTTGCAGATTATTTCGTAACTTGAAATTTTAAAATATCATTCAATCCTTTCGGCAAAGCAAACGTGCATACAAATTACCTACTGTGTTTTAAAAGTACAAGAGATTTGTTTGTTCGTTCGTTCTTGAGTGATCTTCCTTCTTAGTAAAAAATCGGATACAGCTTTCGAAACAGAAAGTGTGTTTTTAAAAATCTGAATCCAATATTTAATTGCAATTGTTTTGAAGTTTTAAATAATTGCAATTGTTTTGAAGCTTTAAATTGGAATGAAAAATAAGTATAATGACTTCCACGAGGAAAAAGCAGTGATCGAGCTTTCTTCTCTGAGAGTAATCACAGAAAAAATACCACGGTATTTCATATTTACAAATAATAATATCTATGAGTGTGTCGCGAAAATTCAAGCTATCCCGTAGTGTGCCGCAAGTTGAAAAAGGTTGGGAAACGCTGGTTTAGAGGGCGGATTGCATAACGTAATGATTAACACTTCGACACAGTAAGTCAAAGACTCGGGTTCGAATCTCGGTTCCGTCATGCATTTTTCACTTTGTGTATTTAATTGTTACTGTACCTTGTTGCCATAGGCCACAACAATCTCTTTTCTTGAGTCAATCAATTAGCGTTCCTGTCGTTGTCGTGGAAGACTCGAGATCGATACCTGATAAAGTCATATTTGCATCCCATGTTTGTTTGTAATGTCTAATTTTAAGCCTTTAGCTAATGGAGACGGATAATTAATGAAATTAATTTTTTGTGCTTCTCCACCGGAAACTAAAAGGCACACGCGCTAGCCGCTAGATTAGCGGAGAGGACGCATCTCATGTCAAATTTTAAGTCTAGTGCTGAAAATGGACAACTTGAATCAGACATAACTTCATAATGTATTGTATAATTTCTTTGTTTCCAATTTAAATGCATTGACACTATCTCTGTTTCATAGCAGATAGACTGTTGTTCGGTGATTTGTGCTGCGAGCATACCACCAAGACAGTATAATCAAAATTTATAGTCCCGTTTGATATCTACTAAGTTTTATGACTTTTTGTGTGTGTATGTATTACAATAAAGAATTTTATCTTCGTATTGATTAAAAATTCATGTAGTTGAAATCATAAGCTAATCGTAATTCTTTAAAAATAGTACGCGAAAGGCTCATATTTAAGAATCTCTTAAATTACGTTGCTCTATGCCCTGTTGAAATCTGTAGGTATTGGTGTAATATAATAGAGTACAATCCATGGAGAGTAATAATTAAATTCTAGGAGTAAATTAACATCATGGGATCATTTGTTAATGCATATAACTAATGTTAAAAAAATGAATAAATAAATGAAAATAAATTTTAGATAGAAAATGATACGTACGGTTCTAAAATTGGGCGTTTACAATCGAGGAATAGTCACTCGATATCCATACAATAGTGGATTGCTTCTGCAATGTAATTACCAGTTTCTGTGTGGTTACATGTAGTTCGAGAGACTAGAAACAAACACAAAACTGCTCAGTTCCTAGCTGATCGAAAGAATGTAATAATTCTGTTTCTTCAACAGAAATATATATATATATATATATATATATATATATATATATATATATATATATATATATATATATATATATATATATATATATAATTAGCTCAATGATTAGAAATATCCAATGTGTACGTTTTGCTAAAGAATTTATTGCCTTGCTCAACACAAATTCTTCCAGGAAATTAATGTTTGTAACTACATTCCGTTGATTATCTTCTGAATACGATTGCTTTTCTTAATTTTCATAGGATTACTCTTGTACAGTCAGCAACAAATGTTCTTCCCGTTTGGTAAAATTTATTTTGGGAAGTACGGTGGTATGGCTGGAACGTACAGAAAATTAGACTATTTTTAATGTACTGAAAACTGTTCTCAATTTGTCCTTTCATTCTGATTTACGAAACTAATTTTATCAGACGGAAAGAACTTTTGTCTCTGACTGTACATATACTTCTCTTCATAAGCACTAACTGGTATTCTATGTAGCTGACTAATAATAATTAAACAAACATTGCTTCTTAGTGCGACTATGTTTCACTAGCTTTCTTTCTTTATTCTTTTAACAAACGTAATTGTTCAAAGTGACAACATTAAAGACATCAAGTAAAACCACGTGCTCTACTTACTTTGATGTTGACACAATACAACTTTGTGTTTCATTAATATATCTCAAACATCTAAAAAAAATTCAGAAATATATTCGTTTTAATTATTGTGTCCCTTTATGCTAAGAACGAATAAGCCTTACTTTTATTGTTTATGCCATATATATCTAAATATACAGTATTGCTTTATTTATCGTTTTTGTAGGGAGACGATCCACCGTTCCTTTCCGTCGGCACTGAAGTTAGTGCTAAATATAAAGGTGCTTTCTGCGAAGCGAAAGTAAGAAAGGTTGTGAGAACTGTCAAGTGTAAGGTAAGTGTTGTCGGCTCAAATCATTCTTGAAAGTAGTTATTAAATACTTGTTATAACTGTGACAATCTGCAGTTTTTGTTTTATTTATTAATTTATTTATTTATTTATGTTAGAGTTTTAATTTTCTTTCGTGTAAATTGGGAAGGCCATTAGGTGAAAATATCTTTTTGTGAATCTTGAAGTTAGAGTTCTTATTCAAGTTTGTGTTTTATTTAAAAAAGAAAAAAAAAAAAGAAAGAGACAGGTCAGTTGACAACTTATGAACAGTTCGTTCATTTCAGAAAATCAAATTTATTGAAAATAAGTAAACTTACTATAAAATCAGAAACACAGGAAGAGGTAAGTAAAAGAGAGATAAATAAACTATTTGTTCATATTTCATACAATAAGCTATACAGTGGTCCCACTTGGCATATTCGCTAACGTTCTCGCCTTTGTTACGAGCGGTCAGG
Source organism: Thermobia domestica (assembly GCF_964235325.1). Taxonomy (NCBI): domain Eukaryota; kingdom Metazoa; phylum Arthropoda; class Insecta; order Zygentoma; family Lepismatidae; genus Thermobia; species Thermobia domestica. Next base: position 17,385,107 of record NC_137464.1, read on the forward strand.
GTAGATTGATTTAAATCAGTCTGATTTAAATCAAATTCCGAAATAAATTAATTTGAAGTGAAAATAAGTGAAATCCCGTTTCTGTTCTGTTATTTCGATTATGGAAGATAATAATCATAATACAATGAGACACAAATGTATGTACAGCATAGTATCAAAGCGAGTGTTTGATGATGAGAATGATTAGGGAAAATCCCGTTTTGAACGGGTAACGTGGTAATCGTACTTTTTTCTTTTCATAACATAGAGTTTGTAAATCGTTAACTATTCCACCGGGGAAATCAACATGGATGTGTGCGCGCGTCTTTTTGTTTGTTCCCAGATAATAGGGGCTTATTTAAGGGGATCCGATCTCCTCTCCGAAACATAAAAAATTTGTACATTTTTATAACTTTAGGCGAAATTTTACATATTTTACATGTATTTCGTGCCGCAAGCTAGTTCTAGACCGCCCAACTTTTTCTTTAAATATGTTCCTGCCACATATCAATAACTTTTGTGGGGGGGAAAATGCCATGTTGATAAACATTGCTGTACTTTTTTCTTAATGCTGAAGAAATATTGTTTGAGATTGGCATAGGTTAATAATTGGAGATTAATTCAAAATTCAACTCCAACACTTTCACTTGAATGGCATAATTAACTTTAATACTAATTCTTAATGTTTTTTTCTTCAGTTCTCGATCTGTATTATATGAGGAGTAAGATGTGATTTAAATTTTTAAAATCAACAAAAATGATTTTTTTTTTTAAAAAAAAAATCATGATTTTTTCTACTGTGGCTTGCAGTCCCGAGTTCGATTCCCGGTGGGGACACTCGATCGAAAAAGTGTAACAGTTTTTTCAGGTCAGCCATCCTGAGTGAGTTTTTCGTGGGTTTTCCTCATTCACACCAGGCAAGTGCTGGAATAGTACGTAACATACAGGCCCCAGGCCGCTTCCTTCCTTCCTTTTCCCTTCCCCAATAATGTGCTCAACAATAGACGTCATCGCTCATAGGTGGCGGGCTCAAGACTATAGATGCCCTGGCATATCTATGAGTAAATAAATAAAACTAAAGTATACAGTTCATAATAGATCCAAATATCAGAATTAAAGTATTAAATAAATAATCTTAAGGCCTAGTCAAACCTTGTATTGTATGACCCGAAATGAACAGTCGTCCACAACTTGTTTCAATGTGTGACAGTTACGCCATAAAATTTACTTTCCAAAATTCATGATGACAAGGATACAATAGTTGACCTTTTTGTTGTTGTTGTTGTGTGTGTGTGTGTGTGTGTGTGTGTGTGCGTGTGCGTGTGTGTGAATGTCGTTCATACAGTTGCCGCAAGATGTAATAGAACTTCCTTTAATTTGTCTTCGCTTCCTACTTCTTACCCTTTCTATCTCATGAAGCGTTCAGAAAAGTACTCGTAATACATTGTGTGTGTGTGTGAGAGAGAGAGAGATTTTTTTTCAGTATTTATCGGTGCTTTTTTTACACAATATTGAAAAGTGATCACTGATGCAGTAGTATACAATCATCCCTATTTTTGCAGGTGACCTTCAAACTTGGACTTGGAAGCAGTATTGTGACAGATGATTTAATCCGTGGAAATTTGAGGGTATGTATCAAAAATCAATTGCAGTGTCGTTTCTTTTAAGTTGTAGGGTATATGTTAATAAACTTATTTCAATAAAACACTTTTATTGTAGTTTCTAATTAGTTACGTTGGTTAAATAATAGTTTGGTTTTCCTTTGCTTTGCACTTGTTTCGATTTCATGCTATTACGAGGGAGGATCAAAGACTAAGGTTACAAGACGGATATTTCTGGAGTTTCGTCTGTTATAGAGGAATAAAGCGTGTGCGGTTATTTTAGTACTTGGAGTTGGCACTGTGCAGAGTTTGTCACCCGCCACATACGGTGCTAGTTGTAGGTAAACACAAATGGCGACTCGGTTGGAAAAGTAGTCTCGCGATGAAGTCCGCTCAGTTACTCGATTTCTGTGGGCGAAACATAACCGCGGCTGAAATTCACCGGCAGCTGGGAGAGATTTAATGTAATGTATCTGGTAGAGAGTTTGTAATGTCTTCATCATGTTGCAGAATGGTGTCGAAAGTATGTGGCTAGTAGAGAAAACGCCATGGGTGAGGAGCACAGTGACCAGCCCAGCATGAGATGAACAGATTTGAACATAGGTCACGTGGAGGGGCTTATTCAGGACAACAGGAGGATCACGTTACGGCATCTAATGGTACCCAGGAGACCGTCACTTCGCTTCAGACGAAGGAGGGAAAACACTTCGTGAAAACGTGGCTGAGCACGCAATGACAGGATTTTTACCATGAGGAAATCTTCAAACTCATCCCACAATGCGACAGGTGCCTCAACCGATATGGACATTATATCGAAAAATAACTTAATGTATGTACTATCTAGTGGATGTATTGGTTATATGAAATAATATCTACACATTCCAGTGCAGGCTTTGTAACCTTACGTTCTGATCACCCCTAGTAGAAGTGATAGGTGATTTATTATTTATGTATTCGGTTGATTGATTGATTGTATTTTTTGTAACTTTTCTTTTACAAGTAGTATCAGTACTAGTTTACAGTTTCTATGAACTTCACTAGTTTACAGACTATCTTTTAACTTTTAATTAAGTTGTCATCATATAAAATATTTGTTTAAATATATGCAAATAACAATTAGAATGAAATTTTAAGAAGCGTGATGATTTGGTGTATATAAAGATAATCATCACACAAACTTACCTCAAAATCCTGTTTCTCAGTTAATCTGATTTGCCTTTTGACTAGCGAAAAAAAAAAAAAAAAAAAAAAAAACACTATTTACGTTGTGAAGTCAACCGATATTATTTATTTTAAATCGTCTGTAGGTATAAGTACAAAGAAACGAATATTGAAGATGAGCGATTGAGCTGGAGATCGAGTCAGATACGTAAACCAATCGCACATTTTTTCTCTTTAAATTGTTTCAGTCCTTATATCGAGGGTAGCAGGGTTGATAATTAACAGTCGAAATAAGGAATTTTAATACGTTGTACAAATAATTTTGATAGAGGCTCATAGCGCGCTTTAAGAAACCGTATGTTTATTATTTTGCTCACTTCAAGTTCTGATTCCTGATAGTTCCTTTCACTTTCAAACTTTCGGTTCTCTTTTGGAGCTTTGCTTACGGAAGATAAAATTAGTAAAGGGAATAGAGACACCAAGGCAATATAAAGGATTGGACTTAACGGGAAAAAGCAGTGGAGAACCACAAGATACATGGGTCAGAGATGCTAAAAGAGAATACTTAGTTTCAGGTTTTTCGAAACATTTAACTCATTGGTAGCATGGGATTCCTGGTTTCATCTTGGCTCTCGCCAAGCGGGCTTTGAGGTAAACAAACACGGCTTGCTTTTTTTTTCTTCTTCTTTCTTTCTTTCTTTTCTTCAAGGGGGTTCTTCCGTTTCCACTTTCTCCATTCCACTGTTATAATCCATCTCATCGTCACCTCTCCCTTAGGCTTGTTGCATAAACGTGGAATGTTAAATTAAAAAAAGAAGAAGAAGCATTTAAAAGAAACCCAACATAATAAGGCTCAAGAATGTTATTTGGAGCCAGAAATACAATAGAAAGACTTGCTTTTGAATATTTGTATACAGGGCGATTTAAAAATTTTGTACGCCTTTCTGTTTTGAAATCTAGCTATCCCTACTGGTCTAATGGCTAGCACCGTATGCCTTTATTGCCCTTGGTCCCGGGCACAGAAAAGAAAGCAAAAATTTAATTTCACAATCATTCACTTTTATTAATCATCCGTCTTCTTTATCCTAAAAGGCATAATTGTGGAACGCTAAATTAAAAAAAAAGTTAATTTCATTTATTTCGTACCCTGGGAGAAAAATGTGAAATCCGTTGAGTGCTGCAACTTATAGTGTACATGGTGACCGTAGCCACAATCTTGAATGCAAATTCGAAATTTCAAACGAGGATGGGGGCTTTCACACATGAGGTAACACCGGTGTGAGCTCAAGAATCCAAAAATGTAATTGTCTCTTTCGTGCATTGTTTTCATGTTGTGAACATTGAAAGTTTGAAAATTATCTTCCATTGGCACATTACAACCCATGTTTAATGTGGTGGCTATCCCGTCTAATTCAGAACTGTAATAGCCATATCCGCTTCGACTGCATACACAGAACTTCCGGTGAAACGTGGTCACCCGCGTGCTGAATGTATTCCTGTAGGTTCCTTATTTCACGGTATTTCTCAGCATACACCATCTGCTTCAGATGGTAACTGCGATCAGTATATTTTCCTAGAAGTTGTGCATCGAGCTATTAACACATCGCAGCACCATAGTAGGGAGAGATCCTATCGAGTTGGAAAAAAAGAAGAAAAATTGCCGTCTAAATTCAGAAGAGATGGAAATACCTTCCTTCTGTAGCAGCGTTAGGAGGTACTATTGCACCATTAAGGTGGTGTCGATGAGAAATGGACCAATGATGTAGGTGTCCCATATGCCATAGCACACCACGCCACTATCTTTGTAAGACTATGGTCTTATTCGAATCAACCCAGTTCAATTTACAGTTATACCAGTACGACAGTTATGCAAATTGAGCTCTCCCTTTTAACATAAATAGTTTACCCATCGATCAGAGACATGATGCCAGCGATAGATACACAATATTCGGACAGTTGAGGGCTGGGTGGTAATATTTCCAGTGAAAGACGATGAGTACTGTATTTGGGATGCTTGAAGATCATCTGCAACAATAAGAGATTCTGCCAGTAACAGTGAGACTTTCTAAACTTTCAGTGTTCATAACGTGCAAACCATACAAAATATTGAAGAAACAATTACACCCTTTGACTCCTGAGCCCATGCTGATGTTGCTTATTATGCTCCCTGCTCCTTTGAAATTTCAAACTTGCAATCAGAACTGCGGCCATTGTCGCCATGTACCCTGTAAGTTGCGTGACTTCATTTTGCCACCATCTCTCATGAACAGATTTAACATTTTTCTCTCCGATTTCAAATTAAAGGTGTCCAAAGACTTCTAATTTTCCGTGTATTATTTTTTTTAAAAAAAAAAAAGAAAGAAAAAGAAAATTGGAATCATAACACAGATAAATAAGGGTTGGCTATGCAAAGAATGGGTGATAGTAATTAAGAAATAGATTTAGTATTGACTCAATGACAAAAAACATTATCATAAAAACATTGGCAACCTTTCCTGCCTGAACGTGAGAACGCACAACTTGAGCCCGCCAGTTGACAGTGTACCATTTTATGTATAATCAACAGCACTTGATAACGTATTTCTTCAGTGCGTTCCTTTATATTCTTTTGAGTTATAATTTTTTTCTACTATTTTTATCCGTGAAAAAGGCCCTAGGGAAGAGGCAAAAGCATGAATGTGTAAGGGATTTTCAGAAATCAGAATTTAAAAGTAAGTGAAATAATAATTAAAATTTTTCAGTGTGTTATTGTATTGTCTATGTAGATTTTCCTTGTTTAATGGCGCCTTTCTCTCATGACAAGGTATTTTTATTACATTTTATTTCTTCAGATTCTTTATTATATTTCTTCGTGTATTTAAAGTGCAAACTACTAACTTGGTATGTCCGCAAAAGTAATATTTCATTACTGTCTTTGTTTCAAAATCTTGTGACGGATTTCGAAATCTAATTAATGATTTAGGAGACTTTATCTTTTTTCATATTCGTAAGGAATAGATCAACTGACCTCTATTAAAAGAATTATGATTTTTGTACAAATAGAATAAAACACTCTACATCACCGTAAGTGTGATTTATTTTTGTAGTTTGTAAATATAACTTGCTAGAAAGAGTAGTTGTCAAAATTTCTTAAAAACATACGTGTTAATTTTGTTGGTATCATACGGAACTTCAGTGTTCAAGTTTCTCTACCTATTTCTATTTGAGTAATTTACTTATTTATTTAATATATAGGTGGGACAAACAGTTGAAGCAAGACACCCTGAAAAGAAGGAATTTATAGAAGCTGTTATAAATAAAATACAAGATTGCAGCCAATACACAGTCGGTAGGTCACTTGTATATTTCGAAATAGTACAATGCTGATGTTGTATAGTATAGCATTATAGAGTTCATATTTAAAAGGTGTAATTTCTTAAAATTTCGATACGAAATTTAGAGAGTAATTTTCGCCTATTTAGGGTTCAATGAACGCTTTTCATGCCAAGAGACAAAATAGAGAAAAGGAAGTTCTAAAAGAAAGGTGTTGTTTTCAATATTTTTAAATAATCCAGTGCTATGATATACAAGTTTATGCTAACGCTACAAATCACTAATTGACACGCGGTGCTCAGCAAAAATGGCCACTACTCATAATATTAACTTTAAAAAAAAAGTTTTGTGGTGCCAATGAATATGAGTATATTAAAAAATTTAAAATGGTCAAGCAACAATTTTTATTTATTTATTTATTTATTTTATTTTATTTTATTTTTCTAATCACTTGATGTGGATTGTTTAGGTGGTGTTTGGATTATTAAATGGTAATTGTTGTTATTTACAGTATTTGACGATGGTGACATCACAACATTACGTAGAACAGCGCTATGTTTAAAGAGCGGCCGACACTTTGCAGAAAGCGAGACTCTTGACCAATTGCCTCTTACTCATCCAGAGCATTTCAGTAACCCTGTTGTTGGTGGCAGGCGAGGAAGAAGGAGTAGGCAAATACAGTAAGTTTAATAAAGAATTATCTAATGTGTTCCTGTAGTGGTAATAATATTACCCTTTAATTTCTTGTTAATGTTTCTTGCATTACGTTGGAATGCCTTTCTTCAGAATGTTTAAGTAAATTGTGAAGATCCCATCCGTATTCTAGGGTATAGCACGTTAGTAGCAATGTATTGCAGTACTTCAACTATTAGTAAAAACACTCTGTGTGTGTTATAGATATAAAATTCTTTCACAGAATGCTTTCGTTGTGAAAAATGTTAAATATGTTCCATACCTTCGGTTAGTTAACTTTTATGTTTGTGTTAGTTTCAAGGTGATTTTCATTTGTTGCTAAATTCTATGGGTTTTCGCCAAGTTTAGCTGGTGTATCAAGGGGATGTGAATCTTCGCATCATAAGTACGTAGAAGTCTACACGGGGAGGGTACGAACCTACAACGTATTGAAGGTTTAAGGATTTGGACGTAAAGTATGCTTATTCATGTAAGCCATTTCTCTGGATTACTTCTTGAGTCGCTTTCGGGAAAACCGTGAATTAAGAAAGGACTGAAAAGATAGTCCAGAAAATTTTGTTTACATAAATAAGCAAGCAGTGGGGTTTGCGGAATATTGTAGAAAGCTATTACCCCTTGACACACCATGTGGTAGCAATAATATATAACCTTTCTTCAATGAGATTCTGAGATGCTGAATATAGGATAAATTCACTAGAAGACTTATGTGGTGGAGCAGATATAATGTGCAGCAGATAGGGATAATCCCAGCAAATCTCTGCCATGTGCAGCTCCAGAAGCTTAGAAAATGAGAGAGAATTTTAAACGTTGGGGTTTTCTGAACTGACAAGTCATCCCACTATTTTGAAACCTAAAATTAGTAGAGCAGAAGACAGTGGGATTGGTCCTGGGTTGCTTTCTAAATAAAATAGAACACATGTAAATTTTAAGCACATTGTGATGTTGACAGGAAGTGAAAGATAAAAAAGGGAAAAGTGGTGTACGGGAAAAGTCAAATCTACTTGCACTTGCCTGTTGTTACTGTTGATCCTGCATCAATAACTCCTTTGGTGAATAGTTGTTCCTCCATTGGCGCGTCTCCTTTCTTCAAATCGGTAGGTGATGGAAATGGTGTGAACTTTCGTCCCGCACGGTAAATACGAGAATACAGATATTTCAGCGACTATAAACTTAGCTTTGATAAGAATACATCTCTAACTGATGAAACATTCTCGTGAAATGTATAGCAATGTAAAGAATAGATCATGCTTTTTATAGGCTAGAGCAAGATTCGGACTGCTAAACTCAAATTTATGATTCCACCCGACTACATCCTCGTCGTTCCAATATCAATGTTCAACTCCTCCTTTTCTAATTCATTCAGTTGGTTTTGTCAGACGTCCCTCAGTTTATTCGCTTCCAGTTCGATGAAATTCGACGTGTATGATGAAAGTGCAAACTACGTAGATTTAACCGATAGGCGATGGTTGGAACGTGGAGAAAGAAAACATCTGCAGTTTTATTGATTAAGAAATACACATACAGAAACATAAAACAGAAATACTTTTGTCTCTGTAGTGTAATTGAACTGAAAGAAATTAAAATTTAACTTCAATATTGGTTTGATGATAATTTAGAGTTCATAATTTCAAATAAAGATAATGTTCACTAATCAAGTTCAGTATGTTGTATCCCAAAATTTGTAATTATTATAATGCACAATTCATCCTGAAGACACAATACCTACGCAGTAAGCCCCGCGAATGATCAGAGGTACTTGTTTCGAAAATACTTAATTCAATTGTTTTATTTCAGAGACGACAGCAGCGACGATGAAGAGCTCATTAAGAAAGGGAAGAAGAAAGAGGAGAAGGAGGTGGACATTGGGAAGGTGGTGTGTGTGGAGTTAGGAGACAAAAAGAAGCAAAAGGATAACTGGTTTCCTGGCCTCGTTGTTGCTCCCACGGCACAAGATACTGTGCGTATTCGTGTCAAAGATGAATACCTTGTTCGCTCCTTTAAGGACGGAAGATAGTACGTACTAAGATATTTTTCTTTATTAAAATGAAGGAAAGAGAACATTATTAATTAAGAGGGAGTAATTTATAAACACTATTGTTAAATCAAAACAATACAAGAAATTATCATTTGAGATCAGACTTATTGTGTTTCTCCTTTTTATCATAAATTTTAGCTTTCGGTATCCAATTACTGGTATTGCCGTTGTATATTGGTGTTGGAAAAATGCCTCCTAATGATTAATGTTTTTGAATGTATATTTTAACTTAACTTTCAGTAAAAGTCTCTTTCCAGCACCGAGTCGAGAGCTTACCGTAATTTCGGAATCATATGGAGTCCCATTGGGAATCGAACCTACCTTCAAAGCGTGAGCACTTAACTGAAGGAGAGAGCTCGCTGGACGTTTTAACTTGATGCCGGGATTGTACCTTTAAACAGGGCTTTTAACAAATAATAATAAGAGGGCTGCTGGAAAAGTTTCTTCAAACTTCTACGTACAGTAACTTCGGGTTCCGATATTCGGAAGGATAGCCCTTTCTATGTTTAAATTATCTTTGAGTGTTTGTTTAAGTGTGTTCGTTTATTTTTCACAGCGGTTTAAAGAAGTACTTCACTTCAAATGCATCAACAGTTGCTTCAGGCGACACAAATCGCTCACTACGCATCGTACATTTCATAGTCATTAGGTGATAAACCAGGTGAATACGTACGTTGAGTCATTAATTCGACATTTTTATCTAACAAAAATCAATAATTTGGTGTGCTGACTGGGAACTGGCGTTGTAGTGGTGAAGAATAAGACGACGATTTGGATTTATTTTACCAATTCACTAATGACCTCTGGCAAACAGATTATTGTCTATCACTCAACATTTACAGTTCTCTCAACTTCTAAAGCTATGATTGCCACATGTACAATGTAACCGAAGAAACGAGTAATCATTTGCTTTGTAGCTCTCCTCGAACGAACAACTTTGGTTGGTTTCGGCGCATTTTCGAATCATCCAAACAGCGGATTGTTGGTAGTTTCGAGTTTGTATGAATATATCCCAGTTTCATCCTTTGTAACTATGTAGTACACCAAACTTGACTTACCTTGGTTGAATTTTTTGAGCATTACTTTGCACCAATTAACACGGGCCTGTTTTTTGAGCTTCAGCCAATTTGTGTGGGATTCATCGGCTTGAAAGTTTCCATGTGTTCAGGTGACCATTTAGAATCGTATATATTACTTTCATGTCAGCGTGCAAGGATGCCTAAACCTCACGGTATGTCGCATGCCGAACTCGTCATTTTATTCACACTATCAACATTACTGGCAACAGCAAACGTAGATTTACGACCTTTATGAAACTTGTGCAAACTATTTGTACACAATTCCATTTGATGGTGCTTCATCCTCAAAAGTCAAATAAAGTCTCTCGATGGATTGTTTGTATTAAACTGTATTTGAAATCATATAAAAGTAATTGCCCGAAAGTATTCACAAGAAAGTTTCCATTTCACACACAAAACTACTACTTCAAATGGCTGTAAAAAAATAAACGAATAGGCTTAAACAATGAAAGATAATTTAAACAGAGGTTTGTTCTTCCGAATTTTATAATAGGGCGTCACCGTTAGTAGTAGTTTGCGGAAACTTTTCCAGGCTCTCGTGTGTTTTCTCAGAAACGTAGTTTTTTAGATATATTATACTGGATGTCTAAGGTAATGTAAACATTGTATATAAAAGTTAATTTATAAATATTAAGGTAAGATTCTATCTCAATTTTTTATTTATTTATTTATTATTGATTCAAGTTTATGTATGTTTCATTATGGATGTCCGTTAATGATTATTATTTATATTTTTTTCAGTTATACTGTGCCGAAGAAAGAAGCTACGGAGTTCACAAGAGAGATCGGGGCCAAAGTGGATAATAATACTTTGAAGACAGGTTAGTACCCACAATTATATTATGATTCCAGATTGATGAGTTTATTTTATTTTATTTCCTTCACACACCTGTTTATGAATGATATTATAGCATCAAACGCGTGTTACTCATAATGCAGTAGGAGGTGGATAGTACCGTTCGTCAATACTGTATATATATATATATATATATATATATATATATATATATATATATATATATATATATATATATATATGTGTGTGTGTGTGTGTGTGTGTGTGTGTGTGTGTATGTATGTATGTGTGTGTGTGTGTGTGTGTGTGTGTGTATGTATGTATGTATGTGTGTATGTATGTATGTATGTGTAAATGTGTAAAGAAATAGATTGACATGGATTTTTAAAGCTTTATTCTGACACCACGATTACATAGTCCAATGTATTAAACTCACTGTATATAAATAGTAGAAAATATTCTGTTGTTCTAAGTATGATTTAAAGAATGAAATTTGAGTATTATGTTTATTTACTCTGTGGAGGCTGATTTGAAGTCCCATATAGCTCAGATAACATGCATGTTCTTCGTCAGTCTAGTGTAAAGTGAAGAGGCAGTGATTTCTTTTCGTGCGTGCTTTCAGGATAGATGACTATTTCACCTGAGGTTTAACTAATATATTTTTTTTTCTTTCTTTTGGATAACCAGCACTATCTTATGTATTCTTGTTGGTTATCCAACAGAAAAATAATTCGTTCAGTTTGTCAGGTGAAGTACTTAATCTTAGAAGTACCCAGTGTTGAGTATTTAAAAGAAAAAAAGGCTAAGTGAATATTTAATTATCTTTGATAAAAGTGCCCTTGAAAAAGCAATCACTCTTCGTGACTGATATTTTGATATTGAGTAATCATAAAAATGTAAATACGTTATTAACGCGCCATTTACAATTCAGAATTTGAACATTTTGATGTTCATTATATTACTATAGTTTTGCATGTCTTCGTATATGATCATCGTAATAAGAAAGAAAAAAATTGGGAGATGTTACATTAACATGTTGTGTGAGAAAAAAAAGTGGCTTCAAGTAGTAATTCGCTATAGAAAATTGATCGAAACGTGTGAAAATCTCGCTATTTTCGTGTGCTTATTGGTCGTAAACTGTACTACTTACATTCCAATAAGTGTGTTGAATCGTATTATATCCTGTTCGAATTTTGTTAAAATTGAATGCTTGTAGTTATCAAAATAATAAAAACACATTAACAAAGTGCAAGTGAGCTCATTAATGCGGGCTTGAACTACTTTTTACCTGTAATGGAGCTGATACGGAAGTTGATTCATTTATATTGAGACGAAGTCAATGTGCTGCTGTCCCGCGCATGCAAACCCATCGCCTCAAGATTGCCATGGGCAAGCGACAGTATCTTGTTAGTCACACAGTAGAGCATTATGGTCAAGCGTAGTCTGATGTCGCCGAAACGGAACAGTTTCTGGGAGGCGTTCCTTGTGGCCCTCTCCGACGCTAAATTCGCGGCGTCGCATGGCACGAACGTAGAAATGTGTCAAGTGTGTAATTTTCGTGTAAGTCGTGCCACTGTGAAGCGTATTATACGGAAATATGAGACACAGTCCTGGACCCACCACACCGACGCGAGTAGCTAGAAACCGGCCTTCCGTGAAGAGGACCCAGTCACTATTGCGTGTGGTTCCGCGTATGGAGACTTCCGAAAATCCCACACACATGGCTTATGATTGCCAGCAAATGTTACACATCGCAGACGACAATCAATCCCGGTCGTTCGCAAAAGCAGTGTGCAAATCCTGAAACCGTATCATGTAGCTGAATGAAAAAGGAACTGCAGGAGGCTGTATGAACATCTCGCAGGTAATCGGTGGAAGTTTGTTATTACTCTTGATAAGTCGTGTATTTACCTCACAAACTACGATAAAGTTCGTGTCATTACATACAGACCTGTTGACTTCAAAGGCGAAGCACGTTCTTCCGCTAGTACGCAGAGTTTCTCAAAAGTGTTCATGATTGTAGGCGGTATCGTACAGCGGCAAACTACGTCTCCATATGGTGGAGCGACTCGTGAAAATCAATGCTGCATACTACCAGACTCATGTTCTGACTGAAATGTACCAACATGAAGTCCCAGCAGTGTACGGCGAAGGCGTAAACGAGATTGAACTGCACCAAGACGAGGCATCCATTCACATGGCGAAAACATCGCTGTAACTCTATTGCCGTATGGAACGGGAAACTGAAATTTCGGCACTTCCCTTCTCTAACATCCTTGTCAAGAGTCCAGATGGCTGCCCAGTGGACTGTTGTGCTTTCGGCGGACTCTTCAAGTGACAGCTATCCCATAGTCTAGTCCACACCGTCTCCGGCCTGTGGAAAGCCTGTAAAGATAAATGGGATGCAATAGTCAGGAGAGGTGGATTGCAGATCGAACAGAACCCGTGATGGAAATGTGGCATCTCATTGGTAAGTGGCATATTCAAATTCGGCTCAATATAAATTAATCACTCTCTGTATTCGTTGACAAATTGAGGCTCTTAAATCGTTTCGTGAGGGGTAGTGAACTATTCACATGTAGTCCTGTACTCGCTTGCGTCAATGATGATGGAGGAGGAGGAAGTCTTGGCAAGTGTTGAAGTTGATGTTCGTCAAACTACGCCTAAACAAGCCTGCGCGTCTTGACACATTGTTGTATCGGAAAATTGCGTTGTTGTTACAGAACACCATCTGTACCATAGGATATAACACATCACCTAAATTGTCCACAGAATCATTAAAAGTTATTTCGTCCTTTTTGCTAGAAACTACGAAATTGAAGTAAGACACCAACTAGAGTCGCTGCCATATTTAACAGTAGAAAATAGGTAGATTATAGGCATCTTTAGGGGTCTAATATACTTAACCCCCTAGTCTGTTGTTGGATTTTGTCATAAATTGTATTTGGCATCATTATCTGAGGCACTGTTAATCTTAATACATCTCATACACTGAGAATCTTGGATACATTTATTCCAAGTAGCCGTACTTCCAGAATTTGCACTCTGAAAATCGAAGAGGTCTGCCATCTTGAACATCACCAACATCTGGTCTATCGTACACATAATGCGTACTACACTTTTACTCAACACAGCATTCATACAGAAGTCACATTGCACGAATGTTCAATGTTACTCACAAATATAATGTGTTGCAGTATATTAGTGTTTTCATTATTTTAATAACTATGTATATACATTACGAATACAAATATGATACGTTATAATACAGTAATGATACAAATGAACATATGGTGATATTTGATTTCATGTTTTTTTCTATTTCTAGCTGTTGAGAAGGCTCTTCTGTTCCTAGACAAAGATGATCTTCCGCCTCATTGGGACCGGGAGTTGCTGTTCGGATTGGATGAAAGTTGCGACAACAGTGATAGTGAGGGAGGAGGCAGTTCTGATGCAAGTTTTATAGCTAATACTTAACGTGAAAGTTCTGTGCAGGGTTTAAGCTGAAATGTCTTCACTCAGAATTCGTAATTTGGTGGCGACTTCATTACTACGAATCAAATATTTGGTTGCCGAAAATTTCTTTGAACGAATTAAATATGGAAAATTTCTGTACATTTCAGCTTGCATATTTACAATGTTAACTTAATTATGTTTTATGTAGCGTACTGAGCTCCCTCGTGGCTAAGTGGTTAGCGTGGGAGATTTGAGTTTAATTCCCTGCGGGTACTCATGTGGTTCGGATTCCACGTTTAGCTGTAGGTGTACATCTTATATAGCCTCGCTACCCAGAGGGACGCTAAACTGAAATAAACAATATAGTATACTCTCCAACTACATTTACACTTAAGATTTTGTTGTGTACAAAACTCGTCTATTTATTCTCGTAATTACTGTAGCTGAAAAGATACGATGGTTTGATATAAAGTATGCACATTTTTTGATAAGATATCCTTATGGTGTGAGTTATTTTATATGAAATAAACAGAAAGGGTATTATAAAGATTACTGTTTCGCGGGTCGTGATGAGTCTTTTTGTAAAATGTAAGTTATTCAGTTTTTTTCTATTTCTCCCCGTACTTTCCGTTTTACTTTTTTTCGTGTTCCAGGTTAGTTTATCTTGATTAAGTTACGATAGTATTATTGTACTAAGAACATAGTGTCGCGTAGAGGTACCTTTATGGGCAATCGTGTGTATTTGATTTCAGACCCTAGCACTATTTATCAGCTTTCAGCGAGGAAGGTAGAATGAGTGCTAGGCCTATCCGGTTTAGTAACTTCCCAGGATTTCTTCTTATTGACACAAGCAAATGCCGCAGTAATATTATACGGAAGAATATTAAAAATTCGATGTGTGCAAATTTATAAAACTCAACTGAGGAAACGTAAAATTGGAAGAATGCCTTGTTTAAATGAGTGCTTTATATTGAATTCCATGTTTGACTCATGTATTAAAACTTAACACAGCATAAACCCTGCGTAAACCATGATAGAGTAGTTACTTGTTTCTTGGCCGACGAACTTTTGCACCATGTTTTCGTATTAAAAAAAATAAATAAATAAATAAATAAAATAAAATGAAGTCTTACTGTTTTCAGATCACTAATTTGTAAAATAGGTAGAATTTTTCGAGATACTCCATTTGAAGAAATCTCATCATATCAGTTGTAACATTATAGCTTTAGATAAAACAGTTAAACGTCTACTGAGAATGCTGACTTTCACACAAAATTATTTTCTAAATACACTAGAGTCTTGTTTAGCTGAATTTGATGGGACCGATTGCACTTCAGGTGTGAACGAAAATTCTGTTAAACCGGACCAAAGATTTTTTTCTGTACGCAATATTATATATTTAATATATTTTCTGCATGAAAATACGTTGTGATATATCGTAACAATGAACTTACTTTCTGGTAAATAACTGTTGAAGACTTTCGACAAAGTGCGTACTTTCAAATATCTAGGATCAATATTAAACAGACCAAAACCATATTCACGAAGAAATTAAACGTCGACGGAAAGCAGGGAATTCTAGTCTAGTGTAGACTAAAAGTCCAGGAGCCTTAGGTGGGCAGGTCATGTAACCAGAATGGAAGAAAGTAGGAACGCTTTCAAAGTTCTAACTGGAAGTCCAATTGGCAAACCACCATTAGGAAGACCTAGGTGCAGATGGAAGGACAGTATTAAGATCGATTTCTCAGAAATAGGAATACAAAGTAGAAACTGGATCCAGTTGTTGGCTAAGGACAGAAATCAGTGGAGAACTTTTGTGAACGCGACATTAAACCTTTGGGTTCCATAAGCCGTAGAGTTAGTTGGGCAAAACAAATATTGTACTCATTATTTGTGTTTTTGAATAAAAGTGGCGCACGAGTAAAGGCTCTTTTAACGATTCAGTTAAACTAGACTGTAGTGTAGTAGAAAATTTTCCTTTTGTTGAGTCCTTTTAAAAGTAAGTAGGATTGGAACCAGTGATTGTCGTAAAGACTTTTTTGTTTTCGTTAAAGAAACAACTAAGCAATAATAGTTTTCTGTAGAAACATTTCTTTTCTCTTTCAGTGTAGTTATTACATTATAAACGTGTGTATAGTAGAAATATTACATAGGTACAAGGATTTCCTATGCAGGTTATTATTTTTATTATTTTTTATCTCTTTTGGTTAGAACTCTCTTTAGATTCTAAGAACAAATATATTCAACCAAGAGATGAATGAATGTAATCTTTTCTCACTACAGAGCTCTGATGATGAACCGAGGGAGGAGAAGGATCATTTCGTTGCACAGCTTTATAAGTTTATGGATGACAGAGGCACTCCAATCAATAAAGGGCCAACGATTGGAGGCAAAGATGTTGACTTGTACAAACTCTTCAAGGTAACCAATTCTGTCCGAGTTGAAATTGTGTCATATTATTGATTTAATCATTGTTTCTGTTTAAAGTATACTTTTAATTGTACAAACAATAACAAAATAACTGTTCTGGTAACGTGTTATTATTAAGGATTTTTATATTTCGCTTCATCTTTTACGTAACAACAAGAGAAAATAGCATTATAGTGTAAGGGTGTAAGTTAAACTTTTTGTGATAAAACGTAATCCTTCTCTTGCTTAAATATGACGTGTCTGAAGCTACGCAACTTTCATCGTCATAGGTATTCTGCAATTATTGGCAGATTACTTGTCGCAGACTAAGAAATATCCATGCGCCGTCTTAGCGTAGGAATTCTCTGTTTTAATACTGTCCATCAATTGTAGCCTCTTCCGCCTCTCCTTTTTTTGTTGCCAACTTACCTTCTAGCATATCGTTCATAATAAACTTAATTCCCAAAATCCTAACTAGTTTTTCTTCCTCTCTTAATTTAGTCTAAAACTATTGTCTCTCCTACTGTTTCTAACGCTTCTTCGTGTTCTGTTCGACTTATCTAATTGTTTCCATTCTTCTCCACACCCACATTTTGAAACTCAATAGTCTTTGTTTATCGCTTTTGTGTAATGTCCATGAGTGTCCATGTTCACACGAAGCATTTTATGAATCTTTTTCTTAACTATGCAAGAATCCACAGAATACTTTAAATGCCCCTTTCGGCATCCTATCCTTGCATTTATTTCACATTCGATCTTCATATTCTCAGATATATCCATATATCAAAAATTAGTCACTAGTTCCGCTTTTCTCCTCCTCCTTCTATCTTTGATACCAGCCGCTCTGTTCCAATCACCATTGCTTTTGTTTTACTAATATTTATGTTCAGTTATGATTTAAAAAAAAATCCCTATGTATATGAGTGTGTATATGTGAGAAGAACCGCGTTCCGTAGTCAATGAGGTGCCTGCTTACCAACCAAATAATCAAAATTTGATCCTGGTGTGGGCGGAGTTTCTGTTGTGCCCTCGTCAAAATATAGTTCAAGGTTTCACCCAGTCTGCCCCAAATGGGTACCGTGGGGAGTAAAGGTAATTGTAGCGTGGCTTCACTATATTTCATCTCGTCTATATACCGAGGTTATGGAACTGTGAAGCCGCCTTCGTTCCACATTAGCGTTCCGTTACTGGTTCGTACGTGTTTTTTGTGTGTGAGCATTCCGATACGTTGAAGTCCGCGTAGAATATTTAGCTAGCAAGAAGGGAACTAACTAAATTCGATAGCAACTAATATTTGTGGTAGAAGGTTAAAGTCAGTGAAAAAAAAAAAAGCGAGGCGCCACAATAAATTTAATTTCATACTTAGGTTTACATGTTTTGGCCTTACATTATAGTTTCTGGTGTAAATAAATTGCATATATGTGAGTTCAAGGTAACTACATGAAAATCAGACCTACTGGCAGGTAACAATTTGGGAATACTAACATCAAAAACTAGGCGCAAGACTCGTATATCCAGTCGCCGTGGTGATCTGGCGCCTGGAACTATGATATTTTGAATAAAATATTTTATAATTTTCAATACATGTCACGATTCCGTTACAAAAACGTTAATTTTCTTTAAATTAAAAATTAATGATCTTTCAATTCTTTTGCAATATTGTAACATGTGTATGTTGAAAATCTATACGTTGACTATCTTTAAACATGTAATTTGACCCATGTTCTTTGCTGTTTTCCTTCCTCAGGTTGTGCACAAAATGGGAGGTTACAACCGCGTGACGAACCATAACCAGTGGAAAACAATCTCTCACAAAGTGGGCTTTGGTCAACATAGCGGGGCCACAACAAACCTTGTGAAACAAGCGTACAAAAAGTAAGGGATCATTTTGTTATCTAACTATAGTTTAACGTATCGTTGTTCACTCTAGATACTATGATTTCTAAATATTTTCTTAACCGACCCCCAACGAAATATTTCAGTATTATCTGTGGAAGGATGAAGTTTTTCTTCTTTCAGAATTGCATACAGTTGTGTGTCATTATTAGTATTTTGTATTTTTCGAAATATTTTGTATGGCATACAGCTTTCATTTGTTTAAAGAAAAGAATTGACGTTTCAAGGAGATCAGTGTCAGGTATTGAACACAAAATTAGATGAACGAAATTCTGTATTGGAGTCTCCGAGTAGAAGTTACATGTAAGTTCGGAACGTAGAAAAATGCAAATATCATGAATGTAAACTGTGTTGAATTCAAATGTTCTTGCCATTTTTGTCCCTCATCCATAACATTGAAATGATTTTTGTTCTTTTTTCGAAGTAATCACTAAGCAGATTTTTTTTTTTCGTTTGGATTCGCAGTTCAAAAAAAGCAATAAATGAAGCTGGTTCTTTTTTTGTTTCTTTTAATTTCGGATTTGCATTTTTCTCAGCTTTAAACTACCCTACTGTTATAACACAACTGCGCAAACAATGCAATATTAAACCAGTTATAAGATGTGTTGATCTCTATTAATTATTAGTTATTATACTGAAAACCTAACGCACTATATTAAAAAATCTCGTTGGTTATTTTGTAGTCAAATCAAAGAAACTAAGACAAACTTAACGAAAGTCTCACCTTAATATCTTTCAGAAGTTCAGGCGATGTGTTTTAGGTTTCGTTTCATGATGTGAACTTTTCAGAGGTAATACAGAGCAAAAAGTAAAGGCTAGTGAAAAGTGTATAAGGCAGATTAAAGTGAACAGAGGAAAGCAGTAAATTAAAATCTACCATCAAAAGTAGAATAAGTTTGCTTCAACACATGATACTTAATAAAAGGATTAAGTCAGTGATGGGAGAAATTTGACATTCCGTTGCCATCAAGAAGTTGTGAAACGTGTCCTGCTAAATACAGAAGTTTCTTCACATCATTTCACAAGAATTAAGAAATAATTAGATTTTTTTTTTCCCTACATTTAAGGTACCAAAACATCCTAGGGATTCTTTCCAGATCAGTAACATTCAACTATTAAAAAATAACTTACAAAATAAATGAACCAGGTTTAAATCTTAACACATACCTTTGGACAATATTTAGTAGTCCTTGATCATCCAAAAATTATTTTTGCGTTACTCAGCATATGGGAAGAGAATTGAAACTAGATATACTGAAAAAAAAAAAAAAAAAAAAAAATGTTTATGGAAAATCTTTGGTACTCAGTCACGAATTGAATTATAAGCCAGTTACGTGCAAATAAGAGTAAGAATGTTTTCTGAGATAAAGAAAGAGAAGAACCGTTTCTATCCTTAATGATCTTTTGTGGGGCCCTGGAAAGCTATGCCATTCAGGTCAACATCTAATAGAAGGTACATACATTTAATTACGTGAACTATGTGTAATCTAGCATACTGAAGGAATTTAGCTCAGTAAAGCTTAAATATCAAAGTGAAATCCTACCTGATCAGCTTTCCAAGACAGGCAACATATCTTGATTTATGTTCGGACAACAAATCTTTGCTTATGCTGAAGTTAAGACGACAAGAAGAACATAACTTTTAGTCACATTTTACTCACATTAGTGGAATTGTCTAAAACTTCATAGGAACTATAAAAGTTCCTATTGTGGGTGTAGTTTGTAACTATTAACTAAGTTATTTGTATTAAAATTGTAAGTAGGTGTTCAAGATTATGTTGGTTTATTGATTAACGTTTAACTGATTAACGTCATCTTTCAGTTGTAAGATCATATGAAACAAAACATGTGCTTAAAGTGGGGTCCGAACCACTACTTAGTTTGTAATCGAGGCAGTCATCCTCACTGGGAATCGAATATGAAGACACCTGTTAACCACAGAGAATCACTTAATATTATGGTTATAGATCA
The DNA here is from genome assembly GCF_964235325.1 of Thermobia domestica. Taxonomy (NCBI): domain Eukaryota; kingdom Metazoa; phylum Arthropoda; class Insecta; order Zygentoma; family Lepismatidae; genus Thermobia; species Thermobia domestica. Next base: position 17,405,495 of record NC_137464.1, read on the forward strand.
TTTCTTAGGAATTTTATAGTTAAATATGATAGAGCTAAGTAAAATATGTGAAAAATTGTTTTAGCTATCATGGATAAGTTATACAAGTGCATTAATAATTTTTTTTATTTATATTCTCTTGTAGATTTCTTCATAGCTTCGAAGATTTCTATCGGAAATTAGGTTGCACAATGGTGAATCACCCTCGGGGGAGCCGTTCTCGTCATCGTTCTGGTCGGAGCTTAATACGAGATCGAGATAGAGCAACACCTATCAATACGCCGAAACAAGATAACAAAGAAAAGGAAAAGGTAATTTTTCGTCTGATTATAATAATATCGAATTAGCTTATGTTTTCATAGGCCCAACTGAGCTCTGAATAAACCTTCGAGAGCAGATCCACTTCATCCTGGTTTTCCTCCACTCGAAGCAACGACTTAGCTAAGTCACATTTAAAGTAGTAAGTTTCCAGTCACAGAATTAGAGAGTACTATTAGCTTTCCTGCGATTTCCATAGGATAAACCAAATATTGTTGAAATGTATTTAAGTGTGAAATATGCAGCTCCATTATTATGTTTGTTAATATATGGTCAATATTGTAATTGTGTAGTTCAGGAATCTACAGGTTTATTTTAGTTTCATGAGTTTTGAAAGAAATTAATGGAAATTGAATATGAGACTTTACCCCTCCCCCCTTTACCATATCCATTATATTGCTACCACCATAAATATCCCACAGTAATTTTTGGCGTTTTTGAATTTAAAATACTTTTTGTTAAACTTAGATAATTTCGAAATAACAATCAATTCAAATCGTGCAAACATAGGTCGGTTTTAAGTTATAAGGTATTGACCTTAAACGAGGGTGCTTTCCCATCCACATACGGGAGAAGTGTTGTAATTAATACTTCCTTAGCAATACCATTTTTTCACGCAGGCCAGCATTCAGTTCCGTCAGCAAGGATAGAGGATGGTATCTTCCCCACAATGAGCTTAATAATTGACGATAGGCATTTCATAATCTTGAGGTCTGGGATCAGGTGCACCAGGGGAGGTTTTATTCAACTGGTTGAATCTCTAAGGGAAGTGACAGTAATGCATTTAATATCCTTCAGCATATCGTATAAAGTATCAAATTGTGTCATGAAATTAACGTTCGTAATTTCCATCTTTACGAAAAACATTCATATGTGGTGGTGACTATCCTTATTAAGTGCTTGGTCACAGTTCTCCCAGATTTATATTTTGCCTCCACCCCATTCCAAAAAGAAAAGTAGTAGAGCAGACCGAAATTGGTTGAGGAAAAAAAAAAAGTTTTGTAGATTAAATTATATTCAGTTTCGTAACTTCTGTCTTCATAACAAATATGTCCGAAGATTTGCTTTTTTCTTACTAAAACTTTCAAGAACAGTACGTGCAAGAAACAATGAAAAAAATGTTTTGTCAATCTCAATCAAAAGAGAATGCATTCTTTATTTTGACAATTGATGGTTTTAAAATGTAATCCATGCTAAGTTGTTCTTCACAGTTAGCGTTATGAAAGCATCATTATGGTTAAAATTCAGATGTTCTTAAAAGAATTATGGTATAATTAAAGTTAAAATGTTCTTAAAAGCATTATAATGGTCTAATTAAAGTTCAGATGTTCTTAAAGCATCATTGTGGTTTAATTCAATTTTAAATGTTAAAAGCTTCAGTATGGTATAATTAAAGTTCAAATGTTCCATTTTCAGTTAAAACTATGTCTCCCCAGAAATCCCTAAAACTCGCCTGTAGGCATCCCTACTAATAAGAATATCATTTAATGTATAAACGTTAAACTTACATTTGTTTTTATTCCAGGAGAAGACTCCAACTGCCAAGAAGACTGAGAAGAAAGAAGAGAAAAGCGACAAAGACGATTCGTCGAAAGAAGAAGAAAAGAAAACTGAAGAAAAAGGGAAAGGAAAAGAGGAGAAGGTTACGCCCAGTGAGGAGAAGAAAGAGGAAAGATCAACATCAAAAACGAGAGAGGAAAAACGAGAGAGTGTAAGCAAAGGAAAAGAGGAGAAACGAGATAGTGTAAGCAAGGGCAAAGAAGAAAAACGAGATAGTGTAAGCAAGGGAAAAGAGGAGAAAAGGGAAAGCGTAAGCAAAGGGAAAGATGAGAAGGAACCGCCGAAGGAAGTTAAGAAAGAAGTGAGATCGAAGAGTAGTGGGAGGGAAGAGAAGATAGAAGACAAGCAAAAGTTGATCAAAGACGAGAAAAAATTAAAGAAAGGTAAAGTAAAAGAAGGGAAACCTTTGATAAAGGAGGAGAAAAAAGAACCTTTAGTCAGTAAGTTAAAAGAAGAGAAAAAACCGGAAAAAGTAAAGCCTAAAGAAGAAAAGAAAGAGGTAAAGACGAAGTTGAAGGAAGAAAAGGTTGACAAATTGAAAACGAGAGAAGAGCATAGAAGACTGGAGAAAGTGAAAGTGAAAGAAGAACCGGAAGAAGAGAAAATGATGACAAGAGCGGGTGAAGCGAAAGAAGAGAAGATAGAAGAACGATTGAAATTGCGCGAAGAGAAACGTGAGGAGAGAGTGAAGGAAGAAGTGGACGATGTGAAATCGAAAGCAGAAAAGAAAGATGAAAGGGCGAAGGAGATTAAAAGCTCTTCTTCTGCTTCAAAGGAACTGAAAACTAAAGAAGAAAAGAAAGAAGTCAAAGGAAAAGGAAAAGAAGAGGAGAAGGTGAAAGTAAAAGAAGAAAAGCTTCCAGAGAAATTGAAGGTGAAAGAAGAAAAGGTGGATGATACTAAAAGAGAGGAAAAGAAGAAAATAGAGAAGAAGCCAGAAGAAGAGGAAAAGGTAAGAGAACGTTAAGTATAGATTTTCCAGGACATTGTTCAATGTTTATTTCTTTTATTTCTTGAGAGAAGCATTGTAGGTTAAACTGAAATATTATTATTATTTGATATCAGCATATATATATATTTCAAACTTTTGTGTACATGATATTGTAGACACTTTTGTTATAGTTCTTTTGAAAATACTTGATTGCATAAGATCCTAGATATTATCGTTGGTTATCAGCTGAAGGAGGAAATTTCAGACATGCATATCTAATATAAACAAAACTTTTTACGTACGTCCACAGGTAACACAGGTAACAATGGCACTCTTGACCGTAGACATATCAGTCGCTGTTTGCCATCTTCATCAGTACAATTTGTTTAAAGAAATAACATTGCTTGATAAATTATATTGTTGGTGAACTTCCAGCCATGTATAAAGTGTCCGTCTTCCACTAGGTAGTTCTTTACCGTGGAAGTGAAATCTTATCTGGTTAGTATAGCATAGTTGTAGGTATCCGTCGTACATTTGTGGTGCTTTCTCTTTATCTGTATGACGCTCACTGGAAAGAGCGGAAATATTGTGTGTCTATGCCCAGCTATTCAATACTTACCAGAATAGTTAAAACTGATTTCACTCACTTATTATTTCTTCTAGTTCAAAGATTTTTTGTACTTTCAGCCTCTAAAACCTGTGTAATGAGTTGACTTTAACAAACAGCACTAAATATTTCTTTTTGAACTATTCATAAAAGAACACCATATATTTTTTATGCTGAAAGTAAAATACATCGAAGTTAGAGAATCCAATGTATGTAAAAACAAAGTACCGTTGTTACCTGTTTCTGCTTACGTGAGCAAAACAAACTTCATTTATATAGGCATACTTACTTTTTGTCCTAATACTATTTTGTATTACTTTCTTACTTCGTTGAATTACTATTTTGTGTGTGTAAAAATTTTCCTTTTAATTGTTCTGCGTATTAAAAATCAGCAATGTTTCTGAAGTTGAAAAGTCAAGTTGTTTAAAGTCGGTCGTGTGAGAAACTGTTGATGTTAATACCCTATGTAATTCACTTGCACTAATCTGGGTACACTGCTGTTATTGTCATTGTTTAGTAATTGTCAAAATTTTCAGTGGGAACTACCATCTTTCTCAGCGGCGCTTTCTCAAAGTATCTACAACAACTTTATCACATTGCTTCCGTTTTATGGTATAGATGTATCAGAATAAAAACATTTCTTTTAATAAATTAAATGAAATCTCAATTTAATGTCCATTAGGCTAAGGGAAGCGGGTGATTAAGGTAAGTGAATGATGGAATAATTAATGGAATGAAAATGTGGGTGGAAACGAGTACCGGGAGAAAACCCACGGACACGATGATGTCCATAAGCTTACTTGCTCGGGAATCGAACTAGGAACTCCACATACCAAAGGTAAGCGTTCTATCACTGTGCTACAGTACCTCCGAAATATTTCTTCTAATAATAAAAAATATACCAATACCTCGGTGTTATCAGTGGTAAAAGTTACAAAGTTACTTTTTTTTTAACTTCCAGAGAACAACTCTGAATTTTATCGTGATATGATTGAAAACTTTCGAGTCACGGTGGTTTAATGGTAGAGCGTTTACCTCTGGTGCATGGGTCCTTGGTTCGATCCTAGCTCGCGCCAAGTAAACTTTATGATGGACAAACACCATGTGTGTGGGTTTTCTCGGGGTTCTTCCGTTTCCTTCCACTTTCTTTATCCCACTATTTCATTCATTTCACATAATCACAGGCTCCTTTAGCTTAGCCGGCACAACAGTGGGACGTAAAACAGTGGGAAAGACTTCATTTAAAAAAATCGTGAATGGTGCAAATATAGTACGTTAAGATTGTAGAGTGACGTCATGCATTTAATATATTTTCTATTGCTTTTGGCTTGTCATAAGCATCAGCAAACTAATACTCCATTCTTCCAGTTTTTGCATGTTACAATTTATAGGCACACTTTCACAAGTTATTTTTATACAAAACACTAATTGGGATTCGGGTATAGTAACTTCACCCTACTTGCTGCCTGTGATGTCATAAAATAAAGAAAATAGAAACTTCTTTTAAATTAACTAGCTATGCCAAGATTAGTCCAAGTGAATATTTGTAGTCATGTGCTAATTTAGTTTCTTAAATTGTTATTTCATGTTATTGCTGCGAAAAATTTTTGAAAATCAATTATTTTTACAGCATACAAGATCGAGATCAAAGGAAGATCTTCGATTGAAGAAGGACGTAATTCTGCCAGAGAAGAAGCCGATTGAAACCAAAGTTATAAAGGAACCCGAAAAGAAGATTCCGATAAAGATCAAGAAGTTGGATGAAGAACAGAATATGATGCTAAAGAAACGAGGCAGGAAGCGGAAAGATGCAGACGAAAAGCCACCTGTATCTTCGGAAGAGTACGTATTCCGATATCCTGTTAACAAGAGTTAGTGAATCAAGTTTTCTTTTACCATCCATTTACAAATGAAGCTTGATTGGCAGAATAACTTATGTATCATTTAATTTTAGTATTTCAGGTTCCAAATGTACCTTGGTAACCAACATGACATTAACCCTTCAAAGTCTTGATAATTTTCAATACCAATTGCAAAATTAAATTTGTATGTATGAATATTAAATGAAAACTGAAAATAATCACGTACCTTTGTATCTAATTAAGTGTAATTTCATACATATCGTCGGCATTCATGCAGAAGTCACTATGGAGTTAGGCACTTCTTCCAGTACGAGGACGAGATACAAAGTGATATATAGGACCTTCTTATACGTATTATGAGGCTAGATGTAGCAGATGTGGCTTAGATTGTTATGCTAAGATTAACCACGCTTAGCATCGAACAGTTTCACCTACTACATCTAGCCTGACAATGTTAGAACGTCGTGAATTTCACCTTGTGTATCGTTGTCGTACTGGAGGAAGTACCTAACTCCATTTGTATGTTTTTTTTGAATTTGTGACCTGCCTGAACGCCAACGATATATTTCAACACAGACAGGTGTCTTCCTTAATATCTATACATTGTTACATATTGAACTCATACAATAATTCTCTGTCCTGAAGTTAAAAAGACATGACTCATCGGAAAAAGAAATGTGCAAAATATACAGAAAAACTACGATCGATTTCTGCATTTAACCATTTACTGAAAATTATATCACTCACCGAGATGAATGTGAGGAGTGTTTTGAGTATCCATTAAACAAACTAAACACTTACACATTTAGTCACTTTATTATTATTATTATTATTATTATTATTATTATTATTATTATTATTATTATTATTATTATTATTATTATTATTATTATTATTATTATAGAAAATGGTGTTGGCAAAAGCATCACCACTACATGAGATTTGTAAATTGTCCCTTTACGAGATATATAGTTGGAAATCACTTATCTGCCGAAACTTGTTTTTGTACTCTTTTCTTGAGTGTAGCCACTTTTCAGAAATAGTATTACTAACAAGATTATTTTTTATTGAATTACCACGTTCAGTGAGTAGTCAAACAATCCAATATGTTGCAATCAAAATTTTTCTTGTAGGCCTTATATCTGGAGAACTACATATATAGTGTAGCCAAACCCAAACTGTCACTTAACTCAGTATGATGTGCTTATTCCGTAGAAAACAAATCGATTTAGCTGCCGTTCAAAAATTTCGTGGCCCCTGGTCCAAAAACTAATTATTGGCCAAGATCGCAATCTTTTGATCTATTTTTAAATTTTCTAATTTTCTTGTTCATGAAAAATTGATATATACAGGAAATGAGTAAATAGACAAGTCGTAATTTTTACATTACACAAGTTTCCGCAAGGACAAGATATCAAAATTAGAATTCTTCTCTCAATTATCCAAAATTTCTGCACACTCCGCTTATTATTTACTACGAGCTTCACTCTCACTTCCAAGATTACTGTATTTCCTTCGTTGCTCCCCTTCTTGGCAGGATGATAAATTACTTGACAAATTCGACCACACTCTTAGAACAGGACTGGAATCTATTCTAAACTGTTCTTTGAAAGACAGTTCATGGTTACAAGCTTCCTTACCAGTGGAGAATGGGGGCCTTGGGATTCGTCGAGCCATGGATATCGCCATACCTTCTTTCCTCGCATCATTCTATGGCTCACGAGAACTAATTGGATCTCTTCTTCAACAGGAGGTTGACTTAGACTCGATTCGAGATGTACAAGAATGCATCGATAAATGGACTAGTCTGGTTGGAATGGATCCCCCACCTAACGACAAAAGACATGTTCAGTCTGTTTGGGATGAACCTATAGTCAAGCTTCGTTTATCTTCACTCCTATCATCAACCAATAACCCAGATGACAAAGCCAGGCTGTTAGCTGTCTCCTCCTCCAAAAACGGAGCATGGCTTCAAGCCCTACCTTCTCACACACTCGGCCTACACCTTTCTAATGAGAGCTTTCGTATTGCTACAGCTCTGCGCTTAGGTGCTAATATTTGTGAGCCTCATTACTATCCTGTTTGCAACGCATATGTTGATGATAAAGAACTACATGGTCTTTTATGTGAAAAAAGTGCAGGAAGACAATCTCGACATCATAATGTGAACGACATGATTTGTAGATCCCTCGTATCAGCGGGAGTTTCTTCAATAAAAGAACCAAATGGTTGTTGCCGCTCTGATGGTAAAGGGCCTGACGGCATGACCTCAGTACCGTGGAAAAACGGAAAAGCACTAGTCTGGGATTTCACATGTTCCGATATTTTTGCTGCTTCCAACATACCCCATTCTTCAATTCAGGCAGGTCTCGTCGCCGCTCACAGAGAATCAGACAAAAGACTAAAATACATAAACCTATTGGACAAATATTGGTTTGTAACAGTAGCAATAAAAACCAGTGGGTCTTGGAATCACGAAGGATCTAATTTCATTAATGAAGTTGGTCATCGAATAGCGATCAAAACTGGTGATCCCCGAGCTACTGCATTCCTTTTCCAACGTATCAGCATCGCCATCCAGCGCGGGCATGTGTCATCGATCTTAGGCACATTACCTCCTGGTAAAGAACTGGACGAGACTTTTCTTCTATAACCCACGATAAGACGGAAGTACGGACATCCTAGGAGACTGACAACCACTTTGACGATGTTCATAAATAATGTTTTACTAAATTTGTATTATTAAATTTTAAAAAGCAAACAAATAACTGAAAGTTTCCGCAGATAACGAACTTCCAACTACATACCTTTTAAAGGGTCAATTTACAAGTCTCATGTGTTTTTGATTTTTGTGAACACAATTTTCTATTGCGTAAGTACTTAGTTTGTTCGGTGGATATTCAAAATGTTCTCCACGTTCTTCTGAGCGAATGAAACAGTTTTCAACAGATGACTTAAGTACAAAAATCGATCTTAGTTTTACTGTATAATTTGTACTTTCGTTTTCCCAATACTTCACATCTCTGAACTCCTTCAGGAAATAGAAAATCCTTATAAGATACTCAGTATGTAACGAGTATAGATATTGAGGAAGACAGTATACATACATATATTTTCATATGTGTTGAAATATATGTATGAAGGTTACACTTAATTGAAACAAAAGTAAGAGATTGGGATAACCAAACATGAACGTTGAAATTACAATTAACAATCCATTTACTTGTGTAGGATATTATAGCAGGTTTAATTTTTTTCCTCTCCGGAAAAGTTATAAATGAAAAGAAAGAAACGAATATATTTCGAAATTTTGATGTTTTATTTGATTGAGAATAATTGAGCAAAATATAAACTAAAACGAACATAGTGGGCCGCGGTGGCTCAGTGGTAGAGCGTGGGTCTCTGATGCGTGGGGTCTCGGGTTCAAACCCTGCTCCCGCCAAGTGAACTTTGTGGTGGACAAACACCATGTGTGGGGGGTTTCCTCGGGATTCTCCCGTTTCCTCCCACTTTCTTCATTCCACCATTTCATTCATTTCCCATTATCACCGTCTCCTTTAGCCTAGCCTGCATAACCATGGGACGTAAAACTCAAAAATTCCAATTCCTAAAATGAACATACAACAGATAAAAGATAATTTTATTTTATTGTTCAAAAAAAAAAAAAAAAAAAAAATCATAAATACTGAAGAAAAATGTTTCTCGGGTGTCCTTACCTGTTGCTCATGCGCGTGAAACATTTTATCGTCAATTGAAAAGTTAACAACACATGACTAGAGCAACCCAAAAGCATAACAGCAATTTACACATATGGTTGGTACCTTGTTTATGGTTGTGGTTGTCTAAGGGTCCAGAAGAAACTACTTTTAAATTCATAATTAAGAAAATAAAGCATAATTTAAAATATATAGCACAATTCTTTAAAAAATCTCTTTAACTATAAGTTTAACATACTGTATTAATATTTTTTAAACCAATATTTACAATACAAAATCATTGAGAACAACAATGCAACAATGAACAGCTTATTTTTATTCTGTAAACTTTTCGGTGTAATTCTTTGATGTGGAGAAAAGAAAAAAGAAGAAGAAAACTTCCGCCAACAATAAATAATACATAAGAACTGCACACTATATTGTTTTGTGTACCTCTTGAACTTGAGCACCTTCTGTACATTTTGGTGGCATCTTTTACTGTCTCTTTCTGTATATATGCACCTCTAAGACGGACACAAGTGATTTAAAAAAAAAAAAAAAAAAAAAACTGACTCGAGTAAAGCATATCTCTTTACAGTGCATTAAGTAGAAAGTTCATTAAATACGAAAGAAACTGGTTGCATAAAATATTAATAAATAGATCAAGATATTTAGAATATTTAATGTATAGTAAATATTATGCATTATACACGATTAATGTAAAACAATGATTGAAATTAAGAATAAAGCATAATTTGACGATTAATGTAAAACAATGATTGAAATTAACAATAAAGCATAATTTGGAAAAAAAAAATAAAGCATAAATAAACTAAAATAAAGCATAATGTGGGTTGCTCTACTTATGACTAAGAATTTAGAAGCAGAAAATGTTAAAGAATTTAAAAAAAATAAATATTAATGATGGAACGACAACCAGTTTAATTTGAATTTTTTAAAATACTGTTACTACTTGATATTAATTTTTATAATAAAATATCTCTTTTTATTATTCTTTCAGGCATTTGGGACAGTTGCCAAGTAACATTGAAGTAGGAATTGGAGATAAATTGAAAGTATATTATGGACCAACACATGAATCAAAAGTGACATACGAAGCTAAGGTATATATGAATTAATTTTTGTCTTTCGTATGATCAGCTTTCAGGAGCATGTTATTAATGGATTTTGTCACTGAGAATCTGTTTAAAATAGTTACAAATGCATGTGCAATACTTGTAAATCAGTTAACTCAAATTTGAGGTGGTTATTATTCAGTTCTTAAATGTTTCAGTAATGGCGTAAGAAACCTTAAGGCTGGTCACAACACAAACAAAAGCCTGTTGTAGGATTGTATGAGGACTGTTGTTATCCAACTAGTAGAGGAAAATCTAGAATTATCTAATCATTTGTTTTCTATAGCAAAGGCAAACTAGATAATATATGTTGAATTCGTTGAGTTTCTACTGGATAATATGACTGCAAATAATATGTCAGTATTTTACGTAAAGAATTAGTATAAAATTATTAGGAGCACGTGTTATTCTGATAATTGTTTTGTTTATAATAACGTTAGGAACATTTGCATATATGACAAATGTTCATAAATGACGCATTTCTTTCTTTTTCAGTTGGTCAACTTTTTTATTTACTTAAAAATAAATTCATGTGTGTATTTGCTCTTCTCTTTACTACTTGTGTAGGTGGTTGACATAGACGAAGATGGTCCACAAATCCTTTTTCTGGTTCACTACACTGGCTGGAATACGAGGTACGATGAGTGGATAAAGCGTTCTAGAATAGCGATGAATCTTAGTTGGACGCCAGCAAGAGCCAAGCGACATCGGCAACAATCTCAGCAAATGGTTCGTATTCTTGAAGTTTTATGTATTTATTTTTATTTTTTTTTAGTTTATATATTTTTAAGTAATCCGACCGCTCTTCATTGCTTATATGAAATTCACTGTAATATGTGTGTTTGCTGCATAGAAAGTGTTCAATCCAAAATCGTACTGTAGAGAAAAATGGGATTGAATACATTCTGCTTTTGTAAAATCTGCTTTTTAAGTTCATTAAATGTCTTAAACTGTTTGCAAATACCTCAAATTTTAAACATTTTAAAGACAATGGTTTTCAAGTTTATTATTATTATTATTAGTAGTAGTAGTATTAGTATTATTATTATTATTAGTATTATTATTATTATTATTATTATTATTATTACCGCTCATTTGAACACTGTTTCGCTTTTTCATATTGTATTTTGATATGCAGAAAATTAATAATTTCATCATATTCCATGATGATGTAGCTTCCCAGATAAAATCTGTTGTTGATGTATTTTCTTTATATCAAAGGAGCAAGGCTAAACCTATTAATGTACCTCGTAAGGAAGAATTCCTTGTGATTATTTACTTATTTATTTTCAGATGTCAAAACCTTCATTTGGCAAACGGGGACGGCCACCTGGTTCGGGTCGTCTTCAAGATGGCAGTCAAATGTTGCGATCTTCCACTCCATCTTCCTCTATGAACGTTACTACTCGAACGAAGTCTCCCGGATCATCCACCAGGCTTCCAGGGCGTACCACACGTTCAGGCATGGAATCGTCTCCTGGTCTTGAATTACGTAGGCGGACGAGAAGGACGTCTGGTCAAACCGGTTAGTATGTGCAGCAATTACTACCAAAAATCGACTTTTTTTTCTTTTTTCTTTTCCTTTTTTTTTAAAAAAAAAAATTTTAAGTGTATACCCAGAGTTGTTAATGATTGTCTTTAGTATTGTTAGTAGCTTCTTCAGAGTGATGCAGCCAAATGATGGCGTAGTATCAAACACTATAAACCTCGGAAGAAATATGCAGCACTGGTCGAATTAAGCTTACGAGGGATTATCTTTATACATAATTTAGTTGAATTATTATATCTAGTTATTTCATAAATATTGTCAAGAGATTTTGATAGCTATTTGATCATGCTGAGTATGAGTAAGTGCTTCCATCTGGGTATTGTGGGCAATGTGGATCTCGGATCCATTCACCCTATGGTGATACTTGTGGCAGTGGTAACGTGTAACAATAGAGTAAGGCGACTGCAAGAATCTTGTTGCAGTAATAGCGTTACACGAGGTGGGCATACCACCACCACAGATCTTCGCCACCCTGAAACCTCTGTAGATCACTGAACGATTTGTCTACCGCACCATCCAGCCAGCGTTACAATAAAACGAGAAGTGTCAATGACCGGGAGCCTAGTGACAAACCGCGCACAGAGAGGACGACGACTCAGGAAGTTAAGGCCGTAGCTGCAAATATTCGACGAAATCCCGTCAAGACTCAATCAATGATGTCTCGAGATATGTCAGTTTCAAAACTATCTATGTCACGAATGCTCAATCAGGACCTGGGACTCAAAGCCTACAAACAACGAACTGGATTTTTCCTGACATGTATTGTGCCAGCAGAGAGTGGTGTAAGCCAAACGTATCCTCAAGTCTTAGGCAGGAAATGGTCACAAGAACAATTCTCTTTCCTGGCGATAAGGTGTTGACAATTGAGTAATGCTTTAATGCTTAAAATGAACATGTATATTCATCATCATTAGTGCAAGCTGCTGAACATGTTTCCAGGGTGCAGAGGCCCCATCACCCAGCATCAGTCATGGTGTAGTGAGGTTGTGAGCATCAACGGTACAGCACGGCTCCATTTTCGTGAACGTGGGCGGAGGGGAAGGGGGCAATGACATCGGCTACCGTGTATAAAATAACAGCGTTAGAGCCCATTGTGAAACCGCTGAGTACCACCAGGTTCCCCAACCAACAGTGGACCTTCTAACACTATTCTGCTTCCGCACACAAGACATGGTCAATACAGGAGTAGCTACGAGACAATGTCTCAGATTTTATCTCCACATCAGACTGACCCTCTAGCAGACCGGATCTGAACCAACTCGACTACAAACTGTATTCAAAGCTTTAATAAATGGCCTGCAAGAAGAAACACCCTAATATAGACTTCCTGAAGCGCACCCTAGTCAAGGCAGCCGCCACTTTCCCATCGACATTGTTCTTAATTTCATTGACTCCGGGCCTACTTCCAGGTTCAAGGTTGGACATTTTGAAAATGGATTGGTAATCTTCAACTTCCACGTATCATCTTGCAAAAGAATATCAGTGTATAGTCAACACCGTGTCTGTTTCATTTCCAATCCTTGGACAGTACTTATGATATAACTAGGAAATAATAATTCTGAGCATTGTGTAAATTTAAGATTTAGTCAAAAAGAAGGTTAGCAAGAAAGGAAAGAAAAAAAATTAGGAATCAAGCACGAAATTGTGTAGAGTTCGAATTTGTTTATTAACACTTCATTTTAGAAATTCGTAGTTTATTTTTAATAATTTAAGTGTAGGTATTAGGAAAGTTACCTACTTGAGTATATGCAGAATCCTGTGTTGGGTTAGTTCAGTTAACGAACTGTTAATAACGAAGATTTAGATAACAAGTAGAATATAGTAAGCATTGTATGAAGTGTGATCAGAAAATAGTGACTGTAGTTGCACAGTGCCACCTATCGACGTTTTATCCATTTCAACTAGTAAGCCCGGTATCCTGAAACTTCGGGACAGTGTGTCGAATTGGAATGTTGACATGTTAGTAGGCTGTCAGAAGCAGAACAGTGAGGATGTGTTAAGAGTGTCTGTCACACATCATGGATTTTGAGCAACGCTTCAATATTAAGTTTTGTTTTAAGCTAAAATTAAAAAAAGAAAATTAAAAAAAGCCAAAGAAGCTCATAAAATGTTAAATTTAGTGTGCGATGAAGCGGTGACATTGAAGACTTTTTACAAGTTTTATGAGCGATTCAAAAGCGGCAATGAGTCGGTTAAGACAAAAAAGAAAAAAAAAATCTGAGATAATATCATCTGAAAGCTCTTTACGTAAACTTTAAAATGGCCCCGTAACGAACGTCTTAGGACTTTAAGGTCAGCCGCAAATGCTAACCGAACTAATGTCACGCAAGTAATTATTTATAACTATTGAGAAGTTGTGGACCTATGTTTGTCATTTCCCAGTAGTACCAAAATCTGTGCCAAAGTTCTTTAAATTCTGGCAAAGTAAGGTAGAGTTTGTATGAAAATTGCGTTCATTTGACATAGAATGGCTCGTTAAAATTTTACAACTTAAGTTTCTAATAATTGCAGTCATTTTTACGTGCTTATTCTTGGGAAATAGTCTTAAAATACAAGTGCTGGATAAAAAGTAATGCCAACGTTGGCTTTATGCACAGTACAACAATTGTTACATTCTTTCAGTATAATCGCCTTCCATTATCACCTTCCTTCACACGTGTGGAAGGCGTTCTACACCGTGAGCGCGGCAATCTTTGTCGATGTCCCGCAGAGATTACCATATGGCACGGATGATGGCTTCCCGCGAAATGGTTCCTTCATTTTGACCAACAAAAAAAAGTCACGAAGTCCCTGAAAACATTGTTGTTCAGTACGCCCACATGCCACTTCAATCTTCATCCACGCACGTTGTCATGGCGCTTCCATTTTCGTCCCCTACGTTACTACACTGCTGCTTTTCACTGAATAACTCACAGACGTTACTTCTCGTCACACTTAACCCTTTGCGTTCTGGTGTCATTTTCCTATGTGCCCACTGTAATACCATGTTTTCATTTACTGTAAAAGACTGTCTAGACTGTTATATAGGGCTTAATTATTGTGCAAGCGCGAGGATAGCATTCACATTACCGGTAAAAACAATAGTATTTGCGTTGGATTATTTGGACTGGAAATGGGAAATTTTGATGCTCTGAAGGGATTTTATGCCGCTTCAGGTTGGCAACACTGACCGGAGATCAAAGACAAAGCTTTTTTCCTTTTTTCCAGTCTCGAAATACGATATCGAAGGTGCCAATTGTTTATCGTTAAAACAAACACATGGCTCCCTTAGGCCTGTCATCTACTGAGACAAAACATTTCTTTTCTGTCAGTAAGGTTCTATCACCTAAGGAGAAATAGTAGAACTAACTCGTGCCTTACATCCACTAAAAAATTTCATCATCTCCAGGATTAATACGACCTTAATAAAGAATACGTTTTCATAACATCTCCAGGGATGTCACTGGTATTTTGCAACTATTTCATGACATACACATGGATGTCATTGGAACGCAAGGGGTTAATCAACTTATATTCCCTTATCAGCTACGGAATTCGTGTAATGCTCCAACACAGTCCTCTGACGTGAGAAGAGTGTTGCCACTACTTTTAATACAGCCTGTGTAATTTAACAAGACCGGCAAAAATTAGTTAATTTCATGCTTCTAGTGAGTTCCCAACCTTTATCGACTTTTTAAAAATTGGAATATTTATGAAAACTAACAGTGAGAAACATCTCAGAAGTAAAGGGGAAAATAACTAATGTTAAACTATATTTTATTCGCTATAAAATTTTGAATGAAATTAATAGAACGAAATATTATAACCAGAATCTTTTAATAAACTGTCTTTCTTGTAATATAATATTTACCTATGTATTTGTAAATATAGTAATATATCTTGCGCTGCATTTACTCGTTATTTATTCTTTTCATATTTTCTAGACAATGCTTCGGACTCCGAAAGTGAAACATATGAGTCGGATAGTGAAAATACTCAAATATGCATTAAGACTGATAAAGAAAGGAAATTTTCAATCAGTGAAAAAGAATTCGATAATCAGGATAAAATAGAAATTAAGCAGGAACCTGATGATTATGAACCTGAGAAATTCACCGACAGAAGCCTCGAGGAGTCTTCGAAATTAGATAGTTCCGTCACCAGTGATGAGCAACAACAGTTCGGGAGAACCAGACTGGACACAGAGAAGAGCCACAGTGTATCCTCCAGCATGGAAGGTGATTCTGACGTGAAGATCGAGGTTGTAGAGGAGAGTGAAGAAGAAAAAAGAGTGGTCAAGGAAGAGCCTGTAGACACTGGAATTACGAGGAAGAAGTTCGGGAGGAGAAGAACCGTTACTCAGGAAAAAGAATTGGAGCAAAGTAAATCAAGTTCAGGGAGTGCGACACCTGCAAACGACAGCAGTGGAAGTAAAGCTGAAGATTCAGGTCCTGATACAGTAGACAAGAGAAAGAGTAAAAGGTTTAGGAAATTAAGCTCCAGAACTGAAAGCGAAGAAGAGGAAACGCTTAGAAAACGAGAGGATGAAGATCATGAAGAGGAGCAGCCAAAAGGAAGAGATTTTGATTTGAATCAAATAAGGTCTGAGCTGAAAGGATTCGAGAAAGCAGTGAAGCTTCCTCTGGATGTAGGCCACAGTTCGGTTGGGGCTGAACAGCACAGTTCTTCTGATGAGGTCGAGATGGTGAAAACTAGTAAAGCAACAGTTGTAGAGAAAGTTGTTGAAGAAGAAGCGGAAGATGATATCTATGAATTTAAGGAGCCAGAACCATTCGAGTTTGAAGTTAGACCAAAACGTGATACTTTATCCGACGATAGGTTAGGAAAAGGTACTCGGAGAACGTTGGGAAGAATATATGATGATTTCAGCTCCAAAATTGAGAAGCCTGAACGAAAACGATTCAAGAAAGACATCAAAGTTTCGCCGAAAGAAGGAAAAGATAACGATTTGAGGAAAGGTAATAATAAATTAGGTGGGGATATGAAGTGCCTGGATGATGCCAGAGTGAAAACTCCAGTATCATCATTTCTACAGCGTGGAGAGCCTCTTGCATGTGCCACAAAGAAAGAAGCGACTGACACCTCCATGAATAAAATTCCCCATTTCATTCCAGTCTCGCTGTCAAGTCAAAAACCCAACTCTCCGTTGCTTGCAGTGTCCCAGTCTGACCAAGTGAAGTCTCCGTCGCCCGTGTGTTCGTTTGATATGGAGCAAATGTGCCTGTTCCAAGACTTGCCAGAAGAGGTGGTGGGAAGAAAAGACGACGACGATGCGAACGAGGGAAAATCAGGTGCTTTCATTGAGTCCGACTCCGAGGCAGCAGTGTTCTCGTTCTCGCATCGCCAAGAGGAGATAATTGAATCCCTGGTAGCTTCATCAGGTGCCTCTTCCATGACCCCATTGTCTTCTAAACCCTCCGACTCTTCCTGTTTGATGTCGTCGTCGTTAACTTCTTCGTTCTTTGCGTTTGGCTCGAGTAAAAAGGAATTGGATACGAAGGAAGAGAGCAAAGTGCCTGCGGAAACGTCCGAAGCTACAGAGAAGTTGTGTCAACACGAAGATGTGATCAAGTTGCTTCTGAAAGACGATGATGATGAAGAGGAGGATGAAGACTCGATTAATGCAGCTATTCAAAGAGTCATCGCACAACCCATGACAGACGATGAGTACGAAGCTGGAGATGATGACTTTGGAACCAAAGTACAAGCTGAAAGTGATTACGATCAGAAAAAGGAAAGCAGAGAAAGTGAGAAGACAGTGGAAGCGAAGGTAATGGAAAGCAATAAACCAACGGAAGAATTTGTGAAGTCGTTTAACAAAGACTTTGTTGACGACGACATGGACAGTGATTCTGACAATAGTCAGGACAGAAGGTTAGTGATAGATAATCCGGACGATGACTTTGTACCTGAGGGCAGTGATAATGACAGTGACTCGCAGCTTCGTGTGAGTAGTGATAAAGACGATGAGTTTAGTGGGAAGGAAGAGGAGAAACACGTGAATGACGAAGAAGTCGAGAGGAGCAGACATAAAGAAGAGCATGAGGTCAACAAGGTGGAGGATGTGACGTTGGTGAACGAAACCGACGCCCCAGTGACTTTGAAGGAAAAAGAAGACTCTCCGGACGTGAAGAACGACGAGAAAGAAACGGAACCCCCAAACGAACGCGAGAGTTCCAGTAAAGAGAAAGACAATGTATCTCAGAGGAGCCAGGAGACAGAAGAAGGTGCGGAAAGTAATATTAGACTGTTGTTGTGTGAAGAAACAATTCCAGGAAGCCCTGTGTTGCCCAGTGAAAATCAAGTGTATGATAACGAAAATCCCAAGGTGCTAGAAATGCCATTTGTGAGCATTCCCGGTAGTAATTGCAGCAGTTCCAGTGATGTTCAAGTTCCCAATGTTCCTTTTGTAACAGTGGCGTCGTCTGCCAATTCCAAGAAGGAGTCAAACGAGGCAGCTCCTGTTATAGATAATACACCACCCACAACCCCAGAAAGCAGTTTCTCGTCCGGATCTCCAAGAGGGTAAGATATCACTATATCTCTTATTTGTTGTATTTCACATTTTAAATGTAATTTTCTTTCAAGACCGAAGGATTTAAAAAGTGATTCAAATTGTGTAAGATATTTAATATAAGGGCACGAAATTTATTTGTTAGAAAATTAATGTAGTTGAATTTCATATTTTAGAGTTGTGACTTGTAAGAAATAAGAAATGTAATCGAAATGAACACAACGTTTCTCGATTCCCCCCTCCCTCGAGAAAAAAAAAAAAGTTTTACAAATTAAACCCTGTTTTTTCAAGTGGAGACCACTTTCATTAGTCAGAATGTTGTACGGTCCTTTCTATTGTTGTCTCCATAGAAAGTAAATTAATGACTAGCTGAACGTGCGCTCTTTACACAGTACATCATTTACATATGATCACGAATCTCCTTGTCATTCCTTACAATATCTACATGTCCCTTTACAGACACAAGTGAAAGACGTCTTCATAAAAATGGCAAGGGGTATCATAAAGGGGAGATTTTTTTTCGACTTTTTTTCAATATCTCGCACCGTTTGCAAGATTTGAGACTACTTCCTATTGAAATTCCTAATTCATGTGTGATCAGGTTTTCTTTCTTCTTGCATACAGTATGTAATAATCAGATACATTACACACACAATTAATTATAATGTCAGTGATATATGGTGTTCATTGTGCAAAACACTCTAAACAATAAAGATTCATCTTAGACTGGAGAAATGGTTATACTTCGTTTTTTCATTATTATTTGGCCATGAAACGAACTCCAAAGAGATATACTAAGCCCGTATGTAAATGTGTGGTGTTGGAGTGTATAACTCGTAGAATATGTCGCTTTACTTTTTAAAATTTCAGTACTTCCAGTGTACCCCTAAAAATGTAATAAAGAAATAACAGCCTTAAAAAAAAAACGGCTAGAACTGAACAATCTACACAAAATTTGCAGTTGATCAGTGAAAATGACATCTTTCTAGAGCTTGTGGTTTCCGAGATGTCACTGTCAGAAGAATTGGCCACAAGTATATAAACCTAGCATTTTAATAGATAGATAATAATTATTGCTTTTATTATTAGTAGTATACCAGTACTATATTCAGTTTTAAAATAGTAATGATTAAATTTCCCGTAATAGAAGCAAATACATAATACTTTTTTCTTAATTGAAGACCATCAGTAATATTTTATAATAATACATCTATATGTTATTAGAATTTATATAATTTTTTATCTTATTAAATCATACAATCTATTATTTGTATTAGATCATCTAAAAAGTAGTGAGCCTTTTGCACACGAGATAACGTTAGTGTCCCAAAACTCAGAGTATATGAATTGCAGCGAGTCAGGTCGAACGTCATCCGACAGCTGACAGTTGAAGCTGGTAGATCTGCAAAAATGTTAGAATTCTTGCAATCAGATGTAAAATATTGCGCCGTGAAGATGATCAGGAGTATGAAAAGTGGATAACCTGCGACATCCAAGTTATAAGCTCCACAGTCTGCGTTGGAGCCCACTCTGACGCTCAGGAAGGTTGTGCTGTGCATTTGTGGGATTGAAAGTACGTCATGCTTTATGTACTGCTGCTGCCGGTCAGACCGATAACTAGGCGCGAGAGCACCTAGCAATTCAAAAGAAATGGCCAGCACTGGTCAATAGAAAGAGTGTCATTATACTACGCTGACAATCCAAGCTTGAATACGTCCTTAACGACCCGTTAGAAACCGAGAGAACGTGGCTGGGAGGTTTTACTGGATCCAGCGTATAGCCCGAACCTGGCACTGTCAGATTATCATTTGTTTCGGTTTCTGCAGAACTCCCTGAATGGTGTTACGTTGGTTTCAGAAGTAGCCTATAAAGACCACGTGTCAGTTTTTTGACCAGAATCAATAGAAGTTATATAGCAACGGAATTCTGATATCAGAAAAATAGCAGAAGGTTATCGAACAAAAGAGTGCATATATGGTTTCATAATGTTAGTTTGAAATAACGGTAAATGTATTAAGTTTTATGTCCAAAGGCTCTATATCTTTTTTTGGCAACCTGATATAATCTCTTATGTATTGAAATTTTCAGTTCAAGTATGTGATGCGCAATTGATTTATATATATATATATATATATATATATAGGGTCATTCCACCTCAGATCGACCAATTTTCAAAGGTCTTCCCGGTGACCATCATGGATTTTCATGAAAACTTGTACACATAAGCTGGGTAGTATTAAGAGATAAAATACCAAATTTAAAAACATTCCGGTAAATAAAACCAAAGTTATAACAAGATACGCACCACAGTGCGTAGGCCCAATATTTGTCGAAATAAGCAATGTTGCCTGCGGCACGTTTTCAGAGTCCCACAACTTTCTCATTATAAATGACATCAAAGTGAAATTTACAGGATGTACAGAACTAAACACATAGTTTGTACTAACAGCAGCAGAATGAATTTCCAGCACCAATTCTGGCTGATATATTCATTTCAAATCAAAAGAAAAAAATGAAATAGTAAAATGTTACAAAGTTCAGCATTTTTTTATGGGAAGAAGAAAGTAGGTGGGGCGAACCTCTACCAGTCCTTGGATACACCACCTTGCCGACTTTCAAACACGGCAATGACAGAACAGTTGGTCATTTACTTTTGTTGTAATTAAACTATGAAAATGCGAAAAAAAGCAAAAACGACGAAAAATTACACAAGTTGGCAACGCTGTAGCACAATTCTGATAGCTCGTACAAACTTCTATACTTGCATACATGATGACCATAACATAGTGTAAATGTCACATAAATTACATCTTGTTACTCCAAGGTATGTGGGAGTTATGAATCTGTAAATCTAACTAATTGATTTAAATCTCGAACAGTAACGTTTGCACCAAGCCGCCGTGGCGCATTTGGGAGCGCGTTGGATTGACGTTCGGGAGGACGCCGCGGGTTCATGTCTCGCGGCCAACTATCCTGACTGATGTTTCCCAGGATTTCCCTCAGTCCTATCAGGCAAATGCCGGGATAGTACCTTAGCATACAGGTCCTGGCCGATACCTTAAGAAATTCCTTCCCTTTTTTATTGTTCTATACCGGTTTCTAGTGTAAAATGGTGTCTGAATTGTACCTGGTGTCTGTTAGCAAATAAATAATAAATAAAATAATGAAGTCAACAATTGACAAAATGTATAATCAAAACTGAACTGAACCGAAATGAAATCTTTAAATTTTATGTCCTAAAGTTATGCCGGCAAGGCTAAAGGGCACGGTGATGATAAAAAAATGAAGGAAATGGTGAAATGAAGAAAGTGGGAGGAGACGAGAAAACCCGAGAAAACCCACGCACTCGCTGTTAATCCATCACAAAGTTCACTTGGTGCGAGTTGGAATCGAACCAAGGATCCCGTGCACCAGAGGTGAACGCTCTACCCACTGATCCACCGCGGCCCCATAAACAAAACTGTAAATACTTGTAATGTAAATCATGACCAAACGAACTGCTGTTGTTTATTGCAGAATCGTACACCTGGAAATGCTTGCAATGGAAAATTCAGAACGGCAGACATGTGACTGTGGAGTGATGACATCCATGCGTTCTGAGAAAGGACTTGGTTGATGTGGTGCAATCAGTATGATCATACTGTTGATGCTTCCTTTCTTTCTGCTTAGTAATTAAGAGTGTTTGTGACCGGTAAGATGGCTGTGGCATTGAGTGATTACAATGAATCTGCACTAGAGACATGTAGTGTTGGTGTGTTTGTTCAAGATGAATGCCACAGAACAGTATATACTTCTAAATGTGGCTTGATACATGTGACTGACTTACCTTTGCCTGATAGAAACTTCCTGTTGTGGAGAAGTGGTATGCAGACAGTTGGGTCAAGTTCAGTAATGACTGAGTGTATGACTGTGTGCTGCCACCACAAAAAGATGTATGTGGATTACTTTCCTTCTCTTCAAAGGAATTGTGTTGATCCCTTCAAAGTGCACAAGAAGATCATCAAACGTAGCCTTCGTGAAGCTAACATGTCGACAGTTCTAAAGGTGAAGGAGATGTCAGGGGTGGACATGAAGCCTGGCCAGAAACTGTGTTCCAAGTGCTTTGTTAGACTAAAGGAAGAAAATAGTGTGGACAACAGTGATGAGGACTATGAACCCTCTACGGTGCCATTTGTATCTCCTGAGTTACAGACATCAGTGAGTGCTTTAGGTATTTCACCGATAAAACCCCAAAGTGTTAGCGTAAGAGACAGAGGTAGTTATGCAAGAAAGAAACTACGGCAGATTGACTCAGTGGCAAAACGTAAATTAAGTGAGGATTTCGCGATTGATGAGCATGAATTAACAATAACGAAAGAGCAGTCCAAATGTGACAAATGTTCAGACCTTGATAAAATATTGGAGGACATGAAGAAGAAATGCGCAATGTCAACACGTAAGGAAAAAATGACAGTACTTACTCTAGTTCCAGACAGTTGGTCAATAGAAAAAACTGCTCATGAATTTCAGGTGTCGCATTATCTCGTCAAACAGGCTAGAAAGTTGAAGATGAGCGATGGACCGCTAGCACATCCTACAAAACTAATAGGAAAGGCTGTAAGTCAAGAAACTGAACGGGTGGTCCAGGAATTTTATGAAGACGATGAGAATAGTAGGATGTGTCCAGGCAAAAAAGATTATATATCAGTGAAGGTTAATGGAGACAAAATTCAGATACAAAAACGGTTGTTGTTGTGTAATGTCTCCGAATTGTACGTCTTATTCAAGCAAAAGTATCCCAATGTTAACGTGGGTGTGTCCAAGTTTTATAGTCTTCGTCCAAAATGGGTAATTTTGGCTGGTGCGAGAGGTACACATAATGTGTGTGTGTGCCAGACACACCAAAATGTGAAGCTAATGCTGTCTGCTGTAAAGTTAAATTTGGACCATCAAGAGGCAATGAAGGTAATAACCTGCGATTCGAATTCGTATACATGCATGATTCACAGATGTGAAAAGTGTCCAGGAAAAGGGAAACTCGAGAAATATGTAAAAAATATCATGTTCAATGAACTGTGTATGAATGAGGAAGACATGGTCACATTCAAACAGTGGACACATACTGATCATACAACTCTCGAAACCAAACAAGAGACAGTTGCAGATTTTGTACATTCACTTTGTGAAAAAGTAGATAAGCTAACTGTTCACAGTTTTACAGCGGCAGCCCAGTCATCGTACCTTAGACAATCCAAAGATAATTTAGCCACTAATGAAATAATAATAATACTTGATTTTTCAGAAAATTATTCCTTCATCATCCAGGACGAAGTTCAGGGGTTTCACTGGAACAACAGTCAAGCTACAATTCACCCTTTTGCTATATACTACAAAGATGAACAGGGCAAACCGGCAGTGCTAAGTCTTGCTATTATTAGTGATCACTTAGTACATGACTCAACAGTAGTGCATGTACACATCGAAACTATTATCGGCTACATCAAACAAAAAATGCCCCATGTTAGATCGGTGAAATATTTTACTGATGGTGCAGCTAGCCATTACAAAAACTGTAAGAGTTTTAAAAACTTATGTATGCATTACAGTGATTTTCATTTGCAAGCTGAGTGGAATTTTTTCGCTACTAGTCACGGTAAGAATGTCTGTGATGGTATTGGTGGGACAATTAAAAGACTAGTAGCAAGAGCAAGTCTTCAACACACAACTGATGGGCAAATTCTCACACCCCAACAGTTGTTTAAATGGGCAGACGAAAACATTCATGGCATCAAATTATTCTTTGTTTCTGCAGATGATGTAAGAAAGTGTGAATTGGTGCAACAGAGCAGGATGCAACATGTGAGAACTGTTGCCGGAACCAGAAGTCATCATTATTTTCGTCCTGTTAATTCCAGTGAACTAGAAATGAGCAGACTATCTGGAGACAACTTCAGGTACTGCGTGCGTGTTCGTGTAGATACTAAGCAAGAGCTTGATTTTCAAAGACTTCTGAGTAGCATCAAGCCAGGGTGTTATGTTGCTTTTGCATATGACAGCAATTGGTACGTGGGCTGTATAGTTCAGTATTGCCAAGAGGAGGGAGACATCTTGGTGAACTGCATGACACCAGCCGGACCTGCTACAACGTTTGCTTGGCCTCAGTTTCCTGACGAACGCTGGGTTCCCTTTGAATATATCATAATGGAATTACCAGTTCCCTCCACAGCCACTGGCAAGCAGTACTACATTGACCAAGGCATCAACACAAAAATTTGCGAAAAGTGGGACTCGTTTACAAAGAAATATAAGTAATTTAAAGGTGAAAACGTCTCTATTTTAATCTTCCAAGTGTAAGAATATGATATACCTGTACAACCACGTAGATATACATGTACTATCACCTAAATACTGCCTAACCACTGTTCAAATTTAAACATAAATTGTGCACAGGGTTGTAAACTTTACTGTTATAACGCTTACTAATGTCCAGTGCTATTGCAACAGGTTTCTTGTTAATAATTTACATTATGAATATTCATATTTATGCTTATGCACATAGTCAATTGTCGACTACATATTGGCATATTACGGTACGAGCTTTTCATTCTTCAGTTATGTTTTACTGATACGTAACTCCCACATACCTTGGAGTAACAAGATGTAATTTATGTGACATTTACACTATGTTATGGTCATCATGTATGCAAGTATAGAAGTTCGTACGAGCTATCAGAATTGTGCTACAGCGTTGCCAACTTGTGTAATTTTTCGTCGTTTTTGCTTTTTTTCGCATTTCCATTGTTAAATTACAACAAAAGTAAATAACCAACTGTTTTGTTATTACCCTGTTTGAAAGTCGGCAAGGTGGTGTATCCAAGGACTGGTAGAGGTTCGCCCCACCTACTTTCTTCTTCCCATAAAAAAAATGCTGAACTTTGTAACATTTTACTATTTCATTTTTTTCTTTTGATTTGAAATGAATATATCAGCCAGAATTGGTGCTGGAAATTCATTCTGCTGCTGTTAGTACAAACTATGTGTTTAGTTCTGTACATCCTGTAAATTTCACTTTGATGTCATTTATAATGAGAAAGTTGTGGGACTCTGAAAACGTGCCGCAGGCAACATTGCTTATTTCGACAAATATTGGGCCTACGCACTGTGGTGCGTATCTTGTTATAACTTTGGTTTTATTTACCGGAATGTTTTTAAATTTGGTATTTTATCTCTTAATACTACCCAGCTTATGTGTACAAGTTTTCATGAAAATCCAAGATGGTCACTGGGAGGGGGTGGTTGAACTGAGGTGGAATGACCCTATATATATATATATATATATATATATATATATATATATATATATATATATATATATATATATATATATATATATATATATATGTATGTATGTATGTATGTATGTATGTATGTATGTATATATATATAAAACAATATTGTCTTTTGGATTTACGTTCAATCTAAAAGGACCAAATTTTGAAAAACACTGGTCCAGCAGTTATTTCTTTAGATCCACGTTCTATTCGAAGTTTAACTATCGATTGGATACGTCCCGTGATAGTAAATACCCCAATTATTTGGAAGGAAAATATTTTGCCGTTGATAAAAATGTGCTAAATTTACATTACTTAGTTTCTTCAATTTTCTCGCTTTTCTGTCTTCAGTCAAGTGTGAAAATGGGAGAGAGCTGTTTCTTTTTGAAAGCGCTTCATTTTACGTACTCTTTTTTCGTGTTTTCTGTGTTCAGAGTGTGATCTTTTCTTCCTGTGATCAGCTTAATTAATTCGTTCATAATTAATTAAAGAAACTAAACCGTACTGATCCATTTGCCGGGACAGCAACGAAAAAAAGATGTAAGAAAAAGTCCCATGATGTTTAATGTCCCAGAATTACGCACCGAAGCTAAGGGAGACGATGGTGATATGATGGGCGATACTGGTAAAATAACGAAAGCAGGAGGAAACTGTAGAGCCCCGAGGAAACCCACACACAGTGTTTGTCCACCACAGAGCCAACATGAGAGCTGGGATTGAACCAGGGACCACACGCACCAGAGATGGGCACTTTACTACTGAGTCACCGTGGTTCCCAAGAGAAAGTTAGGTTTCAAAATTTGTCCGTTGCAATTAGTGGGTGTATTCAGTTACTAAAACTTAAAAAAAGAAAAGTACCTCAATCCATGATACAGTTCTTTCTCATCTTCACGCAGAAGAAAGCATTTGTGAGTGTTCAGGGTGTCTATCGGTCACGAAAGTCACGAAAAAGTCACGAGATCAGAAAATGGTCATGAACGTCACGAAATTTACCTTTTGGGTCACGATTTTTTTGTAATTGTACAAATGTAAGTACAGATTAGAAACTTTTGTTATATAAAACGTCAAAATTCATCACCAAAAATGTCTATGGTCGGCTTTAGACGTTACCAAATTGCAAGTAAAGTACGTTTCTATCGCATGGATGAAAATTTGGCCTAAGTCGCACCCAAATTCGCTCTTTAAAATGTTAGGAAATTTTATGATTTGGTAAAGAAAAGGTCACGAAAAGTCACGAAGTTTCATTTTGGAAGTTTAGTAGACACCCTGGTGTTGAAAGCTTTTGGCGAGTTGAAATAAACAGCAAAGACGTTTAGAAATTAAAAACAATGTATTTGCATACCAATAGCATTACATTTCATCACTAAGTTTATTGTCAATGTTCTTTATATCATTTAACATTGTTTGATAGCGAAATGCTAAAATCATTCAAATGAAATTTTATTTAGTAAAAAAAAAAAAAATATATTCTGTAAGATTTAGTATATAATGTAATTTATGAGTTACTACGGAATGAGGAATTGCTTTGGAAGTACTACAGAATGTATTGTTTAATAGTTTTCTTTTTCTTTGAATACATATAATGTTTGGTTATTTTATGGTTTAGTATGTTGTAACCAAATTACTGGCTATACAAGCTTGTTTCATTCAAATTTTTTTTGATAGAGGAAATGAATTTAACATACATAATGATAACGCACGAACTTAAATTATATAAACACTTCCTTCATTACATTGTCATTATCATCCGTAACCACGGAGCAGAATCGTAGGATATTAAACTTTAAAATTTTTGAAATAGCTAATTGTTTTAAAGTTGAAAATAGGGAGCACGGTAGCATAGTGGTAGATCGCTCTTCTTTGGTGCGAGTATCCCTGATTCGATTCCAGACCATATGAATTTGTGTCCGTAAGTTTTCCTCGGTGTTCTTTCGTTTCCTCCTACATTCGCATTACACCAATTGTATTATAGTCATTTACTTTCATTCATTAACTGTCTCCTTTAACTTAAAGGACATTACTGTGGGACGTTAAATGAAAGAATTTTATTTTTCATCTTTAAATTTGAAAAGACATAAAAGGTACAATTTTACTAAAGTTTATTCAACGAACCTTCTGATCCTGATGTAAACATTACAGAATGGTATTACTCCGCCAGTCATCGGATGATTGGCTATCGGTCAGCGCTTCTTTCGAGAAGCACGTGCTTGTACCCTGTAGGTGTTTTACATATTCCTCGCACGCAGCCATACTGTAAACCGTGATTCGCGCGTAAGGTGGGTCAAAGCCACTTTCTGCGCATGCGTATTCTCTTTTATTACATTAATTCAATTTAGTTCTTAGACACCGTGTTGTTTCTGTTATATAACTGTAAGGAAATTGCATTTCTGGTAATGAGCCTTACAAGCAACAAAAACATTGAAAAACAGCTTATTTGACAATGGACTATTTTCTTCTGCCGCATGGATGTTCCAAGGTTCTTTAACCAATAAAGTGAAACAATTACCACGTGTGTCTGTTTACATGGGGTACTGAACGTTCCTTGAATAAACTATATATATTAATTTTCTGAATGCCAAAAGGCAATTGTTAATTACTCGAATTACGTATAAATGATATTACTTGATGAACCATAGTGTTTTTTAAGACTAATCATCCATATCATTAAAAATGAAATGTAATTACACCTTGACCACTTTGTTAGGAAGTGTAGTTTTACTGATTGTGCACTTTTCCTAATTTGCAGGGAACAAGGTGGTTCTTCCCCCGTTCTTGACAATGATAGTTCAAAATCTCAGCATGATTCCTCAGAAGTTGATTTAGATAGTCTTGTAGAGAGTAACAAAGTGGATCATTTCAGTGAAGGTAAGTGCGATGAAGTTAAGCTAGAAATTTTTATAATTGCACAAACATTTGGACGGTTTGTCCAAATCTGACTATGAAATAATAAAGTTTGAGATTCTTGACACTTCCAGTGGATTCCATCTCAACAGGCCTTGCTATATATATATATATATATATATATATATATATATATATATATTCAAAATCTTTATGATTTGACTGCTGTGTTAGTATTATATTTATTTTGCAAGACCAAGAGCCACGATCAATTAGCAATGTTATCGAACCTAGTGAAGGCCAATCATGTAATTTTTTTTTTGAGCTGGAGATGGACCTGTTGATCACGCTCTTGGTGATGATGAAAGAAACAAAACTAGCAGTTTTTAACCCTCTCATGTTGGATTTCTTTATTCAATGCTTTACCTGACATCATTAACAATGAGTTTCAAAAGAAGCAGGATTTTCGTACGTATAGTTGGATTGAACGTTTAACTGCAGAATCAGATTTAGTTTTCTGGCCTGAGTTTTTATTTTTTTTATTTATGTATTTATTTATTTATTTTTATTTTTTTAAGTGGGGGTATTAAACTTCAATGAACTATATACAGACAGAAATTACAGGTAGATTACAGAACTACTTCAAGTATTGCAATTCTGGGGGTACCAGCGTAATATGAACTTGAAAATAATTCAGTTTTAGCGATTATTCGACTTCCTGTTTGCCTGAAGTACAGAGACATTTTGAAAAACTCATTCCAAATTCCAGTGAAACACTTGCAAATTCATTGACATCGTTCTAAATTCATATTTTTCAAGTCGTTATTAAACATATATTGTATCAATATTATGCTTCACCTTAGTTAAAGTTAGAAAATGTAATGAAATGCCGAATGAGGAGTATATTTTTTAAGATTTTACTCTTTTGTTTAGATTCCCTGCTGAACGTGGAGGTAGGAAATGAGCCTAAACTTCAAGTACTCAAGATTTCTTCCAAGAAGCCATCTTTGGGAGTTGACAAGGAAGCCGAGTCTCCGTCAAAGAAGAGACGGAGAAGTAGGAAACGATCAGGGGAAGGTAGCATCAAGCGATCCAGACACTCTTCAGGAAGAGCTAGCGGAAGGAACACTGGTAAGTCGAAATCAATCATTACGTCATAGTCTGTTTTCCCTTTCTCAGCAAATACAACAAGTAATATACAGAGCAGAGAGGTCAGGTTGTACGTTGACGAAATTCTGTTCACAAGCTAACAAACACTTCGATAGCTGAGTCTATGGTCTTTTAGGTACGTCATTCATAAATTCATAATATTTGTACACTGCCAACACCTCTTTAACTCTTACCAACTACCGGGGAAGGTAGAGGAGTCACAGTACGTCAGTGGTAGATCGCTCGCCTCTGGAGCGTGGAACGCTAGTTCGATCCCAGCCAGAGTTCGTACTGGATATCACATCCCTTTTAAAATTTGGGAACGACAGCACACAATTTGGCACAAAGTAAAATTCTCTCTCTCTCTCTCTCTCTCTCTATATATATATATATATATATATATATATATATATATATATACTGTTTCTTTTTTCAAAAGGAATGAAGTTCTTAAATTAATTATCATTAAAACCGAAAGTCAAACTATGACCAAGGAAATTGATATAAAAATATAAATACTTTTGTTGGATTAACTACAATTTACATAATAGTTGGAAATTCTGAATATCTACCACCTGTAGTGGCCTTGCATAGCGTAGTCGCTCTCTTCTTTAGTGCGAGCGGTTCCAAGTTCGATTTCTTACACCTCTGTCGAAAAGGTGTAACAGTTTTTTCAGGCCAGCCATTCAGTGTGTTTTTTTCTTTCTTTTTCCTTTTTTTTCACAACAGGCAACTGCCGGGATGGTATCTAACATACAGGTCTCAGGTCGCTTCTTTCCTTCTCCCTTCCCAGAATAGCATGCTCGGCGACGGACGTCATCTCTCTAACACGACGGGTTTACGGCCGTATACGCCGGCAATACCCAGAAATATGTATAAATAAATAAACAAATCTAAGCGCCTGTTATAGTTAAAATACTGATTTTGAAACTACTATCATCTCGCTTATTTGTGTACTCTATTGAGCAAGTAAACTTCATCCGAATCAGTATAGACATTATGCAGTTACCTTAGCAACTGTCAGCGTCATTTAATTTGTCTAAAATATTTGAAGAATTGTTAGTTCTGTAATTTTGTTAGTTCATGGATATTGCTGTGTATTTCGAAAGGTTGATTTAGTTACAGATCTGTTAGGGAAATATTAGAAGAATATAGTGGTTAGTCGAATTAGAGGAATCAATTTATATTAGATAAGAAAGGAATTATATCCGAGTAAGAAAAAATGAACATATAGAATATTAGTTTTTTTTTTTTTTTTTTTTTTTTTTTTTTTTTTTTTTTTGTATTTAACACCGCCAATATAAAACCGCACTTATCTAGAGTAAAACAATTTTACAGTCCCATTTTAAAATTGTCATTGCCCAGTCCTATCAAAATCTTCATACAGTCTCATCCTACTTTCACGATCAAGTGATTTTTGGACGATGTATTGAAAAAATTATTTAATTCCATACAGATATTATAGGGAAAAGGATGTCTTCTTTGACGGAAGAGAGTGATGCAATTGGTGTACCTACGACATATTGGACTTCAGTTCCATACACTGAAGACTGATCTATACAACGAACAACTTATTCCACACTAATTGCCTGTTCGGTTGTCTTGTATGAAAAAGAAGAGAATTTGAAAACATTGATACAAAACAATATATACCGTGCACATACGTGAATATGTAGACATTTCAAGGTATTGAACCCTCTGCTTGGTATGCAATCTGGAATCCCCAGATATTCTTGTTTGCTGAATGAGGCAGTCGTGACCAAATCAGGCACTGGAACACTACACTATGACCAACACGAAGTTTCCAAGCACCAGGGCAGAAGAATGGATTACACATTCAGGCTTCTTCCTTCGCTTTATTTTAAGTTCGGAGTAAAGAAGCAGTTCGTGAGAATGACGAGCATATGACGATGAGACACTTCAGAAGTCGAGTACAAGGTATCTAAAAGTAGTGAAGCCAAATTAAAAACCGACAGACTGCAGATCCAAAGATAACTAAAAAGGTAGCAAATTACTTCCTTGGCATATCTTGTAATGAGAGTATGAGGGAATCGAAAAATGAAATGAAATCCTTAAGTTTAACGTCCCACAATTATGCCGGTTAGGCTAAAGGAGACGGTGGTAATGAGAAATGAGAAATGAAGAAAGTGGGATGAAACGGGAGAACCCCGAGAAAATCCACGAGCACGGTGTTTGCCCACCACAAAGTCTACACGGCGCGAGCTGGATCGAACCAGGGACCCCAAGCACGGAGGTGAACACTCTACCACTGAACTACCACGCCCCCATGAGGGAATCGAAACAGTTGTGTCAACAAGATATTATGACTACAGAACAGAAATACCAAGATCGATGGAATGAGAGAATGATGGACTACTCTTATTATTAGAAGGTAAAAAAAATAAAACTTGACTGTATCTCATAGTCGAATGGAACTGGTGTAAAGTGTCAGAGATAATGTGAGGAAGCTTGAAGCAAAAGAAAGTAAAGCTAACCCTAATATACTCAGTCATGATCAACCAACAACTCTATTTAATAAAATAAAATTTTGTTGCTTGACATTGTGACACTGTACAAGCAACCTAGGTAATTGTTCTGTCATAAGGTTTTCTTCGCAGTTTTGCATTTACGGTGTAGATTTTGTTATTCTGCCCATTTTGGTTTTTGAAAATTATGAACAACTAGATCTGATTAAAATAAATAAATAAAAGCAAATCGATTAATTTAGCGGCCAGATGATAGTGATAAACAGGTATTTTCATCTAGATTTTTCCCTTTGTTTTGAAAGTTCATTTATTTCAGTCTACGCCATTTTGCAGCGAAAACTGACTGGCATGGTTGGCAATTTCAAAACCTGTCTGTCACGGGTTCGAATCCCTCTTTCTAGTTAGTGCATGAGTGTTATGTATATAGTACTTTCACTACTCATTTTTCATCATTTCTTTTATTTTAAAAAGGGGAATTGTAGAACATAATTGAACAAACAACAAAATATTTGATTGTATGGTTATTTATCAGTGTTCGAATGTGTTCTCTTCTTTGTAGGTGGAAGTGACAGTGACGATACCTCTGAATACTCAACTACCGGCTGCACAACATTAACAAATTCGGAAAATATTCTTTCCTCCCATTCTCCAAGACCTTCAAAGTACAATTTCTACGTTGAATTAGGTAAGAAGCTCTTCCAAGATTTCTTATTTATTTAAGTCAAATTTATATTAAATACGTGTTCATATATCAAGTAATATTTAGTTATCAAAGAAACACACATTATCATCAAATGCTATTTATAGGAAACATGAATTGAATTGAGGTTTTCAAGTGATTAATGGCATGTCTTTGGAGAATTAATTATCGTTATTGTTAGAATTATCCTAGACTTTGTATTTACGCATAGATATTTTTCTCGCTGTCTTCACTATTCAGCGCTTCCAGGTCTGACAGATACGAAAAAAGGTCTCGTGTAGTTTATAAACTTTTAGTTCCTCTGTAAAATAGCTCGGAGTATCCCAGGATTTGAATTATTGTAGTCTGAATTTGGTTTTCATTTATATGTACAATCAAAAACAATATTAAGTTTAGGTTGGAGCTCTCATTTCTTATACCTCCAACCTATACTTAATCTTGTTTCTGACTACATTGTTCAAGAAACAATACCCTCCTCGACATAGGCTCTCCATGATCATGGATAATATTTTTACAGTCTTATTTACTGTATGAGTATACATTCCAGGCATGACAGATTTTGCTATTCTCTTCCTTTCGATTTCATAACAATATAGAGTTGCGATCAAAACAAACTTTGTTTTATTTATTTCAGTTTGTTTCCCATGTTCGCTAGTTAATTACGTACAATAAAACAATACATTTTTCCGCTTTCTGTTAATTTTTGAACTCAGTGGAGGTAATGGAATATTATATACTACTCCTAATAATAAGCCTGGGTGTTTGAATTTAATATCTAGTTCATTATTGTGTATTGTATGATTGAATACGCTGGAATTTGGCTTTCAGTTTTAATTGTACTGTTCATTTTGGCAGATCCAGAATTAGATGGCACTCAGAGGATAGCTCTGCTACAGCAGAAGCTTCAGGAGCTGAGGAAAACATACATGTCAGTGAAAGCAGAACTCGCATGCATCGACAGACGACGGAAAAAGCTTCGCAGGAGAGAAAGAGAAGGTAACAGACACTTTGCACTTAACAGTCTCTACTAGATGAAGAAAACGTCGAGTTTATCCTTTTCTTAATGCTTAACGAATTCCCCGCACAAGTGTATGGTGCATTTGACCCACTCAATTTACATGTTTCGGATAAACCTTTCCCCGGTGTAGCGTACACGAGCAGTTTGATTAGTCCTTTCTGTCTGACTACGTGTTTTCCAGAGCGGCTTTACTGTCAAGTTAGTGTGAAAACAATAGAAGCAGTTCACCTTTTCAATACACTTTGTATAATTTCTCAATAATTCCAATAGTGTAAATATATCGTAAAGCATACAGTCAAGCACCTTGCCTGGCAGCTTAGTTCGCTAGCGTTTTCGGACTTTTGCTAGATTCAGACATGTTTAACTTTTTCAATACGTTCTCTTATTACTTTGCTATAACAATTTGAAAAACGAGTACCGTAATTGTATAATTGGAAATTTGATATTTAGTAGCAAAACGAAGTCTTCAATAAAACTCCACTCGAAAACATTGAGACACAAGGATCATCACAGCAGATAGGTATTGGGTAAATACTGGGAAAAGTAGCGGAAGAATCGAAAGTTTCCTTTTCTCAAAATTGTTGATTAAACAAGATATACCGATGGGTACATATAGTGTATACCACAGTCAGTTGTGCGAGAAGATTATTGAAAACCTGCGTAGCAAAGCGAAAGAAAATGTGACCAGTTGGCGCGTACTCTGCAGGGTGAATTGGGAGGTGAACGGCAAAATAAAATTCCCATTGTTCTTAGCCTTAAAAGTTAACTGCGTAAAACGAACTGATTTCATTTCCATTCTGTACAAGTTTCTACTTAATGTAGATGAAGGACACTAATTAAAAGTTTGGCAGATTAAAAATGTTCACGTTAAAGAAGTTTTGTTAAACATTGCATGTTGATTCAATAGTCTTCTATTAAATGTGTATTATGGTAAGTCTAAAGATTCTCATCTGGATCTACATGGAAGGAATTCTTTCAGATAATTGATGCACGCCATTAGTTAACTGAATGAATTACTTATATCATTTCTTTAGATAGAAACAACTATGGAAATAAAATGAACATGAGAAATACATAATTAGGTATTATACACTCGTGTTGCTCTTAAAAGTAAAAATTCTGGCAGAAGTCACTAATTCCCTGAATAGCACAAGGCTGAATTTTTTAAGTTAACACAGCAAACTAAAGAGTGCAAGAACAGTGAAATTATGTGTAATAGAAAATAAGAACATAAAAACGTATATTGACTTTAATTAGTATTGCTAAACCGATGGTAGGAATGGTTTCAAACTTTAAAATAATTAGGGCTACCTATGTATATCTCAAAATTAATATTTTGGATTTCTGCGAGAACGGAGGTGTTTCTGATTTATTCTTTTCAGTTGATATCATGTAGTTTGGTTTCTTTCTGCAGAAACTATTCCAATGGAGCAAACCAAAAGACCACGAGTACTCGAGTGATTTACCCCTTTTGATGTAAAGCCCAGGCTTATTTTCAATGTAAACTGATTTAACATCTACATACAAGTAAATCCAAAATGATCCATGTCGATTCTAAGTAGTTTAAGGTTAGTGTAAAGGGACAAGTTTTGCCGATAGATATCACTACAGTTTTCGTATCTCTCCTATGTATTTTTTACCTTTCACGAAAATTTACAATTTCTTTTACAAATTTCAACCTAGAGACTTCAAATTTTTAGAGAAGGAACTTCGTAACCTACAATCCGTGCCGATTTTTTATTTAGAATTTTCTTCATTGTTGAAACAGTTCGATTGTTAGAGATTTGGATATCCATTTCAACAATCAAGTCATTTCAACAATGAAGAAAATTTAAATAAAATATCGGTACGGATTATTGCGTTCGATAGATTATAAAGTTTCTTTTCTAAAAGTTTGAAGTCTGTAGGTTGAAATTTGTAAGAGAAATCGTGAATTTTTGTGAAAGATAAAAATACATGGGAGAGATACGAAGACTAGTGCTATCTATCGGCAAAACTTGTCCCTTTAAACCAACCTTAATCACCGAGTGTATAATTTTGCTTCTTATCCAGGAAGTGTGTGGTACAGTCCGCAGAAAAAAAAAAAAACAAACTGCAACATGAGCATGGAAGTTTGTGAAACTACGCCTAACAGCGCAAGGAATCAATGTCTAAGTGGCACATCACACCAGGAGAAACCTCGGCATCCTCCCCTGCACACTTATTTTGGAGCAAAAGACTTCGTCGTATGCTCATGTTGCAGGTTTTTTGCTGCGGACTGTACAATTCTATTGAGCAGCAATTTATTACATTTATTTATTAAATAAAAAAAAATAAATATCTAGATATGTTTAAATGTAAAGGACTTCTTTCAAAATGCCGTTAACACTTATAGTGCTGATCTCTAGGTCGCAAGCCATCTCAAGAATGCTGGCAATTCTTGCTACATTTTAAAAAATCATATGAAAATCTAGAAATGTGAAATACATGTATCATACACTGTTAAAAAGTTTGAATCTTCCTCTTTATTTTGATATATAATACGTTACATTATGAGGATATGCCTTCCTGGGAAGTTCCATCATAAAAGAGAGAATGTACTAAAAATAAAAACTTGACAAAATAGATGTCATTTAGAATGAAAAGATATGCTCACAGACTGATTATGAGCATTTGCCCACCGTTTAGTGTCTGAATGAGAAACTTTGATGTCCAAACATTATACAGGACGGTAAATGACCGTTGAAATTAATTTTGAAATAGACTCCGCGTACATTTACGTGATCCGCATCTTAAAGAAGATCGAGCATTCCGTATATGTACACTCATGTCCAAAATGATTGTCGCATATCTATAACTGTCTTCTTGTATGAATATAATTTGATAATGATTTTGCAGGGTACTTTTAATACTGATACTATGTGTATAATTGGAAAATGTATATTTGTGTTAAATTTCATTGGAAATGAATTACAAATACGAAAATTAGAATAAGTAATAGAAAACAGGGTTGGCAAAAACCATGTTTTTTATTTAAAAAACAAAAAAAAACAGTTTTTTGGTTTAAACCAGTTTTTTTTTTGGGGGGGGGGGGTCTAAACCAGGTTTTTATGGTTTAAATAATTTGCTCTATATATTTATATCATATATGGACAGAAATAAGTTTGTTTCGCCTTGATGTTATTATGCAACAACCGGGTTATGCTGGAAGGGGTCACATAAGCTTAAAGCGGAATAAAAACCGCTTCTCGAGTTACATCCGACAGAAATTGTCCTCCATTTGAACTCGGAACCAGGACTAATTGGCCACAAATGCGATACGTCTCCCGACTCACTCACGAAAGAATCCTGATAAAAAATACGTTGCAATGATCTTTACATGCTTCTTAATATAACTGTCACGAGTCATTTCAGAAGGACAAAAAGATAAACAGTTGCACAAGTGAAACCATTACACAGAATTACATATGAACAATTTCAAAGTACTACGGAGTACAGAAGAACTAATTTAGTTCAAGTTAGTTAACAACGACTTTTATTGGTCCAAATTAAGGAAATACACCGACTTAATCTGCATATCAATAAGAAAAGTGAATAAAGATACGAATTATTTGAGTCCACTTTCGCTCAGACTCATTTATACATAAATAGATAACAAAGATACTTATTTCACTAAATGCCTCTCATGGGGTCTGTATGACCCCCCCCCCCACACACACACACACACAAAGTACGGCATTTTCGATGTGTTTTATCAATAGTAAACATTGAAACGAAACAATATTTAGAATTTTTCTTCGATTGCAATTACATAACAATAATAACTACAAAAAATCACAAAATAAACATTTTTAAACTTTTTTTTTTTAAAAAAAAAAGTTGCTTTTGTAGTATAACCTCTTTGAGTAATGAATGGGGAATTTAGGTCTGAATATAATACGAATAATATACGGGAGTGAAACGTGATAACCCACAAATGTGTGTTCATCAAGATTTTACAAACACTTACACTTTTGCGAACATTTTTTGTTTTTTGGTTTAAACCAGCCAACCCTGATAGAAAATGTTGCTAAATGGACAACAAAGTTTTATTTTCGTTATATTGTTCTTATTTACTGCTCTTTTGACATGAAATTTGCTACATACATGTCTGCAGATTATACACATACTAACATTATAAGAAATACCGGACGAATTCGTTATCAAATTATATTCCTACAACAACATATTTATAGACACGCGACAATAATTTTAGACATGAGTGTACGTGATTAGTACTGTAAATTTTAAACTTTGTGTTAAATGACTTCATAATGTCACTGAAAGGTCTTAATGAATACATATATACATATGTTGTTTAAAAATGTATTCAATTTTTTTTCTTCTTATTCTTTAGCAGAAAGAGCCCTGAAGCAAGAAGTCCCCGGTTCGTGATGTTAGGCATTGATGGAGACAAGATGCAGCGCATCATTTGCCTTTAACATGAGGATCTAGAATGCCATTTCTTTATATAAATATATATAAAAAGAAGATTGCAAAGAAAATGAAATTTTAAAAAAATCGTTATTTTATACAGAGGGAAATATTTTCATGGTAGTTGTGAATAGTTTTTTTCTCCGAGATTTTAATATTAAAAAAAAAGAAAACAAAACATAATGTTTGATTAAATGCTGAATAATATTTAACAAACATTGATTGTATTGAAAAGCAATATTGATTAACATATGTATAAAGTGGATGAATTTATGTTATATAACAAATGAAAATAGAAAAAGCATACACATTAAGTCTATACTACATAATGCGTTTCAAACGAAATGCTCTGATTGCTGTTTTATATACTTTTATGTGTTAGTAGTATATTACTAACACAAGTGAAAAAGAAAGAATTTTTATCGCGAGAGATTTAAATATATTGAACGATCAAGAAATTTGCAAATAATGAGATTTGAAGATATTAGTTGTCTCTCTCTCCTATTTAAATAAGGAAATATTTTGTATGTATATAAAATATAAATATATGACTATATATATACACACACACACAGTGATCTGCTATATAACAAAATGGAATATGTAATATTTTTTTTCTTCAAGTTTAAGCCTGAAGATATTAGACGCGCGTAAATATTGACTCAGCGTTTTAATGTACTTTATTTCTGCCTAGCGATTCTTTTTACAGACAGACAGACAGGTGCTTTGCTTCTGTGACTTATTTTTCAAGAGTCTGTATATTGTTTTTATTCATTAATAGACGGTAGTGACATTGTACAGCTATAAAAAATTAATGAGATTTGGACTTTAAAAAAATTAAAAGACTTTATAGAAAATTATTTTTCTGCAAGTTGGATTAGTTCTTTTTTTAAAAAAAGGAAAAAATATTTTATTGTTAAAAAAAATACTACCGCTGGTGTGCAATTAATATAAAGAACGATCTCAAAAAGTATCCTTGTGAATAGAATGTAACAACGGGATTTTTTGTTCATGTCGTCTTCGTTTCAACAGTGTATATGTAAATGTTTCTTATATATATATATATTATATATATATATATAAACATCAAATGTATGTATTGTTATCAATAGAGATGTATAATTTTAATTTGTAGTTTTCTTTTCCAAAAATCCGTATTTTTAATAGGTGTAAAATTAGGCATATATATTTCCCTAGTAGAGCATATATATTATATTTCCCTAGTAGAGCATAATAATTTGACAAAAGAGGCCTTATTACTTTCTTCTTCCTTCAAGAGGATAGGCGATTCACTATTGATGGGCTCCACGAATTCTTTCCTGAAATTTCAAGAACTTAAGGAAGCTGTTAGTGATTGGTTCAACAGTTTGGCGGCAACTGTGTATGCCGAAGGCATAGAAAAACTTGTACCACGGTATGACAAGTGTTTAAATTTGCACGGCGACTATGCCGAAAAGTAACTTAAGTATCACATAGTATGTAACACAAATTTCGCCTTTGTATATCAGTTATTAAAGTGTTTATACAAAAATGTTCTTTACTTTCCGAATAACTCTCGTACATGTCAATCGGTTAAGTCATTGGGCCGTGATGCGTTCCCAAACAAGTTTACATTCATTTTTATTAATATAAAAGATTCGTCGTAGGCCGTCCGTATCTCGGGAGGATCCACGTCGCCACCTAAGGACTACTATTGCGTTATTTCTTCCTGCGTTTTTTAAGCAGAGACTACCGGTTGGATGATCTTATGCCGAGTTTTCTTTCTTCCTTCGATAGACCGCGTTGCCTCGAGAGAAAATTACTTGACCGTCTTTTCGTTCCGAAATTATAGGCATTTCATATTATTGATACAATTCAAAAACAATTTTGAACGGATATGTGCAGTTCTTGCGTTAATATTTGGTTGCAAATAATAATAACGTAACTGGCCCGAGTGTAATACGATTGTTTAGCATAAATAGTATCGTAAAGCCACATTCGTATTATAATCGCAGTCCAGCTCTTAAAAAGTATTTCATACCATGCAGAACCCTACCAGCTGTATCTCTCCCGTGATCGTGTCGTGACGTTGCGTAACCCGTTAAGAGCAGACGTGTAGAGGAAGCAGGTTATGCGTCGATTTATTCATGTATTTTCACT
The DNA here is from genome assembly GCF_964235325.1 of Thermobia domestica. Classification (NCBI taxonomy): domain Eukaryota; kingdom Metazoa; phylum Arthropoda; class Insecta; order Zygentoma; family Lepismatidae; genus Thermobia; species Thermobia domestica. Next base: position 17,445,741 of record NC_137464.1, read on the forward strand.
ATGTTTCCACTGAATATTCAGAACGATTTTTTGAGTACACTTTTTGTATTCTGTTTCCACTGAATATTCAGAACGATTTTTTGAGTACACTTTTTGTATTCAATACAATTTGGATTTATATGTCCGTTTCAATTAGGTTTCAATGCGAATTGAAAACGCAAGTTTTCATTATGTTAGTTACCTTGATGTTGCATTGGTGAACCTCTATAAATAGACTTTATGCCTTTCCATATATACTTGTATAACATTATAAACAAACACATTATGGAGATGAGTATATATTTAAAAACAAAAAGTCTCACCAAGTGGGCATTGTGAAGGAAAACTTTGTGTGTGTGGGTTTTCCTGTTTCTTCTTACTTTCTTCATTCCACCATTTCATTCATAATAATAATCACCATCTCCTTTTTCTTGGAATATAAACGTGGAACGTTAAACTAAAGAAAAAATTAAAGACCTACGTTAAATTTTTAAAGTTAAAATACTGGAAAACACAGTGCGAAAATTGTGGTCTTAAAAAGCAAAACATATTCAATTCGACCCCACATTGTACGTGACGGAATCTGATTCAGTACTCATTGACTTATTTTCAGTGTAATATTTTGTGCTGAGTATTTTTAATTGTCTATTAAAATCTTGAATAGTATTAATTCAAGGTCGTAGGGTTTTAATTAATGTTTAACACTCGCAAATAAGATCATTTGAGTTCCACGGGATGAATGTCCTCGTGGTTATATAATTAATCTACGCGCTCCTGGCACGCAGACCCAGGTTCGATTCTGTGTAGCCTGGGTGCTGAACGCGACGCTCAACTCCAAATTAACCAATCAGGCATTCCATTGAACGGGTCAGTTTTTACCCGTGAATGTTTTTAAATGACAAATGACGCTGTTTCCCAGAATAGAAGCAACACATATCATTGTTGGATACGTATCATATGCTATTTCTTTGACTAGTAATGGTACATTCATGTCCAAAATTGTCGCATATCTATAACTGTCTTCTTGTAAGAATATAATTTGATAATGATTTTGCAGGCTACTTTTAATACGTATACTATGTGTGTAATCGAGAAATATATACTTGTGGTAAATTTCATAGGAAAAGAATTATAAATACGAAAATTAGAATGAGTAAAACAAAATGTTGCTAAATGAACAAGAAAGTTTTATTTTCGTTTTATTGTTCTTATTTACTGCTCTTTTGACATGAAATTTGCCACATACATGTCTGTGCCGATTATACACATACTAACATTATAAGAAATGGCGGGCGAAAGACACGCGACAATAATTTTGGACATGAGTGTACCAGGGCGTATTGTTTACAAACTGCGGCTCACAAAAAGAACTGCCTTATTTACTTACGATTAAACAAAAAAGAAACCACGGATGAATAAATAAACCAAGTTGCAGTGTTCATATAAATTATTAACACATATTGCAACTTAAGATGTTTGACGCATTTGTTCATTTACAACATTAAATGGAATGCCAAGATCTGAGCAAAATTGGGTCAACTTCAATAATATTTCAATCATGTATCATATTTTTTCTTTCTTTCAAAAGACATCTGGATACTTACACGAAGAATATATATGGCATGCTATGGAATCTGAGTGGATCATTTGGACCCGATTCTGGCGTTCCGAGGATTAATATGTAGAATTTGGAAACATTAAAAACCCCTGCATTCGACGGAGTGAGTGGAAATCGTCATTTCGTCAATGCATTGCAAATTGTCATTGCGTCAGATGTCAGTAGTTCAGGAAATGGTAAAACTCAGAAAATAGGTTTGTGCGTCCATAACAGAGCATAAATGTGATGACCTATAGTTTTCATGAAGTTACTTCTATACACCGAGACATCAAGAACCACCATGTCTTTCAAAATAGCAACGTGTAGTCTCTGTAGTGAACATTAGCAAATTGTAATTTGTGTGTTACGCGCGCATTGTTGGAACACTCGGATATCCACTATTACTTACCAAGTACTGGGTGGCTTAGGTAAAAGTAGCCCGCATCCCATTTGAATGCAACTGCAATATTTCGACTTCTGAAATCGAGTAAACAGCTACAACAGGGGACAGTTTATGCAATTGTCGATTGTTATTTCTTCAGCAATCGATAATATACAAGAATTATCGATTGTTAACATTCTTGTTAGGATTTTTGAATATCATCAAGGATGGTTTGTTACATTTCCATTCCTTTCCATTTCCATTACATTTCCCATGAATGATGAAGCATGATTTCATCTTTCCGGTCATGTGAATTCACAGAACACGAGGTACTGGACAATGGAGAACCCGAACGTTGTTTGTCAGCAACCACTCCATGATAAAATAAATAAATAAAAATCGGCGTTTGGTGCAGTGTAACAGAAACGCGCATCATTGGACCGATATTTTTTGACATTACCCTCAACACAGTTACATATATGGAAATTTTTTATGCATTTTGTGCTCAACTCATTGAATATGAAAGACAATACTGCTTCTTCCAGCAAGATAGGGCAACATGCCACACTTCTAAGGTATCCCTGGAACAAGTCCATGATTTCTTTGAGGAACGAACTGTCAGCAAAGGTTTGTGGCCACCACGTTTGCCGGATCTGAACATCATGTGATTTCTTCCTGTGGGATACCGGAAGAGTAAGGTCTATGAAACTAATCCACGCACAATACAGGAACTGAAAAGACAACATAAGCCATTAACTTGGCACCATCGATATTTGAACTTTACGCTGGGTGTATCTGAATATGCTTACACGTGGAGAGCTATGTATTGATGTCGCAGGGGGTCACTTTAAACATCTATAAATGTATTTTTTCATTGTAAATAAATGGTAAGTCCATTTTAGCTCTTCGTTTCTGTAATTTCACTGCATTTCTCTTATTCTTACATGGGCTACTTATATATATATATATATATATATATATATATATATATATATATATATATATATATGTATGTATGTATGTATGTATGTATGTATGTATGTATGTATGTATGTATGTATGTATGTATGTATGTATGTATGTATGTATGTATGTATGTATGTATGTATGTATGTATGTATGTATGTATGTATGTATGTATGTATGTATGTATGTATGTATGTATGTATGTATGTATGTATGTATGTATGTATGTATGTATGTATGTATGTATGTATGTATGTATGTATGTATGTATGTATGTATGTATGTATGTATGTATGTATGTATGTATGTATGTATGTATGTATGTATGTATGTATGTATGTATGTATGTATGTATGTATGTATGTATGTATGTATGTATGTATGTATGTATGTATGTATGTATGTATGTATGTATGTATGTATGTATGTATGTATGTATGTATGTATGTATGTATGTATGTATGTATGTATGTATGTATGTATGTATGTATGTATGTATGTATGTATGTATGTATGTATGTATGTATGTATGTATGTATGTATGTATGTATGTATGTATGTATGTATGTATGTATGTATGTATGTATGTATGTATGTATGTATGTATGTATGTATGTATGTATGTATGTATGTATGTATGTATGTATGTATGTATGTATGTATGTATGTATGTATGTATGTATGTATGTATGTATGTATGTATGTATGTATGTATGTATGTATGTATGTATGTATGTATGTATGTATGTATGTATGTATGTATGTATGTATGTATGTATGTATGTATGTATGTATGTATGTATGTATGTATGTATGTATGTATGTATGTATGTATGTATGTATGTATGTATGTATGTATGTATGTATGTATGTATGTATGTATGTATGTATGTATGTATGTATGTATGTATGTATGTATGTATGTATGTATGTATGTATGTATGTATGTATGTATGTATGTATGTATGTATGTATGTATGTATGTATGTATGTATGTATGTATGTATGTATGTATGTATGTATGTATGTATGTATGTATGTATGTATGTATGTATGTATGTATGTATGTATGTATGTATGTATGTATGTATGTATGTATGTATGTATGTATGTATGTATGTATGTATGTATGTATGTATGTATGTATGTATGTATGTATGTATGTATGTATGTATGTATGTATGTATGTATGTATGTATGTATGTATGTATGTATGTATGTATGTATGTATGTATGTATGTATGTATGTATGTATGTATGTATGTATGTATGTATGTATGTATGTATGTATGTATGTATGTATGTATGTATGTATGTATGTATGTATGTATGTATGTATGTATGTATGTATGTATGTATGTATGTATGTATGTATGTATGTATGTATGTATGTATGTATGTATGTATGTATGTATGTATGTATGTATGTATGTATGTATGTATGTATGTATGTATGTATGTATGTATGTATGTATGTATGTATGTATGTATGTATGTATGTATGTATGTATGTATGTATGTATGTATGTATGTATGTATGTATGTATGTATGTATGTATGTATGTATGTATGTATGTATGTATGTATGTATGTATGTATGTATGTATGTATGTATGTATGTATGTATGTATGTATGTATGTATGTATGTATGTATGTATGTATGTATGTATGTATGTATGTATGTATGTATGTATGTATGTATGTATGTATGTATGTATGTATGTATGTATGTATGTATGTATGTATGTATGTATGTATGTATGTTTGTTTGTTTGTTTGTTTGTTTGTTTGTTTGTTTTGAACAAGTAATAGATTTTTTTCGTATGCAACATATTAAAGGACAGAACCTACTATTAACGTGGGTTCCGAATCACACTGGGCCTTCAATCTGATGCAGTTGGCGGGTGCACAGACCATTACACAACATCAACCTTCACAATACATGCCATTCCTCATTAAACTATCTCGCCTCCAAGAAAACTAGACTACCAGCTGCGGCACGAAATACTGTTGTTTCGTGAGTAAATGATGCTGAGTTCTGGTACAAGAATTGATTTCTTTCTTTCTTTCTTTTTTTTTTCAGTTTTCATTATTTCTAGAACGTAAAATGCTAGCATGATAACTAAATGTTAATCTATACAAAGCGGAATGTACAAATGGCTATCTGACAAGCCACTGACAGTATAATTGTTATAAGCAATCGGTATCACTTTATTATTCAATGGTATCTTAACAACAATATTCCGGGTAATACATAGTGATTCTTTTACTTTTGGCAAAAACAAAATTTTAGTAAACAAAAAATGGTTATAAAATATCTGTATAACATTCGAAATATTGCTGCTTCTGCGTTCCTTTTCGAACCGTAAGTATAATAATATCGAAGATTAACAAAATTGAATAGATTGCTATTAACAACATATTCCTGGTCATAGACTGCTTCAAAAATCAATAACCTTCAGATATAGAAAGTGATCCGTTTACATCCAAACAAGTTGCACACAGCAACACTGGTTAAACCCAATTACGCACGCTTATATCAATCTCTGGGTTATGTAGCAGAATGGTGGTGGGTATAGTGGGCGAAATGGTCCCGAAAAACAATCACATTTCGGATACACCATAATTCTTTCCTATGCAAATTTAGAATATCCCGCGTAGTAGAACAGTGTTGGAACAATGCATTTCTGATAGGACGGTCCACTCTTAGTGTTATAATTAAAAGCTCGGAATTAACGGCAAAATGGCCATCTATTGCAGTTTTCATATTTTCAGGAAGACAATTTAAAAGCAATTTGTTGCCATTTTTATTTTCTCTTTCAGTGCTCTTTACCCACACGTGAATTGACAGCATTCCAAAGATTTGGCTTGCTCTTACCTGGCCAAGCGATCACAGTGTCTAATAGTAAATGCAGTATATTGCCGTTGAAATATGACAATGACTCTTCAGTTCTTGAAATTTTGAATTTCAAAGATAAGCGAGAAGCTTACTTTAAAAAAATGTCCAGGCGCGGACAGTTATTGTGAGCCGTGGGCATGCGTGACACAAAGCTGCTGTTGGCGTGCATTTCAGTGTTTCAAGATACCGAAAATAGGCCTTCTAGGAGAAAGAAGATGGAACATTTTGTGAGTTAAGTTTCGGTGTAGTGTGTTTTCAACAGATGGTTCTGTACTGTTTTGCAGATTATGTGAAATTGTGGTTTCCACTGTGAGGCGTAATTTGTCACACACCATATAAGCACTGGAAAACACAAATCTGCAAAGTCAAGCAAATCAGATGGTGAAAAGGTTCAGAATCTTCTTGGAACATTCCGCGTACTAGCAGTTTTGTGAATGATGTGTGTGAAGCTCTAATTAACGCGGATATGTCTGTATTTCTGAAAACTCCCTCGCGAACCAGTGCATTATATGAAATAACTTTCTTAAGTGAAAAACTGCTAGTGTATCTAAAACAACTTCATTTTAGTACTTCTTGTGCCGTGAATGTTTGCTAACTGCTGGAACTATGTGTGAATAAAGTGTGAGTGTTTTTGCGTTAATCATTTTGTCTCATTGCTACTACTGAAGAATGAGGAATGGATCGTTAGATGTTGTCCGTATGGGTTACGCAATTTGCAAGTTTCTAGAAATTCTAAATTGTGAGTAATAACTGTAAAATGAAACTATTTATTTCTCACTATCCACACACTTTTTTTTTTTTTTTTTTTTTTTTTGTATTTAGTTAGTAAACCAATTATAGGCTTAGTTGTTTAGTTTATTTTTTTTAAATAAAATATTTTAGTGCCTATTTTTTCCAAAAGCCTTTGTTTTGTTTTGTCATTTTACCTGTCATTTTTGGGTTTGTATTTTGCAATTTTACCATTAATTTGGGCTGTAGTTATAATTATAACGTTATGCAAGCAGCCTCCGACTCCCACATCACCAGCGAAATCGCATTCAAAAAGGCCTCCCAAAGAAACTCACATGATCCGAGGTATGACAGGCTGTGAGAGTCCATTACCACAGCATATTATGGTTAAATGAATACATGTGGGTCAATCAACAATGAATCGTGCAATACATTATAAACTGAGACTGTGATCTGAGTCCTGCAAGGCCAGTGTGCATGTGTTACCAACATGGCATATTGTGGAGTGAAAGAGCAAGGGCAGAAAGCTGTACGAGCGCCATGTAGCTGGAGACCACTGAAATAGTGACAATGGATGAAGCATGGATATACCTAAGTGACTATAGAAAAACTTCGAGCAAATTATAAGTGTGTTCATCGAGAACTTTGTGCATCAATGAAGAAAGAAAAAAAACGAAACATTTTATGGTTGTTTCTGGCTTTTACTACAGAGGGAAGCTCAACATTTGTGAACTCGTTAAAAAAAAAAAAAGTCAAAATCATTGCTGCTTATTATCAAAAATATGTCCTTGTTCCAGTTTACATAAACAAGATACTCCTCCGGTGCTAGGGGTCTCAGGTTCAAACCCTGCTTCCGCCAAGTGAACTTTGTGGTGGACAAACACCGTGTGGGTGGGTTTTCTCGGGGTTCTCCCGTTTCCTCCCACTTTCTTCATTCCACCATTTCATTCATCTCTCATCATCACCGTCTCCTTTAGCCTAACCGGCATAACCGTGGGACGTAAAACTCAAAAATTTCATTTCATTTTCAAACAAGATACCAGCATTGTATGGCAGCGGCCCATCGTATGGTACTACACGAAGACAATGTGTCATGTCATACGACCAAAATGTTGCTGGCCTTCTACGGATCCATGGCAGCTGCAAATGGTATTTATGCTTCCGTTTGAGGTTATTCCCTTAAAGTGTCCAAATGTGCTAGTCCCATGGATTTCTGTGCTGTTGGACTTCTCAAACGGCGTCTTTCCTTACATCGGTTTGTACAGCTTCTGGAAAACCTGCAAGCACGAGTCGGAAAATATACTCCTGGTGCAGTTGCAGTGGGAACTGCTATGTCGTAAGGTTTCGATTTTCAATGAGGACAAATTAAGAGTGGGAGCAAGTGTATACGCATATGCCAGTGTGTTAGGTGCATCAGCAATAGTGTCCAAGGTGTTGACAACACACAGAATAGGCTACATGGTAGAACAAGATATTGGATAAAAAAACCTACGTGAGAGAGACCACCAGACAGAATTGTTACAGAACCGTATAGAGCTAATACAGCAGAACTCAATCAGCATTTCCAAATATTTTTTGTCTACACAATCCAAGGGCAACTCCATAACCTCAACATCCGCGGGTGGGTTGTGGTTTCGAAACCTTTTATCACCGCCTCCAATGCGGTAGTAGAAACAAGATGCTACCAAAAACATGAAACATGGGCCATCGATGATTGGTGGAAGAGAGTAAAACTATCTAATGAGTCACCTTTCTCTTTGTTTCCAAGAAAAGATCGGGTTTATGTATGGCAGATGCCCAGATGCATACGCTCCGGAGTCGCATTGAACATGGTGACGAGGCCACAGTTTTACGATATTCCTTTGGTTCTAATATATTTCTCTCAAGAGATGAATTATTATCAGTGATAATGTGGAGATTTTAGAATTAACAAGTGCATGCAATGCTACAGATATTCCCAAATAACGACGTAGTCTTTTAACATGACAATACACCAGAACACACAGATGTACTTTTGAAAAATGGTCAACTTCAATGGCTTGCTCAATCTCTAACTTAAATATTATTGAAGACCTATGGTCAGTTTCAGAGCCGCGACTTCAGTGCATATTTTCTCCTCGATCAGCTCTGATGGATAATTTTTGCATTGCGTGAAAATTTATCCAATATTCCTCTGGAAACGATTCACAAAATATAAAGCTCAATTCCGAAGCAAAGGCAAGCTGTGCTACAATTTAAAGATGTTCCATCAAGTAAGTTGCATTATGTTGTTTCCACTAATATCAAATATTATTTATATGCAGTAATTGCCAGCAATAAAAATGTGGTACAGCTTCTGAATTTGGAAAGCTTTGGCAGATGCCCAACCACTTGTATTTTCATAGAGTAACACGTTATTCAGAATCTGTAGCACAAGAATATTGACGCAACAAAAACGAACCTTACTCCATTTTCTGTTTATTATTTTAATATTTCGGCTAATTGTTTCTATTCATATTACACTGAAATATATGGATGGAACAAAGGAATCCCGAAACGAAAAAATGAACTGCTTGTCAGAAAATACGGAAAATGTGCTATCTTACATTTTGGATTTTTCTACGTAAAAATTCTTGATGGCATATTAGTGAGTACCGTTTACTTATATTTAGTAGAATGCATCTTTGCTAACATTAACTTAATCAGGAACTTTATTTTATTTTCTAGTAAGTAATTTATATACGTATGGGAGCTCGAATGAGGACACTCTTACACCAGAGATGAGCGTTCTACCACTGAGCCATCGCGCTCTCTCAAATGTTGCTATTACCAGATTAAAAGTAGATGAATTTGGTGGAGGAAGAGAAAACTAAAGGGGCGGATGGGTTCGTAAGAGTGAAGGTGAGAGATGGAATAATGAATACAGAGTAAAACTGTATAATATAAGGAAAAAGCAGTAGCAATTAAAATATAATAATGGTTCCATCACAACGTGACTCCACCTGCGTTTCATGCCTCTTTTCACCCTACGTCCCCTCCTATTTGATGAACTATTTAGCGAAAGGTTTCATAGCATTTCTTTCTTAGTTTATGTAGGTTTTCTCTATTTTCTGATAATCGATTTATTTCCCACTCCCGCCTCTAGATTCCTTTGTTCTAACCATATATATATATATATATATATATATATATATATATATATATATATATATATATATATATATTTGTAGAGACAATGTAGTACAGTGAAACCTCTGAATAATGAACACCGATAAGATACGATTATTTGCCCAATACAGAAAGGTTACACAAATTCAGATTATTCACAGTTCATGTGATGACTCCATGCATTATACCGTAAATATATAAATTGTAAATGTAAATATAACCTAACAGGACTCATACGTTCTGGGAGAAATCCCTCAGTTAAAAAAAAAAAAAAAAAAAAAAAAAAACGCAAGATGTGATTATATGGGCGTGTACTGCAAAACTTGTATCATTATTTTCTTAACTAGAGTCTCCTGTGGCTATATGGTTAGCATACACATTTCGACGCGGGATCTTGGTTTGATTCCTGGCGGAAGTTCATGAAGATCGGATTTCACGTTAAGCTGTAGGTTCACGTCTCATATAGCCTCGATGCTGAAAGAAACGCTAAACCCTAATCCAACCAATTTTCTTAACTACCTCTATAACAGTTTCTTAATTCGCGTCCTGGCTGTATTACAAGTAAAAGTAATAGAATAAGGACGTGAAACATTATTATTAAATACTGAAAATGTGACAGAAAGTTCGTTCGTATATGGAGGTGTCCATAAAACGGAGTGTTCTGTCCTACAATACATATATTTCTCCCGGGGCAGAAACGTTTGTCCGTATTATGGAGGTGTCCGTTAAGGATATTTCACTGTATTTTGAATATCAGATTGATTAAAATAAACATTAGGTTCGTAGAATATACTCAATGTAATTTATAAAGTAAAGCAGAGTCATTTGAGATTTATTCTTTCTGGAAAATATCATTCGCAACTATAGATATCGAAAATACTATCCCAGTCAGTCAATTTTTGTAAGTTAATATAAAGCTACTGATATATATACATTTCTTTTCTGTACTTAGCCCTTCGTATCAGCCGCAGTCTCTCTTTGAACTCGCAGCAGAAGCTGTTGATAAACTTCATCTACCAGCATGTTGGTACTGGACGCGTGAAGAAGTAGCCGATTGGTTGGAATTTTCGCTGGATCTTCCTCAGTACAAGGCATGGTGAATGATTAGCAAAAGCCGTAATATTACTAGAGGGAGGATCAGAAACTAAGGTTATAAGACCGATATTTCTGGAGTTTCGTCTGTTATAGAGGAATGAGAAGTGTGTGGTAATTTTAATACATGGAGTTGGCAACAGTGTAGAATTTCGGACACGCTACCTACGGTGCTAGTTGTAGGTAAACACAAATGGTGACTCGTTTGGAAAATGGTCTCGCGAAGTAGTCCACTCAGTTTTTCGATTTCTGTGGGTGAAACATGTAACCGCGGCTGAAATTCACCGGCAACTGGTAGAGGTTTACGGGGAGATATGTCTCATCAGCATGTCGCAGAATGGTGTCGAAAGTTCGCAACTGGTAGTGAAAACGTCACCGATGAGGAGTACTGGGAAGCAGTTTTGCTGGGACATCATCAACCACCCCCTTCCCTAAAGCTCGGACCTCGCACCAAGCGACTTTCACCTGTTCTCACATTTAAAGAAGCACCTCGGAGCCGTCGCTTCTCTTCAGACGAGGGGGGGGGGGTTAAATACTTCGTGACAACGTGGCTGAACACATAAGGGCAGGATTTTTACCAGGAGGGAATCTTCAAACTCATGCCACGATACGATAAGTATTTCAACCAATATGGAGATTACGTCCCACAAATCTAAAACCTTATGTATGCACCATCTGTTGTGGCTACATTAGTTGTATAAAATAATATAAACACGATTCACTGCAGGCTTTGTAACCTTACTTCCTGATCACACCTCGTATTAGTTAAAATATATAGTATAAAATACCTCAACATGTATTCTGCCAAGACAGTTATGTAATAACAAAATACGAACAGGCCCTACTTTACACCCTTGATGTGATTTTTCCTATATGTCGTATCAGTTCAATCAAACTCATTAGATCGGGATCAAATTTGGCATGGTGATAAAACCTTGACCTGCTATACAAGCGTGTGAAATATTATGGTATACAGAGATTTCTGATTCCTAAGTTTTTCACAATCAAAATTGGAAATCAATTGATTGGTCATAATAAAAACGTAACAAAAGGGCCTATCCCGTTGCAATGATGTGAACAGACTTCGGGGGAAACGTCTGAAATTATTGTTTAAATGTATAAAAGACTCTGTAGACTCTATATTCAAAAAAGAAATTGTCCTAAAATTGATGGAACATAGTAAAAACTCACGAAACACGAACATTAAAGTCAAAGGTAAATCAATGAAAAAAAAATCGTCCACATATCTCAAAAACTATACTAAGGGGATGGTTAGGTTAGGTTAGGATTTAGATTTCTGGGCTTTCTGCATCTAAGACTATTTAGCCCTTCACGTTTGAGGAATGATGTCCCTCGGCGAGCACACAATCCGGGGAAAGGGAAGGAAGAAAGGATGGGGGAAGGAAGTCGCCTGGGACCTATAAGTTAGGTACCACCCCGGCATTTGCCTGGTGTGAATGAGAAAAAACCCAGGAAAACTTCATTCAGGGTGGCTGGCCTGAAAAAGCGTTTTACACTTTTTCGACCCAGTGTCCCCACCGGGAACCGAAGAATAAGGAGACGGAAATTGAAGGTTTACTGCAAAGATAGAATGAAGAGTTTACAAAAAATGTATAGCACGTAAGACAAATATGGATAGAACATTATCGAAAGTCAAATTGTTTGAGTATTGGAATTATTCAGGGCGTCCACGAGGCCCGCAACCAGCCTCAGAGGTTTGGGGGGGCAAGTCATTAAACATTCTCTTGCCAATAGGTAAATTGTGTTTTTTGTGTTAACAATAGCATTTTGTGTTACGGTCTGGAGGGACCACGAAAAGTTTTTTGGGGGTCCAGGCCCTCCAGCCCCCCTTTGATTGCGGGCCTGGCGCCCACGTGGAGGTAACGTGCTTGAAATATCTCACATCTCCAGACTCGATTTTTAGCACGCAACGTGACTTTTGACCTGATCATGTGACATAGTCTGGTCCTGATGGCAAACCCGATACGTAGGATATTCGTTTAAATTAAAGGTGTCTTGAAAAAAAAAAAAAAAAAAGTCAAATGAACGATTTTTTTTTATGTATATGCGTATTTCACTACTATACACTCCCACCAGCCACCTGTTTTTCGATCATTCTCATTTTTAAAATAAATCAGACTTAGTTGTTGATGTTAGAGTAAAATTGTAAGTAAGCAAACAAGTTAAATAAAATAAACCCACACTCCAAATAAATAAATAAAGCATAATTTTCCATAATTGAATTTCCATGGGGTTAAGAATGTGAAAATGGTGACAATTTGAATCTAGTAGATATACTACGAAGTTGAGAATGCATTCAATTAAGGCTAGAGCCGCTTAAATATTGCATAAGACACAGATGAATAACGTTTAGATATGAGTTGGCGAGTATCTCAGATGTTAAAATTACTTGGAAAAACAGAATGAAAACGTAAATTTTATTTCCTATGAAAACTTGACCTAAAGTCCACTGTACAAGCAGGGGGTACCGTGGGATTCGGTAGCACATGGGAACTAATCTCAGGAACCTGGGTAACGGTGAACATGTGCGGGAGGTGAACTTGCCTTATAACGCTCGGGCACCATGCCTCCATAGTACGGTAGGGCCTGACTCGCTAGCAGGACCGCCTTCACCAGTAGGTTAATTGGTAGACACTTAGGACTTCGGTCTGGCCGCGCAGTGGGCGTATCCCACTCCCTCAGTCAATGGGGGGTTACACGCTAAGGCGTCAAGGTTAGAGAACAAATCTTGACGACGTGCACGAGGACTCAGGTCCCCAGGCACGAGCAATTACGGGTGGGGTGCCTCGTTTGGCGAAACCCGTCCATGAAAGAGACCGAATGGTCGCGGGCATGGTCCCCATGCATGCAATTAAGCGTGGACTAACAGACCACTAGCATCAACGTGTACAAGCAGGTATTTGTTATATTTCTTAAAAGTAACAGGATTGAAATTTTCAAACGTTCTTAGGAGTTCCGTATGGTAATGCAATGTATATTCCATTAGGAACTTTACACATTTATATGTGGTTTTCGGAACGAGGCGACCGAAGAAAACGTAATTTTTATACTCTATTGAAAAGTATTCTAATTCGATAAACGTACATTCGTTCGGTTTCCGGCGTGAGGTCATGCAATTCGGATTCCATGTTAAGCTGTAGGTCCGCGTCTCAAATAGTCCCGGTGCTTAAAGGGAAACTAAACTTCAAATCAATCAGTTCGTTCAAAACTATTGAAAAATGTGCATACAGGACATTATACTCATTTTTGGTAGTAACCATACAAATTATCCTCTGTCTAAAATGTTCTCATGTAATCGGCACCAATATGTTTATACAAGATACGTACTACTAGAAGCCTTATTATTATTATTATTATTATTATTTTTTTAATTAATTGATTGAAGCCGCAAATAGCTATTAGATAAATGTTTCTCTCTTGGAATTTCTAATCTCTGATTGAAACCTGCCTTCAACAATTTATCCACAGGCGAATTGACGAAGCAACAACACACATACTGACAGTTTGCCACATTTATTTTTTATGACATCCAGTAATAGCTTTATTTTACTTGCGTAACATTCAGCAGTTATGCTCAACTTGTTTGCCATGAATTCCACAAGCAGAATATCTCTGTTCCAAAAAGTTATTGCCATAATCTTTCCGGCTTGTTTCCATTCATAAACTCTTGATTCGAGGCATGTTCAATGGTTTTCCTATTCCATTTAAATTGTTTAGGACGGAATTTTACTTTTCACTACAACCATAAAGTATCCTGCAACAATCATTGTTTCATAAATTTTGTTTTGTTCATTCTCTTTCTTTGTGATATTCGACTGCCGAACGACATTTATTTTTCACTTTCCACGCGCAGGTATGCCTTTTTTTTTAACAACGGTTTCCATCAAATGCCAGCAACCAATTGACCGATTTGCTGCAAGTTAAGATTAGTTTACACACGCACGAACAAGTTTATGTATGCAGGTCAATGCAATTATACCGAGATAGCAAATTAATTCCTATCTGAAGAAAACAAATCCACTGTTTAGCAATTTTATGAAGAGAAGAACAATACACAATGTTGATATTTATGGCTATTTTTATATTCTAATTGACACGTTATATTTGTTATAATTGCAGAGATGTTTCATTGACAACTTTATCGATGGTCGCAAACTGATTGTCATTAATGCATCCTATCTTCCTTTGATAAATGTCGTGGATTTTGAAGATATCAAGGTTTGTCATATATAAGAAAATATTTCAAGATATATTGTAGGTTAAACGAATAGACATATTTAAATATTTACTGTAAGTACACAAATACTTTTAAAAAAAATCTGTAATATTCTATTCTATTCGAGTAAACAACAAAGCCTTTTATAAATTATTAATCAAGTAACTTTCATAAATACCTTTCTCACCGAGTCCTGAGATATGGTCTTGCAGGCAAGACAGTGAGATAGGAAAGGACCTCTATGAGAAGTTACCTTATGTAATGGCTGTGCACCCGGTAAATTCACTGGATTTAAATCCTACCATAGATACTGGTTAGAACATTGGCTAAGAAGGATTTGTATCATGAGGGACGTATTAAAGGGTATTGTGATAGGAAAAAGAGGGAAGAGGCGAAAGAGACTACAGTTGATGAACGATATCAAAACAGAAAAATCGTACGTTAAAACAAAGAGGTTAGCTGAAGACCGTGAAGCATGGAAGCTTCTCAGTTGCGGCAAGTGTCCTGCCAATAACGGAAGAATACTTACGATGATAATGTAGTTCGGAGCTCACGTAAAAAGCAGGTTCCATCCTGCATAACTCTGATGTTGTGCGGCCAAATAGCAATTAATGATACTCCTCACTAAAATATCTTATTCATTTTGTAGATAGAGCAAAGGAATTCAAACGAAATAAATGAATATCAAGGAAGAGAGTATAGGTTATCATGGATAGTCCTCCTGACAAGAAAAGTTAAGCTTTTCTGCTATTTTCCCTTTTTCTCAAGCACTAACACGTTATTCGAACAAAATGATTCAATGAGAAAAATTTGGTAAAGGCCAGAAAGCATCATGAGGTTGTGTGACAATCTCTCAAACAAACAAACAAATGATGCTTTAACTTTATCTCAACTTTGTTGATCGATTTTTACTGATTGGACGTGAACCAACTAACAATCGTCATAAGGTTAGTTTAGTTGTGTTACTGTGATATTTCCTGACTTTTCATAAAATAATAAACTTCTATAAACATCATACATTAACTATATTCAATTGGATTTTAGTAAATCATTTTATATCCATTACTGAACCATATTCTTTAATTCAAAGTATTCATTTTGTTTTCTTTTTTGCACAGAAAATAACAGGAGGAATTAGAGACTTACTAAAAATTGAGCTCGACTCGTGGTATCGCAGCATAAATCTGCCTTTTCGGGAACCAAATACTTTGTATCTTGAATACCGACAAAAGACCGGAAGGAATTATGCAAAATGTCGCAGTGAGTTTTTCCGTGAGAACAACATAATTCGTCAAGAAACAACCTACGATGCTAAACGTCGCAAAAACCACTGGGACAATATGGATCCTGACGAACCCGATTTTCCCAGGGAAGTAATCGGACGACTGCCAAAGAAAGAGGTCAAACGTGGAAGAGAAATAAAAGAGGAAGTAGTAGTACCTCAAGAACCAACGGGGGAGGAAGCAATACCTGAAGAACCGCCAGGAGAAGCAGTAGAAACTGCAGCTGTTGAGGAATAAAAGAACAGGACAATACAATAAAAGAAACAAAGCAATCCTAAGCAATTATAATATAAAACAAAACATGTAAGATCAAGTAGAAAATTAGGACATAACCAGCCTGAAGAAAAAACAAGATGGAGTGAAAAGAGCCAGAAAAAGTTACATAACTGCAAAAGTTAATATACAGAAAATAAAAGTATTTTTGTTACCCATTTCATGTTTACTTTATTCATGCACTGAATAGCTTTTTGTACCCATTTCACAAGCTATTTCATTTGACTACATCACTCTAGTAGCTCAAATTACCAATTTTTTGCAAAACAAATTTTATTCACCGTTTTCTTCCAGGTGACTTTTAACCGCTTGCCTGCCAGTGATATCCAGGTAGATGTCATAAAATATTCCATTGCAAAATACCAATGACATTCATAGAAATGTCATGTAAACGTATCCTTTATTAAGGGTCGTATTTATCCTGGAAGTGAAGAAGTTTTTTTAGTGGATGCAAGGCACCAGTTAGTTCTAATATTTCCGCTTAGATGACAGCACTTTACTGACAGAACAAGAAAATGTTTTGTCTCAGTAAATGCAGACCTAAAGGAGCATTTAACTACGACACACTTATGTTGGTTTGACAATAAACAATTGGCAACTTGGAGATCGTTTTTCGAGATTGAAAAAAAAAAAAAAAAAAAAGGTAAATATCTTTGTCTTTGATCTCCAGTCAGTGTTGTCGACCTGAAGCAGCATAAAATCCCTTCAGAACATCAAAATGTCCTTTTTCAGTCCGAATGTTCCACAATGCAAATATTCTTTTTAATAATATCAGCAAATTTAAAATGGGATTATCATATAGAAAAAATTGCGAATAGGTTAAGAAAAACGTGTTTCGCCGTACAAACCATTAAAAATACTATAAACCGAAATACAGCAAGAATATTATATTACTGCTCATTTGAATCTATATTAAGATATGGATTAATATTTTGGGGAAATACTGTAAAAAGTAGAGATATTTTTGTTCTACAAAAAAAGAGTTGTACGAATTCTAGCTCGTGTAGGACTCCGAGAGTCCTGTGGGAAATATTTTAAAGAACTAGCTATACTACCTTTACCATGTTTGTATATATATTGCTTAATAGAATTTGTAAGATCCAATATAAATGAGTACACAACAAACGGTGACGTGCATGGTTATAACACAAGAAAAAAGACTAATTTTCATCCACCAAACCATAGAACAGCAATGTACGAAAAGGGAGTAAAGTATGCTGGTTTTATGCTATACAATAAGTTTCCAAACAAATTAAAGGTAATCAAGTCTAATGTTGCATTCAAAGAAAATTAAAAGAATAC
The DNA here is from genome assembly GCF_964235325.1 of Thermobia domestica. NCBI lineage: Eukaryota > Metazoa > Arthropoda > Insecta > Zygentoma > Lepismatidae > Thermobia > Thermobia domestica. Next base: position 17,463,628 of record NC_137464.1, read on the forward strand.
CTATTGTCACATTGTTTCTATACAATAGATGAATATAATCAATTAAATTGTCACAATGTAAATAGAAGTAACAAAGTAACAAGATAGGTCCATTTATGTATAAGGTATGCTGTAGTATTGGTATAATGATATTTCAAATTACTGTAATGTATAAATGTATGAATTATGTTTAACAAATGTGTGTAATATATATATTGCTTCAATTAACCATGACGAATCCCATGTACTATCGGAAAATTATTTCCAAGTCTGTACAGAATGGAGGATAAATAAAATAAAATGAAATGAAATCAGTAATGTGAATGGTCTCACGCGTGCACAATAATTATGCCCTATGCAACGGTGTAGACAGTCTTTTAACAGTAAATGAAAACTTGGCATTACAGCACGCACATAGGAAAATAACACCTGTAACACAAGGGGTTAAACTATAAAGATAGCCAAGAAAGTTCTCTCGCTTTTTGTGGTCGTTCTGTGTTTCATTGACCCTCACACCGTGAGTTGAATGAGAATGGAGATAAGGCGAAGGTCAGTTGTTGGTATGTGTATATCCAACGTACTACTTGGTTTTGGCAGTTCAGTTACACCGTGAACTTGCGTAAGGACAGACTGAACATTGGACCTCCACAGAGCGTCATAAGGGCGTGTAAGCTGTACGAGTTCAAACTGGGGTCAAACTCCGCTGCAGCGGGGGGAGGGGGAGATATGCCAGGCCTTTGGTGAGGGTGTCGTGACTACGCGGACAGTGCAGCGGTGGTTTAACAAGTTTAAGGAAGATGACGAAACACTCGAAGATGCACCATATGCCGGAATATCAACACATGTACAAAATGAAGATTTTTGGGCAGCAACTGAGGACGATAGCAGCAATTAAGCAACAGTGGCCAGACATGTGAGGAACTGGGTTTACAATTCAGTGCGAGTAGAGAAATCATTTGGCATCACCTCCATCAACTTTGGAAGCAAAAGTTGGGTCGATGGGTCCCACATGATTTGACTCCGAGCCAGAAGGCAACGCGAGCAGACACTTGTGTTTCTTTGCTGTCTCGTCTGAGGAAGGAGCCATTTCTGGACAGGGTATTGACATGTGATGAGAAGTGGGTCCTGTACGAAGCTCCACGGCGCCGTCATCATTGGTTAGCATCTCAAGAACCGGTTCGAAAACAGCCGAAACCAGCATTGCACCAGAAGATCCTCTTGTGTGTTTGGTGGACTGCTCGTGGCATCGTACATCGGGAACTGCTACCAGCTAGTCAGAGTATCAATGCAACTATGTACTGTGAGTAGCTGAGCCGTAGGAGTCCTCCTGTTACAGGACAATGATAAGCCCCACGTGGCTAGGATGACCCGAGACACCATTCTACGCCTTGGATGGGAAACACTATTGCATCCGTCATACTCCTCGGACATTGCACCGTCCGATTATCACCTGTTCCATTCCTTGGACAATCGTCTTAGAGGACGCCAGTTCAAATCCCTAGTAAAGGTGCAAAATGCACTTTATACCTTCGCTTCACAGCCCACCGCGATAGAATCCATGGCCTTCCAGAACGTTGGCAGAAGGTCGTCGATGCTGATGGGGACTATTTTTGATCTTCCAGGTACCTCTTAAGTGACATATCGATGTTCGAATGTAGTGGGTGATAAAGCGAAAGAATTTTCTTGGTTACCTTTATACAATGGTCATGCGCTCATTAAGTACTGCCATTTGGCGATGAGACGCTGGACAATATTTGACGCATTCACCTAATCTAACCTTTCCAATTATAGGTTTTACATTTTATTCACTTGGTAATGAATCAAAATTTATTTTTTCTTCTTTTTCATTATTATTGAATAGAGTACTTAAAATGTTATAATTTAGTTTGGAAATTGTTGGAGAAGTCGTTCTTAAAATGAATTACGTATCTCAAACTGAATGTATACATTGAAATGTGTTGCAAAACTTGATACAAACACCACGAAATCGATTTCAACTTGGTGCTAAGTATCAATAAACTAAAAAGATACATTTTTGCTCCTCCAAATTATTTCCGTACACCCTATCCTTACTAAATATATTTCCTCACCTTACTTTTGACAATACTGACATCAGTCAGCGTAAATTAAACATTTAATATTTTTTAAACGATCTATAGCAATTTGACGGTGCAAAGTTGAGTACCTTTTGAATTTATTGGAAAGAATGTTCTTCAAGCAGTTTACATTACATTGATATGAACTAATCCAATAGGAAGTGTAGTTTACAGACAGCTTAAATCTAAATGTGGAGAGACTTAATACGGAAAATCGAATTAGTATTCTACCAGGAAAAATAAAAGCAGGTAATACGAGGATTAAAGTAGCTGTTGGGGCCGCGGTGGCTCAGTGGTAGAGCGTTCACCTCTGGTGCTAGGGGTCCCGGGTTCGATCCCAGCCCCCGCCAAGTGAACTTTGTGGTGGACAAACACCGTGTGCGTGGGTTTTCTCGGGGTTCTCCCGTTTCCTCCCACTTTCTTCATTCCACCGTTTCATTCATTATTCATTATCACCGTCTCCTTTAGCCTGACCGGCATAACCGTGGGACGTTAAACTTAAAGATTTCATTTCATTTTCATTTAAAGTAGCTGTTTTAGCTTATCCAAACAGAGATCCTTGTACGTAAAAGCTATTAGTCTTTTAAGGTGATTTTGAGTTAAAGCGAAACTGACTTCAATATCATGTTTATCAGTTACCATTTTACGAAAGTGTGTGGTTTATCTATTTCATCAGGTAGTCGGGCTTTGATTATCTGTTTTAAGTAACGGTATAAATTCCAAAAGTGCAACTTTGGTATCTTATTCAAACTATCTGTAATTAAGAACAGTGCAAAGAATACAACATCAAAGGAATTTATCTATGTGTAAGACAAATTCTGCACCCCAACATATGTTCTTCCTAGTCTCCATTTTAGTAAACCTTATTCAGACAAAAGTGGCTTGGAAATACAAGTAGGGAGAACAAATGATTGTAGGTAACGATAGTCGGAACATGGTACTTACCCGGGAAATATTCTGGACTGAAGCATCTCAAGAAGATTTTCGAAATATTTTTCAGAAAATTTTGCCCTGGAACACGAACACCCAGCACCTTTTTTTGTGTATGTTTATGAGTACGTTTCCCCCTGCGCTTGAATCACCCGTAAAGCTTCATCGTTCAGTACGTCGTCGGAAGCTGTAGTGAAACTATCTCATGTACTTTTCGCTGTTAAGTTTATGTTTTTATACCTGTTTTCTGTTATTCTTTTTATATAACTTAATGTGTTAGTCATGTGTTGTGAAAAGTTAATTTTTATTCACATATTTTATTTTATCTGAAAATCCAGTATCTTTACTGTTCAAATCATTTCGAAAATTCGAGTTCGTGGACCCAAAAACGAATTAATCCACTTTCTATAATTTTAAAGGGGAAAAAATGTTTTTGAACTCGAACACAAGGTTCTGTTACGAATTAAGTTGTATTCCAAAGTATCCCTGTACTTTCATGACCTTCATAGTCATTACACTTTACTAAAAAATAAATAAACCTGGTCGTCTTCCCTGTCCAGTAATAAAAAAGAAAGTTGTTTGTTGTCTCACTGACATTTTCTTCTGTTTTTGTTTCCTTTATATATACATAATACACTTATGTGTGTATGGTGCGTAAGGCAATACAAAAGTTAGTTTTGCTCTTTTGAGATTACGTGTCACTTGAACTACGTTGGACAAAGTAAAAATGAGAACTCAACAGTAACACAGTAACTAATGCCTCCACTAATTTATGATGCTTGATCTCCTTTAATACGTATACATTTACCTCTAATGGCATCAAGGAAATCTCTATGGCCTATTACATAGTCATCCGGAGCTTCTTGCAACGGATGACATGATAGTTACATTGACTCTTATGGGAGCTTACACAATCTCGTAGAACATACGCGCGCGTAGGAACCTCTCCGAATCTCCATCCACGCTACGCCTTAAAGTTACAGGAGGTTGTTCTATAACAGATATTGAGATCCTATTTAAACTATTTTTTTCTAATTTTCATTTTTTTTTTTTTTTTTTTTTTTTTTTTTTAATTAATTCATCGAACTATTGGATTGACATACAAAAATAATTAAGGGACTTCATCTCATCTTCTTTCAACTCTATATACAAAGTCACAAAAGTTCTCTTCAAACTTCTTTGAGTAACTAAGAGATGAGTCTGGAACCATCTATTATTCTGTATTCTTCTTTTTTTTTTTTTTTTTTTTTTTTTTTTCCCTTACAGAGATAATATGCAGCCATTTTTTGTCATTTCGAGCTTGTTCAAGTTGACTCGCAACATTCACTTAGAAAAATTCTGTATATAATCACATGACGCGTAGCGTGTAGCTTCGGATGACTCCATATCGGGCATATGGTGCTACAATACACAGTTATAATATTTACAGTTGTTAGCTGTACTTTCTATCTTGTTAGGTACTTTACTTGCAAAACTTACCATGCTTAACACATGTTTTAAACTTTTATTGATTATTAAACATTAAACATTTTTATTAATCGTTTAATTTTATATTAATGTTGAATTTACATGTGTGTCCTTATGTTTTATATTTTTTTTTTCTTGTCTTTTAGATTATTTTTGGAATGTTAACATTTTCAGTTTTATCATTTTTACTTTCTATATTCATTGTGGTTGTTTTGTATATATGTGCAGCGTTGAGTTCTTGTTTTGAGTTCTTGTTTATTAAAAGTGAGTTTGAACAATCATAAATAAAAGTTAATTATGGTACTGTTTTGATAAAATGTTCAGTATCATACGACATTCATACAATAATAGGACAACTGAACCGTCTTTTGGAGCTCCTTCGTGGCTAAGCGGTTAGCGTATGCCTTTGGCGTGGGAGACCGGGTTCGATTCTCGGTGGGAGCTTAATGTGGTTCGGATTCCACATTAATCAGTAGCTTCACATCTTATATAGCCTCACTGCTGAACGAGTCGTTAAACTCAAACTCAACTCAACTCCACTGAACTTCATTTACTATAAACTAGAATCTTATACCCTGCTATTACACACTTAGGTTAAAATAGACAATGACAGTTTCACATCGAAGAAATCAAGTTATAAGCCTCGGGTTCGATTTCCGCCAAGGTACAAAGCCTGGTATAAAAACTAAGTATAGTTTAGATGCTTGATCGCGTCTCAGAGCCTTGGTACCATTAATCATTTTTAAAAGAAAGGAATCAAAAAATCATTGGTAACGTTTAAAAATAGCTGCATGTTTACCAATGTACACCTGAGAAATGCAGTAGCAGTCCAACTCTTAACCTAACTTCCAGCTACAAACATGATTTAAAAAAAAAATCCTATATGATTACTGGAGATCATGTTAAAAAATAATGGATTAAAAAGAACAGACATATATAAAAATTGACTCACTTCTTCATAGTCAATAAATACATATAGACATTTTATAAGACGCCACCTACTACTGAAAATGAGATTCAAATCTCTATTCGAGGTTTTATTTGAAGGCTTGTACCTATAACTGGGTTCGATTCCGAACACTCCACTCCACTATTGTCAACGCATTTCATTACAAACGTATTTATTATATGTCTGTAGCTGTCTAAACTTTCCACAGTGTTGAAAAAGCATTTATTATTATTATTATTATTATTATTATTATTATTATTATTATTATTATTATTTGCACATTTCCATTATAGAAGGCACTTTAATTATTAACATGAATAGTTGTTTCACAAAATAACAGGTTATCTCGCAGTTGCAATTCCGAAAAACTGCAAATTTTGTGCAGAATTCTGAAACTGTCAATTGTGACGACCCTTTGCAATGCAACGCATGGACATCTTTAGTTTATGATCACTGCAAGCTATAGAAAACAGATGATAGATGCAAATGAATGAGTTGCTGGAATGAAGGAAGTGGGAAGAAATAACCAACAAGATGATGTCCATCAGAAGTATCCATAACCGGGAGTCGAACTATTAACTTGCATCAAAAATGAACGCTCCTCCACTTCGTCAATACACGCTTCACAAATCTTCGCGTTAAGTATTTTTGTCTTCATCAGAGATACTAATTCATCAACCTTCCAAGTGGGAATTATAAAATAATAGCAATAGAATATAGCACATTTTTTAGATACATTTTTCTTCTTTCTTTACGTGGTTACAATGTATTCACAATGCTTGAGGTATAAAATAAAATATTCAGTTAGTGTCAACTGCATATAAAGTGTTGCTATTAGTCGCTGGAACATTTTATTCCTCATTTCGTTCACAACTTCTTTTCCTTAAATTTACTGGTTCTTAAAAACGCAAATTGAGATATTCATGTATTAGTTTTGGGTGCAATGTTCAGATCACTTAATATTTCTGGAATTCTCGAAAGTAAAACCTCCGTACTAATATCAAAGTCCTTTTCCACCCAAATTTCCTTTAGTTTCTGCATTACAATTCCAAGATGTCTACCAGCTGAAAAAGGAAAACGTATTATGATTATTAACATGGCTTTATAATTATTATTACATAATTCATAAAAATACTAATTTTTCATCATGTGATGATGCGACAGTTACCAAAGAGAGAAAGGTCCATGAACTTTAGGAAAAGGCTCAGTGACATGCTTCCTCCCGCCCTCTTTCTACTGTACTCTACATTTCACTCAGGTTATAACTGCAACATCTCGAATTATTTTTCATTGTTTCTTTTATACAGTTTACAATAGAATTCCAATTAGAAAAGATAAACTTGGATTTTATATTAAATTGCTTGCAATTCTATGTTAAAACTTTTTTGCCTTTAATTTCTTCATACTACCATTTTCGAACTGCCCACTAGGCCATTAATCATCAAGTATGGAAAAGATCACTTAACTTTACGTATTTTCTTCTTCATGGAGAAAACTAGCTTACACTCGTTTTTTTCACGGGGAAAAGGTTTATGGGAAACATCTGATAGGAGTATATAAACTCCCTTCCCTTAGGATTTGTATTTAAATCCGAACCGAATTATGAGAACTCAACTCAACCCAAGTGCTAAGCATGTTCACTCGTTTCTCTTATTGTCTAACCGCTTCATTCCTACCTACCAGGCAAAGCGTAGTTTATATTGAAACTCTACGTTAGAAATATGGAAAATATTTTATAACATGTAACACTGGAAACCGAATAATATCTTAATGTAATAATTAATGAATACATTTTGCGGTGTGAAATATTCTATTTTTGTCATAAATTTTCTACTCCAGCTACCCTCTTACTATACATAATTTAATGAAAGTGACATGATAAGAAAAAACAATCTAGGTAGACACTAACTACGTTTAAAAATGCATGTCAGCCGGTTCAGCCTTTCGGTAGTGACGCGTTCACGAGCAATATTACATTAATGTTTACTAATATAAATAGATAAGACAGGCTATATTAAAAAAAAAAAAAAAATCGATAAAATTTTCCATGTCATGCAAACTGACATATCATTTACTACTTATACACAGTGAAATATGAATTTGATAGTATGTTTGATGGAAAATTTCATAATGTCTAACGTCTATAACGAAATACTCACGTGGGACTCCTTTTTCTTTAAGCATATTCCCACTTATAGGGAAACGTGGCGTGGGCCATGCCTTGAATGCTTTTAGTAGCAGAATATCTCCTCGGTATTTCAGCACTTCTTCGACCCACTCACGTGTATCATTGACTTTACTCTTCGTGTTCACAACCAACAATTGATAAGGTCTAAAAAAATGAAAATATTCTAATAATAATTACCCTTATTATTTTCCACCTATTTCCAAGTTTGAAGACAAAAGTGTCATACGAAATAAATATTATTACAATGGATGTTTTTTCTTTCTTCCATATATCAGAATCTCATACTTATATTACATGTTTCACATTTCATACAAATATGATTTATATAAGAAAAAAAAAAGTGTTATACAATTATATGAAAATAATGTAACAAACCTTAACGTATTGGATTTTATTAAAAGCCATATTATTTCGATGTCTTGAAAATCATTGACATCTTCGATGAAGCCTATAGTATCTTTGAAGTTGTACACTGAGTTACCAAATTTTACATATTTCATCTGTGAATTTCATAAAAAATAATACATCTGACTCCACTTGGAAGCGCAAAGACTACCAGACTCACAATGCACTGCAAAATATATTAATAGAAGTACTGATGAAAATACGCAAACTCATGCATTAACTATAGTGAACTTCAATACTTATTTATTATGGTAACATGATTAGAGTGGTTTGAAGCACAAACAAAGTTCGTTATAGTTAATGCATGAATCTGTGTATTTTTATCAGTATTATAAACCTTGACCATTAATACATCTTGCAGTGCATTGTGAGTTCCGGTAACTTTTCCAGTGTCAAATAGAGTCAAGTTCAATACTTTTGAAGTCTACAACTTTAAAGGTATTGTAGGCCACGACAAAGATGTCAGTGACTTACAAGACATCGAAAGATGCTACGGAATGTTACTTTATTTTCTTATTATTTTACATAACGGCGTATTATACAAGAAATAAAAACGTCAGTTTGTTGTAAAATTATTTCAGAGAAATTTAAAAATATATATATACTTCATGTATTTCAGCCACGTAAACAGAATCTTCAAAAATGATACGATAAGGGGAAAGGAAAACGCAAATACACTTAAGTGCCAATAGCGGTAGAAAACTAGCTGAAGTCGCGGGAAAACTGGTCGAATAGCGCGAAGTAGTTTCAGTGTTGTCAGTTGAACTTCTACAGTGAAACGTAATGTACCGTAGTGATGACAACTCGACGAGAATTAGAGGCGTTTGAGCGCGTGATGATAGTTGCTGCTAAAAAATGGAGCATTCGATTTCGCAGATCGTTCATACATTAAGCTTTCCTCGCTCCACAGTGTCAGGACAGAACGTAAGTACAGTATTAGAGGTACTACGACCCATCAGTGACAATACAGTGGCCGCCCACGTGTGCTAAACGACAGCGATCGGCGACGTATGGCCGGACTCGTCAGGTAAACAGACATGCAATAGTGCGTGAAATGACAGAACGAATCAGTGCAGTACATCCAACAACGTCTCTCAAGAGGTCAGTGCAGCGCAATTTGGTCTCCACAGGATGTCACAGCGGCAGACCAACGCAAGTGCCACTATTAACTGCTAACCATCGGCACCGACGACTCACATGGACTCGGGAATACCTTGATTGGAGCTTAGTTTACTGGCAATGGTACACGACTGGTTTAAGGAATATCCTGGTCACTTTCAACACATTATTGGTACCCCTTGATTTCTGGATATTTATCGAGCACATGTGGGAGTATCATTGAACGGATCATTTATGCCCAGAATTCTCCACTTGTAACAACTACCGAACTGTGAATGGCAATCGAGGCTACATAACTGCACATAACGCCATCGGACCACCAGCGACTTGTCGCGACTCTGTCACGTCGAGTTGTTACATTTTGCTGTGCTCGCGGAGGTTCACACACGTTATTAGTTAGGTGTTCCATGACTTTTAGCACTTAAGTTCTTTTATCTAAAACAGTATCATTCTGACTCTTGCTAATCTGTAATAGTCAATATCAGCACTAACTTGTATTTTTGCCTATTATTTCTATTTTCTTGAAATCCCTAATTGCTTTGCCCTCTCTGTTCCTGAATAAATCAATAAACAATATCGTATTATTATCGCATTTGTCGCTGGTGTGAATCTAATTTCTTCTTATGCTGACAACTATAATTATTATAATCAGCAAGGAAAAGGTTTCTGGAATTAACTATCCATGAGGGAGTTCAAGAGAAGTCAAACAAACATAACGTCTTCAGACGTGTAATCAAAAAGATGAAAAGCATATTGAGCATGTTTTGTATTAAGATAATGTGATATCTATTTAAACATATAATTTGACTCATATTTGTATAAATAATTAGTCATTGCGACTAGATTGTACTGTAATTGCACTGTTCTTTTTCGGCGAACATTGTCGCCTTCATCAGTAACCCATAATTCTCATCTCTTCTCAGTTTGTCGTCTTGCAATAATTGGAAAATATGAAACCTTTAAGTTTTACGTCCCACGGTTATGCCGGTTAGGCTAAAGGAGACGGTGATGATGAGAGATGAGTGAAATGGTGGAATGAAGAAAGTGGGAGGAAACGGGAAAACCCCGAGAAAACCCACGAGCACGGTGTTTGTCCACCACAAAGTCCACATGGCGCGAGCTGAGATCGAATCAGGGACCCCAAGCACCGGAGGTGAACGCTCTACCACTGAGCCACCGCGCCCCCTTGCACTAATTGCGTGTGCCCACTTTAACACTTATGAAGTTGAAACTCTTCTTAATGCAAATCCCTTATATTTGAGTAACTTTTCTTTTCCGTTACTATTTTTCCTACTTGCTATTATAAACATTTTGCACTAGGTATTTGTAATGACAAATGTAACGTAGAGCTGGCTTTATTGAATTATGCTAATACAGGGTTCCTACTGATCTAGAGAAATCTATTTCCCTGATTTCTCCCTGACCTTTGGCAGGAAATTCCCTGACTCTCATGACAGGTGTCGGATGACGGAAATAAGGATTAAAGAACGGTGAATATTTATATATGAGAACATTTATTCTATAGAGACAAATAATAAATTTCTCATACGTATACTCATGTCCAAAATTTTTGTCACATATGTTGTTGTTGGAATATAATTTGATAACGAATTCGCCCGGTATTTCTTATAAAGTTAGTATGTGTATAATCGGCAAAGGCATGTATGTGGCAAATTTCATGTCAAAAGAGCAGTAAATAAGAACAATAAAACGAAAATAAAACTTTCTTGTTCATTTAGCAACATTTTGTTTTATTCATTCTAATTTTCGTATTTGTAATTCTTTTCCTATGAAATTTACCCCAAATATACATTTCCCGATTATACACATAGTATCAGTATTAAAAGTACCCTACAAAACCATTATTAAATTATATTCTTACAAGAAGACAGTTACAGATATGCGACAATCATTTTGGACATGACTGTATATTTCACTTACCACCCATAAAAATCTGAGCAACGTTCAATACTGTCATCATTAATGGTTGGCTAAGCTGAAATTGGTGTACAATTAATATTAGAAAAAATACATTTTATAAAATTTCCCTGATTTCCAGTCTTTTTCCCTGAGTTTCCCTAACCTGCACCAATTTCCCTGACTTTCTTGACCAGTAGGAACCCTGTAATATTGAAAAACAGTTCTAAGATTATTTTTATAATCATTAACTTATGTTTACCATTTTTTAAACTTAACATTCAACTTCTTTAAATTCTAGCTAGACAACTCCAACATACTATTATAAATATTCCAATTTATAACAGTATACTGCGCTTGCTTAACTATTTGCAAGATGATAATCTGACAAGAGAGAAATCTTGATTTTAGTCATTATATATGATATATTGTCACACTGGTTGCCTTTTTAATTAAAATGCCTATATTTTGCCCTGAGTTGCCGATGAAGGCAACTGTGTTTGCTAAAACACTATAGTACAATTACAGTATAAGTAATTATTTTGTACAAAGTATTTAAGTAACGTGATGTTCATAAACTCCACTTCTCTCATTGGCTCTACGCTTTATAGTGACTTGTCACAAATATTGTTAAGTATTACAGACAGTTGTACATTATAAATTATTCTCATATACTTAACTACTCTCCCAATTAGAAAAGAGAAAACAAAAGTCAAATACAAATCTTGTTTTAGTGGAAAATTTCAACTGAACACTTACTTGAGAGGACTGATTGACGATTTATCTTCTCTATTAGCAACTACAAACAATCCAAGATCTCGTTCGTATGCAGAAAACTTAAGACGAGAATGCAAATTCATTACCTTCGAAAGAAAAAGAATAAAAACATTAAAATATATAATTGCTGTCCTACCAAAGATTAAATAATTACTTTTCAGAATAAACTCGATACAATAAAACCTCTCTATGGTCTACAAGTAATTATAACAATAAAGTAAGAACGGATGGAAGACCATTGAAGATATGGAGCAATCTGGACGTCCTTCAATGAGTATATTCAAACGACGGTCGGAGTTCAGATTTTTCACTTTGGCCAAATTTTTGTCCGAACTACCCGTTGAAGGACATCCAGACCGTTCCATATTTTCAACGGTCTCCCGCCCGTTCCTAAACTCACTGAATCACCGGAAAACCTGGGCCCTTGACAGGGTGTCGTCTTTATAAGGCTCCTTGACCAAGGCAAGTGTCTCGGAAGCAGTTTTGCCAGGTGAAAGCAAAAATTTAATCGCGCAGTGCTGCTCCACTGAAGGCTCCATTTTTCACGTTTTCTGCCGTGAGAAAACAACTCAAAAACAGCTTTTGCGCCACGCGTGATCCTCACTGCGTCAGAGCTCGGAACAACTGCCGCCGGGTGTGTTGCTTAGCTTAGATCCTCAACTACAAATCTCCCCTCCGGGGAGCGCTCATTACATTACGGACAAACCATGTACATCACATAAGTTGGACAATTTCTGTGGCACAGAAGAGAGCGAACTTGAAGTTCCTATATATGAAAATTTAGTCGCCAATAACTTACATAAACTACTTGGCATAACAGCCTAAATTTCTGGGCCTGAGACGCTCCACGCCATCTGTTAGCGATTGGTGGAACTACGTCTAACCTAGCGACGAACGCGTGGTCAGCCGGGAGCTGTCTAAACCTAATGACGTCACGTCTTTTATTCACGTGACTTCCCAGTTTGCCTCACGACGCTCGGTGGACGCCGAAAATTAGGGAAGCACCGGCCGGGAATCGAACCCGGGACCACGCGGACATGAATCCAACACTCTTTAACACTAGACTACGGGGTCCCCAAATAACTTACATACAATGTGAAGAAGATTCACACGTTTGTTACAGTACGCACAGAAGACATGTTTTGAGATGTAAATAGTCAACAATTCAAAGTGTTCTCTTCTTGGTTCGATACTAATAAACCAGCGATTCAGGAACTAGATCTTTTGAGGGTGCTCATCAGTTCTAGCCCCACTTTTTCATTTTTTATTTTTTATTTTTTTCCTTCGGAATATTGCAGAAATCAAATCATAATATCACAGTTTCTCCACGTCATTTTCAAGAAAGTATGACATAGAACTTACTAAACTAACCAATGTTCATGAGATGACTGTAATTCTTAGACACATCTCTATCCTAATCGGCAAAGCATTAAGCACATCACCGTCAACTCCGTTGGAAGTAAAAGTTTTACAGCTTTGCCACATGGGGTCACCACTGTCGATATTAAATATAAATGACGCAATTGACTTTCCGTTTTGTTCCAATGGAAATGCGCTTGTATATTCTAACAACTAGTATTGTCACGTGTACATAATGTGAACGAGTTTGGTTTGTATGGCGTCGTATGTTCTCAATTAATATTGAAACCGGAAGTAGTAGTAAATTCCTACCACTTTGGTTTCAGTAGAGAGATTAAAGTGGAGATGGAACATATTCTTCAGCGCTCAATTGATTACAGAAAACCGTTTCTCGCTTTCTATTACGGTTTTTATTGTATGGTGATCAATGTTAAAACCGAAGTAATTGATTTCTGCCACTTTCGGTTTCAAAAGGGAGTTAAACTGAAAAAAAATTCACAATATGTGCAAGAACAACTAAAGATGTCGGTAATCAACTTAATTTCTCGCCTTCAAGGGAAATGAAATACTTTTGATAAATGTATCAGAAATTTTTACAGGTGTCCTAACGACTGTCCTTTGAAAGGAGGAAAATATACACAAGGACATTAATTATTTTATTATTGTTTATACCTAAATGCAGTGGTCGAAGTGATGGTATGCCATACCGCTTTTGGTCTTTTAATGATGCAGACACACCGCTTCTGGCTTTTCAATGATCAAGACATACCGTCACTGGAAATACCTTTAATAAATCCATTTTTATACACAGTAATTGACGAATAGCTTAGCACGTGAAATTTTTTTTATTTCTTATCTAGAAATAATTTCTAAGTTGTCAACCCTGACTTAATATTCTCGCACAAACAGCAGCTTGCGTGTGTCTCTTCACTCCTCTCATTTTCATATCTTCATTCTCACCATCGCACAGTGGTTCAGAACGAGCAAAAACCTGGTCAAAACCTATAACCGTTTATAACAATGTACAAAATGCTTTTAATGCCTCAAATATGTGAAAATTGTATATTTATAGTACTAAGAATTAACGAACACGTTCATCGTTCGGTGGCGCTAGCCTGTGTGCTGGAGAGAGTTTGTAGGAAATGTTTGTAAATACTGATTAAGTACTACGTATTGGTATGCATTACGTCAGTACACACACACATAAAAATCTGCACTACATTCATGCATACAAGTCTTCATTACACTCACACACATAAATGAAAAACGAGAATTCATTTTGTAAATCACATTTGTAAGTCAATCATTACTGTCACTATCAATATCGCTGAATAAAAATGGAATGCCTTCATTCTTTTGTTTGCTGGACGCCGCGTTGGCTCCTTATGCTCCACGCTCCGACGTCTTTAACAGCAGTCGTCCTTCGTGTCACAAGCAACGTCTTCTCTTCCCGGTAGCCATGTGCCTAATACTCGAAAGAAAGGGATCAGAAGTAATAAGGAGCATATGCAGCATATCTTGATTCGTAATAGTGCGAGAGAATTTGCATGAGTGATCTTTCCGAAATGTTCGTAAGTCCCTCTTGTGCCTCTTCAGAAAGCTGACCTATTGGTAAAATGGCATTCTGTACCCGATCCATGAACAAGAATTTTATAGACACTAGCAGACACATAGAACCAACTGTAAAGATGAACAAAGAGTCAGTCTGTCTCCAGTGCCTAACTGTCAAAAACGTTGGGATCAATATCAAGTCCAGAATTGATTACGTATAATATCACCGAAAAACGTGTAATCAGTTGTTCAGAAATCCCCATTATTTGCGAAGATCGGTGTGAGTCCGCAAAACATCTAGCAGTGTTCACATCCTTGTTTGTTCCACTGTCTTCTACTTTGGGCCTATCGCATTAAGACCTATTTTTGCTCTAAACTGCTTCCGAATCTCATGTTTTCGTGATTTCAATAGTTCCTTGTGCTTCTTTCGAATTTGCCATATCTTGAAATCGAGTCTATATGCAATATAAAGGAGGCACTCAAAAAATCGTATGTACGCATGTAACACTGACAATCCAAAGAGAAATGAGGATGCGTCTATGTCTTTCAAAGAAACCCTCTCTAAATATTTAATTTCCTTGGGAGATGCTTTGCAAATATAACACTTTCGAAGAGATTTGTTGTTCAGGAGTGCATTACAACTTTTCCATCTACCATAGTGAGAATGAGCTCGTGATGCACAGTAAATTGGAAACCAATGACATTCACAGTAGATAGGTGATCTTGAATCTGCTGTTCGATGCACTGGACTCGTTCAACTTTTTTTTTTTTTTTTTTTTTTTTTTTTTTTTTTTTTTTTTTTTTTTTTTCAATAAAGCTTGAGATTTAATTTCTGCACTGACATCTGAAACAGTAATACTCTCATCTGACGGGTAACAACTTTCTTAGCCTCGACTAATTGGTGATAACGTGGACAAATGTCTGCCCTGCGTGTTTTGGCACCAAGACGTAGACAGTTGTATTGGTTTTTGGTTAACTTACGACCGAGAAGCAATGCACGCGCCTCTTCTTTGGTGCACGGTTTAAGTAAAATGCTCTGGCTCTTTGCGCTCATAAACGCTTGTCTCATCTTACGAACTCTAGTCGAAGTTGTTTCTGTCACCTCACGAAGTACTTTTTCTGCATCTTGTTGTTCTGATACCCGAAGCCTCATTTTGGCAGCAAAAGCCAGTTCCGACGTACTTGCAGATGTACGTAAATCTTCCACTTTCCTCCGTTTAGTTATGTCAATAGGTTCTCTGAAATCTTTCGATGGACAACCGCCAGGATTTGATCGACGTTCCATCTGTCTCCAGAATTTAAATGTCAGTTCTTCATCAAGCCATTCTCTATGTGTCTTTAGGAAATGTCATGATTTCTGCCACTCTTATACAGTTTTTGGTACACTTGGCTGCAAAACCTGGAAACAATTATTCGAATGTCTTCACTAACGTGGGCTGGGTTTTCACCAAGGTCCAATTACGTCAAAACCCAGATCTGGACATGCTGTGTTTGTTCCCTTTGACAACGTCCTTACATTTCTCTCATTTTCGCATTGACCTGGATGCGTCTCAGCATCATTATGAACTATAGATGTCCTGCACGTAAAAAGTAGGAATAATTAATTTCAGTGTCCTGTCACCACACTCAATCACAAAGGAACACGTATTTCACGAATTCGCACATATTCGCACCTAAACTTTCTGAAAAACAATTCATCATGGATTATTCTTTCAGGCCATTTCAATAACTCTGCTGGGGAACGCTGGGCACTATACTAAATATCTGTAGTTTTGTGGACTTTTTGCTAAAGCAAATTAGATTTTGTCACATTAACATATTTTGTTCGAGGAAACGTAGATATGGAATATACTGCATAGCCACTTTGGATAGTTGCAGTGCTTGAGAGGTATGTTGGTACCATATACAACAAATGTTTCTTGTAACCACATATTCTCAGATACCAAGCCATGAACTTGAATGACAAATACTCTATTTGGCAGCTATTTCACAGATATGTCCACAATGGTTAGCTTTCACCCTTTCTAACTCACACGTTACATGTTACTCGTGTTCATTATTTGTATATAATAAACTACGGATATTTCGTAATCCATACACTAAACCAGTATCCTTCTAACGCAATTTTCAAAAATTGGGTTTTGGCCAGCTTTTTGCTCGTCCTGAACCACTGTGCATCGTGATTACTCCGATTGGGTAGAAAAGCGTGATTAACTGAGCAAACTCATCACCATCACAGCGCTGAACACGTATTTCAGACTTTGACCGTTTCCGATTTGAAAACGGTCCTGCGTACACTACAAGTCATTACTCGACACCTTGTATATCACATCGTCATTAACAAATCGTACAAATTTCTTTAAGTAATAAGTAAAATCTTGTGACTCTTATTGTAAATTTTGGGTTGCGAGCGGAGCGAGCAAGAAAATTTTCAACAAAAGTATTTCTTTGCAAACTGACAACATTGATTTAATAGGGCGCCAATTCTTTTACGGGGCGCCGCATCGTTTACTTTTTTCCGATATCTTTTCTTTCTTCTTGCTCGTTCGGTGCCACCTTGCCATCAGCGCCCGGGGCAACCGCCCCGCTTTCCCCTCCTCCTAGCTACGACTCTGACTGTCATATTTATTCCAAATCTTCTACTTCTAAAAAACTCTATAAACCAGAAATGTACGGATGAAGAACACCTCAATAAGCTCATTTATAAGATGTAATCCTAGTGGAAAGAAATGTCCAAGAAACAAACACCAGCCTTGTTTAAGCAGGCAATAGTCTGAGTACTTTTTCGAGTATATTTTTGTAAAGAATGTCATCGTTGTTTATATATTTAGGTAAACTGTTTCAAGAGTATTTGTGAATATAGTTGTGTAATGTGGAAATTATACAATATAATACCTCCATGTGTGGTTTAGATGTGAGATATCATTTGATAATCCTTTATTATAGAGTAAAAAGAGAATTATTAAAGTTTTAAGTGTGTGGGTTCATAGCAACCATTTGTTGAATCGACATTTAGAATAAATAGAGCTAAATTAAATAATCATGTAAGCGCCACTCACTCGTTATCCTATTAAAGTAAATTACAAAAATATACCTAAAAAAATTTATAACACCTAGCTTGCAAGGATTTCATCCATTGTAACTGATAATGCGTTATTTTGTAGGTAAAAAATATGAAAAATGAAGATAAAAAACTAGATTAAGTGGTCTTCGTGTACTCAAAAAAAAAAAAAAAAAAAGTTTACGAAGAAGAAGAAAACATGGAATCGTTAAGTAGTGACTTACTTGACAGACCATAACAAATAAATTTAATTTTTTGGTTTAAAAATGGATTTAAATTTTGCCTCATGCAGTGGTAAATTTGTTAGTTACTATTTTCTTAAATTACGAAACACTTCGAGAGGTGTGGTGGAAAATGCAGGTAACTAGTGTAAACAGAGTAACTTTCTCTTTTAAGATTTTCCTTCACAGATTATGTCATGTACTAGGTCCATTCAATAAATAACCGTTAAAGTTGTATAAGAAATACAAAACTTTAACAAAGTTTGTGCTTCTTTGTTATTGTTCGGTGGTATCCTAAAACCATTATCTGATGGGTCTGGCACGCCTGCCTCGCGAACGAGATGCTGGGAATCAGTGAAACGAGATGGCGGTACCCTTGTAGGTTTGCATTAACGTGGAGCAGCGGCGTGTCATGAGATTTCTGTTGGCTGAAGGGTTGAAACCAATCAAAGTTCACCGTCGGATGGCGTACAATATGGTGAAAGTTGTTTGAGTCTAACACAAATGCACTGTAATATAACTTACCGTAATTACGCCTGTTTTGCCGTATCAACTCATCAACTCTCGCAATATTGTTCTCCGTGACTACACTGACAGAGCGTCCTGGGCGTGACGAATCTTCAACACTTGTTACACCCCATTTGAACTTATTTGCCCACTCGTACATTGTGTTCGACTCAAACAACTTTCACCATATTGCACTGTCATCTGGCGGTGAATTTCTATTGTTTCAACAGTTCAACTAACACAAATAGAATGACACTCTGCTGCTTCACGTTGGCGCCAGCCTGCAAGGGTGCCGCCATCTTGTTTCACTGATTCCCAGCATCCCGTTCCCGAGGCAGGCGTGCCACGCCCATCTGATAATAGTTCTAGGACACCACCAAAAATAATAAAGAAGCACAAACTTTGTAGAAATTTTGTATTTTTTTGTACAACTTTTTCGGTTATTTATTGAATGGACCTTGTATATTACCCTGTTCTAACGAAACTTCTCGGAGCTAAATTAACCAGACACTTTACCTCTTTCTCGTCTCTTAGTAACGCCATCAACAATGTTATAGGATGAAGCTTTAAAGCGCCCCTCCTCGACCACACTTCTTTGAATTCAGGAATGTTTGGATCAGACGGTAATCCTGGAAATATAAGAATCATCAATATCCAATATAAGATCTAAAATTAAACATAGATACAACCTGTAGCTAGAGAATACTGTCTATTCTTGCCACCTTAAGCCCACGTTAATAATTTTATCGTTACATAAAACAAGGAAAGCATACACTGAAGACAGTGTATTTTAAGAGAAATTAACCTACGATTAGTTTTACGTTAATGAGAAAGGTAAGTCACATTGGCTTTTTTTTCACGAAAGTTTAGCAGTAATGGAGAATAACATTAAACGGCATTATACTTCAAAATATCCTAGTTCTGATGAGTTCCAAGAAAAGCTTCTTCTTCTTTTTCATCATCATGATGATGATGATGATGATGATGATGATGATGATGATGATGATGATGATGATGATGATGATGATGATGATGATGATGATGATGATGATGATGATGATGATGATGATGATGATGATGATGATGATGATGATGATGATGATGATGATGATGATGATGATGATGATGATGATGATGATGATGATGATGATGATGATGATGATGATGATGATGATGATGATGATGATGATGATGATGATGATGATGATGATGATGATGATGATGATGATGATGATGATGATGATGATGATGATGATGATGATGATGATGATGATGATGATGATGATGATGATGATGATGATGATGATGATGATGATGATGATGATGATGATGATGATGATGATGATGATGATGATGAAGGATAATAATAATAATAATAATAATAATAACACAACAAATGAAAAATTTGTGTTGTTAATACATGCTTTTTAAAGAACAAAACGATGATGTTAACGAAACTGTCCGAGTTATTCAATATTCGTGAAACTGTTATACATTGTGTTGTACGGCCCTCGATGGCAGTAGGTCCTCTATGATTGGCCCACCCTATTCCAACTTGTACATGCGTGATATAAATACTTTATATCACATATATGTAATATGATTAATCTTTAATAATGACTTACCAATATACGGTGCAATTCCTAAACTAAGCATAGTTTCCATTATTTTCCCAGCAAAATTTCCTTCCATAATCTTCTTCAATTCTGACCAAATCCTTTCTCCTGAAATTCTCTCTAAACCACCAATGTTTTTTCTAATAGCTTCTAACGCACCAGTTTCATGGGAAGTTGGGCTCTTTGTAATCCGGCCGAAGAACCTGCAAGTCAATCGGGATGGTGTATTTAAGAATAAAAATTATATTTCACACGAATCTAATGAAAACTTAGGCAAATCTCGTCGAAGATGGCCATTAAACCTAAACTACAGTGCACAGTTGCATTCATTATTACGATCTTTTAATAATCCCGAGATTTTTAAAAGAAGAATAAGCTATATTTTTAAACATACACGCATCGATTCTTCTTTAATACATGATGTAATAAAAACATGGGCATAGGCGTCGGAGCTTCATTTTTTATATATCACAGCCCATTGGTAGTGGTTTTTCAAGCACCATCACCACATGTAGGTGCTGCTATGTAGCTGAATGGTATGACTATTCTCGAATTCGCAATATGACTGAGAACACAGAATTTTTGACCATCATTATGTGGTAACTGGAGAATCAAGAAGTATTCAGAAACAGAATACAGGAGTCCAAGCAATTCAGAAACAATGAAGATGCAGGCTCACGGTTCTAACCACATAGCACCCAATTAAAATCTACCTAATCGGCCCAGCCTTTCGTGAGCCACCAAGGTAAAGAATTAGATTTAGTTTAGTTGTGCTCAGACAAGAAGAAAAGAAAACTGGAACTGCAAATTAAACGGTTTTGTTTATCTTTACAATTTTTGTTTAAAAGCAATATACTTTCAGTTAACACTCATATACTTAGAGTATACAGCCGTACTGAACACCAGGACCAAGGGGAAATAAAAGTTCTTTAAAAAAAACTGATGAATGCGATAGAACTTAATTCTGCCATATTGTCGTTAACATGTTTTCCTTGTGATTGAAATAAGTAGTAGCAGAGCAACATTCTGATTGGTAATTAACTACTTTGCGCTTTAAATACAAAGATGAAATTCTACTGATTATACAGGGTGTTAATGAACTATACCGACAAACTGTGAGATATAATTCTTCACATCAAAATAAGATAAAGTTTATACAAACCTGTGGAAAAAAAGTTTCGAGCTAGCTGTCCAAATTCGTCGAAAACCTACATTTCAACACGTGCAATTTTGAATTCAAGAAACCTTGGAGTGGCAATTAATATTGGTGTAAAGGAAGTTATACATACACAATCCAAAAATACATATTTTATCAATGTGCAATGGGCGTGCAGAGGATTCTCTACAGGATGTAATTCCCAGAAATGCTCTCAACAAAATTTTCAGTTATGCTCTGATATCAAGATGGATCCAAAGTTGACAAAAAATAAGCCTTGACAACAGTAAACACGGAAAGTTTCGGCGGAAAGTCGGGGAAGGAAACGGGTGCTGCAATAAGCGTGAAATAAAACTTCGCTGTACGCGTTATTCCGAACATGAGGAACCGTGCTTTGACGTTCCCTAACACTTTCGACTTTCCGCCGAAGCATTCCGTATCCATTGTTGTTAAGGCTTGCCTTTTGTCTACGTTAGACACACCTTGAAATCAGAGCATATTTGAGGATTCTGTTGAAAACATGCCTGGGAATTATACCTATAGAGAATCCTTTGCACACACATTGCACATTGATGAAATATATATTTTTGGATGCGCATGTATGACTTCCTTTACGCTAATATGGATCGCCCCTCCACGGATTATTGAACTTGAAATAGTGTGTATCAAAATTTAAGTTTTCTACGATTTTGGACAGCCCAAGCTCTGAAATTATACACTTTTTTTTATAGGTTCATATGAACTTTTTTCTCTTATTTTGATGTGAGGAATCACCTCTTACAGAGCAGTTTGTCGGTATAGTTTATTAATACCATATATATATATATATATATATATATATATATATATATGATAGATAGATAGATAGATAGATAGATAGATAGATAGATAGATAGATAGATAGATATATATATATATATATATATATATATATATATATATATATATATATATATATTCTAAGGAAATTTTTTATGTGAGTATAAAGTTAAAAAAGATACAATTTCATCTACCGATGTAAAGAATGATTCATTTTTTGTGAAACTCTCATAAGAACATTTGGATAGTTATATAGAGGTTGTTAAAAAGAAAAGAGGTAACCGGATTTCTTGTGAACTCGGCTTATAGTCAAAAAAAGTTACATGCATTTTACAAGTTCAAACCACAAAGCAGAAATGCTGAAAAATAAATCCTTGTACAATACAGTTGCAAGATTCACTTATTGATTTAAAAAGTATATAAAAGTAATCACATTTGTTTTACTTTTTGTACTGTACCTAAAATATCGTAAAATTCTTAAATAATCTTCTTTTATACGTGTTTCAGCATCACCAACAAACACGACTCTTTTTTCTTTCAAATCTTCACTCCCATTGAAGAAATCATACACTGTTCCATCCAGTCCTGCAAACACAAACAATAAAAACAGTTATTGATCATTATCAACCAAGCAGAATTTTGGGAGTCTAATCTGCAAATCTTATCAATCCATTCTAATCTTAACTATATATAAAACTATATGAACTGATTGACATAAAATAATCGAATACTTACGGTTGATTGGGAAAGTTGAAATTTGACATGATTGTAGCTTTACGGAACTAATCAACAGAAAAATTACCAAAAGTGAATATTTTTAATTTTTAGGGGGTCTAAAGGGGAGATGAAAAAATTTCCCATGTTATTTAAATGGACTTTTTTTTTAACCTATAATCTTATATTTTAGGTACTTCGAATTGGAATAACAACTTGAAATTCGGTATGCTTCTACGTTTTCGTTGACGGACTAACTAAATAAATCACCAAAAATAAAAATGTCCAACTTTACAGTGGTTTTATGGGAAACTGAAAAATCTTTATCAGGTTATTTATATGGGGCATCTTCTACACCCCAAAATGTTTAGGCACTTTCAGCAGACTTAGAATGATGAAATTTGGTATGATTGTACTCTTCCGGAACTAACCCACAGGAAAATTGTTAAAAGTGAATATTTTTAGCTTTTAAGGGGTCTAAAGGGGGGGGGGATGAAATTCCCATTGGGCGTTTTCTTGGGATACAAAATCTATCTTTCCTATAGTTGAAATAGGAAAAGAAACTTGAAATTCGGTAAAATTGTGGGTTTAAGAAGTGCAAGGCTGTAGACCGAGAACACGAGAGGGTCTGGGGGGGAAGAGCTCCCAGCTACCCGAAGGCACCCAGAAATATTTACCCGCGATAAATATGCAACATTTGTATAATTCTATTATTTAGATCATTACCATAGCTCTGTTATTCTCTAATCCCGAATACGTACTGAAAAGAAAACTAGTGGATCAAGATGATGTAAATTTAATAGGAGATGATAGGAGAACAATAGAAAGAAATGCAAAGATCTTATTAAACGCTTGCAGGGACATGGGTTTAGAAGTAAATGCAGAGAAAACTAAATATATGGAAGTGCGTCGGGACCGGAATACAGCAAACTATGGATGCGTTAAAATATTAAATAATACTTTTGATACTTTCAAATATCTAGGATCAATATTAACAGACGAAAATCATATTCACGGAGAAATTAAATGTCGACTAAAAGCACGGAATTCGTGTTACTATTCAGTTCAAAATCTCTTGTCGTCGCGAATTCTGTCGAGGAATTTGAAACTTAAAATATACAAAACGATAATCATGCCTGTAGTTCTGTATGGCTGCGAAACATGGTCACTTACTCTGAGGGAAGAACATAGACTGAAAGTATTTGAGAACAAGATCCTGAGACGAATATTCGGACCCAAGAGGAACGGGAATGGGGAAAGGCGGAAACTTCATAACGAGGAACTACGTAATTTATATGGTTTACCCAACATTGTTAGGGTCGTAAAGTCTAGGAGGCTTAGATGGGCGGGTCATGTAGCTAGAATGGAAGAAAGTAGAGACGCTTTCAAAGTCTTGACTGGAAGACCAATCGGAAAACGACCATTAGGAAGACCTAGGCGCAGATGGGAGGACAATATTAAGATGGATCTCGCAGAGATTGGAATACAGAGTAGAAACTGGATGCAGTTAGCTAAGGATAGAAGTCAGTGGAGAGCTTTTGTGAACGCGGCATTGAACCTCCGGGTTCCATAGGCAATAGAGTTAGTTAGTTAGTTAGTTTAGTGGATCAAGAAAGTTTGCTTATTAAGATTATAGGGATATCTTTTTCTTGTTTGTATGTACAGATTGTAGTTACAATAATGGAAATGCATTAGCAAAATGTAAGTCTTGATTAACAGAGTGGTGAATCACCCTAAGCCTATAATACAGATTCTATTCGTCGCAAAATTGAGGAATGTGTATGTAAAAAGTTGTCAATATCCTTGTATTCATGATGTCTGAAACACGAGTATTTAGGTTCACAGAGTGTTGATTCGATTATGCAAATAACAAACTGAAGAATACTATTTTAAACTTGTAGAATTTATTCTTAGTTGTCTTTGAAATATGTATTATAGTCCATTAAAAGAACACAAAATGGAGAAATGTGTTACAGTGACACAGCTTTTTAGATACAATACTAAGTTATATATTAGTGTTTTAAATAACATTAGCCACACGATATTTTGTTAGAACTACCGTGGTCTGTAATTTGTTACATAGGTTTCTTTTGTTCACAGTTGAATAAGTAAATGAACTGGCAACATTAATCAAAGTTACATTTAGGAGCTTTCTAATATTTACAAAAAAACTTAATACCACATTTTTCGTAAAAGGCAATAAGAGAACTGACGAAAATTCGTTGAAATCAAATCACGAGAACACTTGTAAAAGTAATTAGAATGTCCTGATCTAAACGTACTGATTTTATCTACTTTTTTTTTTTTTTTTTTTTTTTTTTACCCATAATGATATATTATATTAACTTCTTTTCTAATTCTGTATTTCATCTACGTAAAACTTTCCTGTAATATTAATGTGATATGTGTGTCTTTTATATATGTTCAGATAAATTTCAAACTGGTGGGGGTCTTGGAACATCGGATGTGCTCCTTAATTTTGACTTTTATGTTTGTTTTGTCAAGCATATGTACTTTTTTGTAACATTCAAGTGTAGGCTTATTAACTTCTTGAATCAATATAATATGTTTTTATATGTAGGTACAGATATATATTGATTTCTAAGAGTGACCAAGATTGGACTCAAGTTGTATTTCCGGAAAATGTTTTCAAGTATCGTCAAATCACAAGATGTAAAAGAATACCAATAGGTATTTTGATTTTTTTGTAGCCTTTTTTGTACAGAAAATTGAAATATTTCTTAGCACAGCTTCTATCCGTGATCATTAAAGTATGGACAAATACCAGTGTACGTGAGTTCTCTGAGGGTTCTCCCGTTTCGTTCCACCATTTCTTTCATTATAATTATCACTGTCTCCCATAGCCTCGGGACATTAAACTAAAACTCACGTGACCTGGGATTGAATTAGGGACATCTTGCTGCAGAAATAAGTATTCAGCTACTGAGAGGCTGTGACTCCTAAGATATTTATCTGTGTTAGCTGTAATAAAATTATTTTTAAAAAATGACTGAGTAATTGGATTTTAACGTACCTTTTGGAGCACCGACCTACTGTTTAAAATGAGATCCAAAAATCTACTCAGCTTTGCATGACAGGAAAATACGCTCACGGAAATAGAACCTAAGTCCACATCTACAGAAAGATCAAGAATTTGGTTAATTTAACAATACCTGCATTAGAAATTCAAGAAGCATAAGGTTTACCTAGAAACATCGAATTGATGGTGAGATCTCGCCTATTGGCATCCAACTGCCAATCAGTTGTAAACTGAACTTCTGCGTGTCTCCCATCTGTCTCAATGTCAATACGTAACGTAGTCACCTGAAACAACATATAACAAATCACTATATGTAAATGCGTCTCGTATTTTATCTCGTCGTCTCCGCTTATGTGGATTAAAACGCTACCAGAGAAAACACTCAAAGACCATCTAAAACTTCTGAGAGATGAAGAGTTCCTAAAACTTTTTCGATAAATGTGTTTTCAGCGATACCTGTAGCTTTATTCTGAGTATTATAGTGTAATATTCCGTAAATTTATCCTCCTGAACGAATTGATTTCTACTCTGGAAAATTCACCTCTTCAAAATATTAAAACTAAATGGACTTTTTCAAGAATTTAACAACC
Organism: Thermobia domestica; assembly: GCF_964235325.1. Taxonomy (NCBI): domain Eukaryota; kingdom Metazoa; phylum Arthropoda; class Insecta; order Zygentoma; family Lepismatidae; genus Thermobia; species Thermobia domestica. Next base: position 17,490,089 of record NC_137464.1, read on the forward strand.
TTTGCTTAACTAGATTTTCCTTCTTTCTTTTTATGACACATTTTATTTTTTACGTTTATAATTATTTTGATTAGAACACTGATAGAATAAATAAATCTTAAAAAAAAAATAAATCAAATATTATATTAACTCTTTAACGTAATAGTTCTTTTTCTTCACATCTCGAGTGCAATAGAACAATACATCATGTCTGATTAAATCACTGTTTTAACATTTTACTTCCCCTGTTCATGTTGACATGGAACTGCATCACTGTGTAACGGACCAAATTTTAGATTTGTTCCGTACAGAGAAATAAATTCTGACATCTCCTTGAGTAGCTCCGTCCCCGGAGATATACGATAATACATTTTTAAAATATTTCTTGTCAGAGGTTATTTGCTATAATAAATTATATAATTCGGACTCACTTAGATTTAAATATTCCTATTAATCTTAATAAGTTATTTTATTTACAACTAAGATTAGTAAATCAATAATTATTGTAATTTAAAATGTATAACACATTAAATGTGTAATCATTCTGGAAAGATATACATCTGAAATCTAATTAGTGTAAAAGAAGAAGAAAAGTTGTTGATTTAAGAAAAAAGTAGAAAATAGATATATAGATATTGTCGTCGAATATGTAATATGTTTTATGCATAATTACGGATTAACTGATACTGTTTTTTCAGTGATTTGTTGATTTTATGGATGATGACAATTAAACTTTTTCAATACAATTAGAAATAATTATTATAATTTAAAAAATATAGTTCGAAGATGAACATAAGTGAAACTATGTTCGAGTAAATTAAGTCCAGGGCCCTCAACTGCTAAAACCTCACCTAACGATATGCTCTAATCCTTTATACTATCACTGTAGGTGCCTGTAGTGGATCATTTATCTATAAGTGAGTCAACTATTATGTATTTTTACTAGAACTTGAGTATGATGACGTCGAGATTCGATTGTATTATACTAAATACCATATATGAGCTAAGTACAGGAAATGTTAATAAATTAGCATTTGTAACTAACCAGGTTGATGTATAGTTTACGTCGTCACGATGATTTTATGGAAGGAAGCCGCCTTGGTGATTAAAGCGAGATATATATATATATGCCGAACCTTTTATATGTGAATCTGGCGTTTGGAATCGTTTTCATTAATCACGTCTGTAGCCCAAAGTATAAATATCTCCTGTGTTGTTAGTGTTGCCTTATAGATGTCTAGGTGTCTACTTATGATATGTTTGCAGCTAATTTTTCACTGTATAGCTGTCATCCACAGTTTTGTGTATACTCATTCATGTGCATACACAAAGCTATGTTATATTGGATTTACGTCGTCTACAGTCTGTTTATCCGGGCAATAGAATATTATGTTACAGGATACCTTCTACATTCAGGAAACCACATCAGGAGGATCTGGAAAGCGACATACTGAACCTAAAGTACAATAGTCTACAGTTCGATCATTGTTTGAAGAAGATGGCGATGTGCGTGAAGCTGTGACAACTGTCTAAAGTCAAAAGATGAGGAGTCACTTGAGAGGACGATTTTCGTTCCCTTGCAATAAAGAGATTTCTATTATCAAACTATTAAGAACTATTCAAATCTTTTTCGCGTAAAAATACATTTATTCTATACAAACGAAAACAAGATATAGCGAAAACAAAAAGTTATATTAAAAATAATAAAACTGTACCACTCGTAGTATACACAGTACAATGAAACTAAATTTTCTCCAAACTGCATTGCCTGCACATTAATTGTAGAAAACTTACAAATAAGTTGAACAATTGGTTAAAAGAAGCTTACTTCAAAGTTTTCTTTGTCATTGATGCGTGCTGTAATTGTTCCATGCTTTTCTCCTTTGGTATTGATCATTCGAATGCCTTCTGCAGTAAACATTTCCTTCATTTGGTCGGGTGTAGCAGTCGTAGCGAAGTCCAGGTCCTGAGGCTGTTTCCCCATCAAAATGTCTCTACAATCAGAAAGAGAAACAGAGTGATTTTTCATTATCTAGACACATAAACCAGTGTGGAAATTGAAGCACTTCGAGGTGGGGATTTAGTGTGTGCTTAAAATATACTTAGAAAGTATTCTTGCAAACTAAGTGTTAATTTCTCAATGCATTCCAAAAGAAACTTTTACTTGCAGGAAAATACCCCTGTACATGGAAAATGGAAAATGTTATGATTTCTCAGTTCACAATATTTTTCTCACAAAAGACTTCAAAAAGACTCAGTTTTTCATAGAGTATAAAGGTGTTTGGGTACTCTCTGTGGGAGCGTCTCCATAAAGTATGCACATAACTGTAATTTGTGAATTACTAAAACACCACCTTAAATTTAAGTTACAAATATGCATAACTGAAATTATTACGAATATTTAATCAAAATAGTTTATCTTCTAGTTTAAGAAGCAGAATTATACAGAAAAGGTAGAACGGATATTTGTTAAAAATTAGGTACAAATTTGAATAACACAAATAAGCAATTAGTAATACAAATTTTGAAGCAGTGAAGGTTTGGTGTTGTTACCAAGTTCCCCGCCTAGAAAGCACAAAGGGAACGAGGTTCCGTAAAAGTGTTCAGAGGTGCCTGGGAATTTCCCCCTTTCAATTACCACACTGACATAAACATTATTAAATTGCTGATTCTATCTTCTTACAACTACTCCCCTTCTTGACACTGTTTCGGCACCGAAATGTCCTAAGGAATACATGTCTTTATTGTATTATACGCCCTGACTAAGTGTAATTTCCATGATGACGATAATGATGAAAAAATAAGGAGAGGATATGCAAATATCTTGACAAAAATAAATCGTATTACCTTTTTTTTTTAAAAAAAAATACACTGTATTTTTGTCCAAAACTAAAAATAAATCAAATAAATAAATACGAATATTAAAATAAATAATGCTGTTTTTTTCGATTTTTGGCTCGAGGGGGAGGATTGAGATGTCAACATTTATGAGCGTTTATAGTTGTTTTTAAGAACGCTTCGACTGTGTGCAACCCGCATTACATATTTACATCAGAGTATAAATACCCGGGCAACGGAATGGTTGTGGAGACATTCCTTTAAGAACATTCTTCTTCGTCTCTTCTTGTCTAGAGTCTGAATTAAGACCCGGCAGTAACGAGTGTTTACAGCTAGTTTTAAAATAAAATAATAGAAAATGGCATATTTTTCTTAACCAAATATGACTAATCTTACAGCACAAATACCCTTATTTAGAAAGCCGCTGTTGTTCCAAATATGAAAATCGATGAATACGCCAAACTCAACTATTTGTGAGTTCTTAGTTAACATTAAATAAAATGTATATTACGAACACACTATACAAATATCACGGTCACTATCTAACCGAAAAAAAGTACAACTTGTAGTTGATTCAGTATCAAACCATCACTTTACAGTATATAAAACCTATGTAGGTTTTACCACAGAATGTAACCTGTGTAAATTTTACCACTGTAAACCCTATGACCAACTGCTGCATTCAGTTAATATCGGTATCAAAATGTTTATCGTCCTCTTAGGTATTGATTAACACCATATCATCTCTCTATAACTTACCGCTCCCGAGATATTGGCCAAAAAAAATAGTTACAATTTCGGGCGATTTAAGGGGCCATATCTCAGGAACCATAAGTCATAGAGAGATCATATTGGTGTTGATCAATACCTAAGAGGATGATGAACATTTTGGTATCAAATATTAACCGGTGGCCACCGTTCTCCAGATATTGGCCAAAAAAGTTCGAATTTCGGGAGATTTAAGGAGCCATATCTCGAGAACCGTAAGTCATAAAGAGACGATATTTTGCGAATTTTTTCGAGAAACAGAAGAAAGTGCGGATAAAAAGATTTACTTTTACATATTGAAATAATCACAGTTATCCTTTCCACTCCATCTCTCCAATCTTTTAAGTTCGTTCTGGCAATGGTTTTTAATAAATTTTATATAAAGTTACGCTCTATGTCAATGTTTAGCCAATAGTTATAATTTTGTAACACATTTATCAGAGCAATTTTCTTAATGGGTAAGAACATCTTAGATGTGACACAAGGTAAATCTATAAGGAAAGGGACGTACCTACCTCGTACAACAATCTGTGCTCTATTGGAGGTGGCAGTTCACGAAAGATTATTGAAATTATAGCCAGTCAGACAATGATAAAGAATACTACTTTGGCGAGTTTATAGGATTTTTAATATACAGGTTTCTTGAGTATTATAAAGTATATTTGATTCTCTCTCTTTGCTAGATACAAACAGGAAATAACAGACTACAGGGAATATTTACTGATAGAAGCTATTGGATGCATATCTATTATTAGAAAAAAAAACTCTTTCCTTATATCCTGAACTTTAGAACCACAAAAGCACACAGTTTCAAGATATCTGTGGACCCTTTTACAACCCATCTTTTGTTACTACACTACCCACTAAAACATTCTTCATAGGTACTGTCCATCCATAAAAACCTACGCTTCAATATAAAACTTTGTAAAGAAGAAAAAGTCGGTTCAATTTACATGCTCTGATTCTAAAGTTCGGGTTGCAAGGTAGGAGCAATTTTTCTAAGACTAAAGGAAATTTTAAAGTTACAGTTAAAAGTGGAAAAGTTCCTAAATCTTACCGAACTGCCCCGCCGGCTATTCTTAGTTCATAGCCATACTTCTGAAAGATTTCCGATAACAGGTTCAGTTCTGGAGTGAAGACAGATTTGAATTCTGGTGTATCTAATTTCATCGTAACTAATTGTTGATCATGCTTAAAACCATGACTTGAAAAGGAACAGCAAGCCCTTCCACCAAAAATGAATTTTTTTTGAAGAAGTGTTAATCCTGGCCACTGCAAGTAAAAAATATTAAACACCAATAGAAAATTACAGAATTTTACAAAATACCTGCTGAAATTTACATAGTAGAATACTGTATAATCCGCTCAGAATAATATGTAACATTTAACAATTTCCTACAGATCAATATAAAATTCATCGGAGCAAAAACTAAGACCAAACAACTTTTATATATATACAGGGTGTTACAAAAATTTGTCACAATATTTTGGGAATAGATTCCCTACATCAAAATAAGAAAAAAGTTCACATGGACCTGTGGTCGAAAGTGCATAGTTTCGTATAGGGTGCCGAAAACGTGAAAAAGTGAACTTTAAACGTCCATAGTTCCACTACTTTAAGACTAATTGTAGTCGGGTTAAGATATCACTGAAAAACTAGTATGTGAACTATCCAAATATCCATCTTTCAGAACCTCCGGTACTTGCACAATCATTTTAGAGAGGCTGTTTGGGAGTACTTGATCACTCTCCATCTACCTCAGCCACTGTCTTTAAACTGTAAATACCATCTAAGAATGCTTCGGTGATCTGGCGGTGCAGTTGCATACTGTCTACGGAATGCATGTTGTACGGTAACAATGGAAAAAACTTTTCATATTTCAAAGACACCAGACAGAATGCTTTCTGCTGCACAGACCCCACTTTGGAAACTAGGCTTGTGCTGCCATCTATCTACACGAGCAAAAGATTACAGATATGAAAAATTAAACTTTCAAACGTGTTCTTTCGTTTCATCATTAGCACAATATGAATAGTTCTAGCAATATTTCACTTTAAAATTCGATGAATCATTTACAATCGCCCTACATATATGAAAACAATTGGGAGTCTCATTAAAATCCAAAGTCATAACATAAAGCGCTCACCGTGTCTTCAAATATATGATAGTGTTTTCTCTATTTTCTGGTAATTAGTTTGCTTTACACGACACAAAAATACACCACATAACGTACAATTACGTTTATATATTTAGGTGAAACTCATACTTCATCGCATGTTATGTTGTATATTTAAATCATCACCATTGCGAGGAGCAACAATTCTTAAAAGAATCATACGTAAGAAATTCGTATACACTCGTACATTTCTCTCACGTCCTATGAAATATTACCCTTATTAATTGATAGACTTTACGTACCGGATCACGTACCTAAAGTTGAACGTAAGAAATATATAATGAAGATTTAAAAGCTTTAAAACTTTTAGAAACATACAATTTTAACTATCCCCTTCCATCTAATAGTGATGTTAAACTTTTAGAAACATCTTTAAAACCTTGGGGGGAGATAAGGAAAATTGACCTATTAACCTTCTCCTCCTACTACATTGTAGTTAACAGATATTTTCTCCGAAATCCGGTGTTGATAAGAAATTCAAGCTAGCTGACAATTTTCGACCAGAGGGGTAAGTGAGTATTCTTCTCTGTCACTTGAGAAAGGTTTCGGAGGAAAAAAAAAAAACGTAGAAACTCCAAATGGTTTGTTGTTTTGTTATTTGACACTTTGAGTGGAAAAATCTTCCTTCTTCCTTTGGAGAGGAATGAACCATATGCAGGAATATTAGTTAATGTGTTTATTTTCCCCTTCTCTACTTTGGAGTGTGCATTCTTTTAAAGTTATAAACATGAATACATCTATTGAGAAAGAAGGATGGGATTTTAATCTATACAAAATACTCTGGAATTCTAATCAAATAATATCTTGGATGTATGATGTAGAAGTATCTAACTTTCTCATTAACATAATAGATAAGGCAACATGAGATCAGAAATTTATGAGTAATGTATTTTAATTATATTTTGCATTTTATTACATTATATTTAATTACTTTATTACATAATTACATTATATTACATCGATTATTTTTATAAAATTCTACACCAGAGCATAGGTCGTCCTAATTAATTTTCTTTAACTGTTTTTCCTTTAATATGCTTTTTAATATGCTTTGTTTCGGATCGATTTCCGATCAAGCGCACATAGTTTTCACAGTTTTAAACCTACATCTTTAGACAATTGAAAATTTACTTGAGTTAAGAAACAACAATCCTAGGCAATGTGCTGACCACACATCACACAACTTGTCCTTGTTAGTCCTTTGTTATCTGTAACTTTTGTAAATTATTATTTTTATTACCGCTAATCATAAAATTATTTATTAAGTGGCTGAAGAACTGGCGTTCACGGGAAGAGTAGAATTATGTAGAATACTTGAAATGTGTATCATATTTGAACCACCTTTTCGCATTTAGAACAGGTATTTGAATCTAAATTAAATGATAAATGTTTAGGTGACCCAGTGCTATTTTCAAAACTTGATTTTGAAGGGTTTAGCAGCTTTCAATATATTCTATTTTTTTTTTTAACCCTTTTCCCCTAGGATATGCCTTTAATGAAAGTGGCATGAAAGAAACCCGACTCGAGTCAACTGTTACCTACATTGCAAAATCCATTTGAAAGAGTCTATCAGTTCTCATGATGATTGGATAAATGAGTTAGAGAGTGGAGAAAAATACCTCTTAGGATACTTATTATAACGAAAGGGACATAAAAAATCCAGCTCGAGTCAACTGCTGTTTCATAATTCTTTTCAAATGGTTCAGCAGTTTTTTAGTGATTATGAGAAAAGACAGTCTCGATTGTCTTCTTTCCAAAAATTTTATTTTTACTTTCAAGGATGTAAGAAAGTATAGCAATATAATGGAAAAATCGAGATTTAAAAGAATTTGTAATTTGGATCGCCTCTTCATGCCTCAAAACGGAGTTCTGGACATCTGTTCGTCCCAATGAAAATATGTTTGGTCGCCTAGAAGGCATAACTACGGTTCAACGTATCGAGACGTAATTTTAAACTTAAGGTTTTTATAAGATTCTCTGGCGGCTTTTTTCGATTTTCTTTTACTACTGGCAAAACTACGAGTAGTTTACTGAACATGAAAATCAAAATTTGTGATTTTCTCGGAAACGCCTCTAACAATTTTTTCATGTTTCATAAATACATGATTCATAACAATATGATAATATGAGATAAATCATTTATCCTGAAAAATAGGCAAGGGGTAGTTCACTTTTGGAGTGAGTTTTTTTTTCGGACGATTTTTTCAGATACGAAACAGGCGATATATAATAATTTGATTAATAACCCTATAATAGGGCTAAGTAATTTCTCCCGAATAAATCCGCAAGGAATAGTTTCTTAATAGGAGTGAGTTTATTATTGGATGACATTCTCAAAAGCAACTCAATCGATTTTGTTTATATATCATTAATAATTCTGTAATGTTACGTAAATCATTTTGTTGACACCCCATAAATAAATGTTCAATTAATAACCCTGATATACGAGGGTTCCATTTGTCACTTAATATAAAAAAAATCATGTAGGTAATTTTCCTCGAATGAACTTTCCTCAAAACATAATGTCGCTCGTATTTCATGTTTAAGCAATAACTACAGCATAATATGATATACTTGAAGAAATTGGAGTGAGAAAATTTAGTGGAGTGGCCTGTATCTTTTATTACATATTGAGAAAATAATTATAGAATTTTTCCTCTTAAAGCGGAATTTCACAAAATAGTGGAGCAAGTGTTCACTTACTTTTAATAATGAGTTTATATACTGTTTCATCTCCCTAACATGTCACGAAATATCCTATTCTTGACATACATTTTAAACCCTATTCCTCCACTTAAGCATATACATTTTGATGACATAACAAGTGAGTATCGTTTTACTGTAATTAAAACTTTCAAACTATGCGAATTCAAGAAGGAGATTAAAACGTATTCCTGGGACACTAAATCGATTGCAAAAAGCCGTTTCTTGTTTTAGTCATTTAAAAGCAAATATTTCACTCATTATTTAATTAATATTCTTAATTTTATCGAAACAAAGCTGAAATAAGCAAAATAAATAAATAATAACAGAATTCATTCTCCTTAATAGTTGAAAGTGATGTGTATTTTAATACATACTTTTAAGAATAAATTATGACATTTGCATTAAATAGTGAATATTACACATGATTTCTTGCTATAGATAGATCTGACAATAAAAATATGATGTACTCTGAAATATTAAAATATTGATGTGGTCGTGTACTTAAAAATCTTTTTTTTTTTTTTTTTTTTAAACTAGCATTAACACAAAATAGAGCATGTATCTTTCGATGGCGAGGGGGAGAAAAGAGCAAAGTGAAAACCCACGGCAAGGGGGAAAAAGAAAGAGAGGAAAGTGACCTCTTAAACCCACATGTGTAAGTCATAAATCAGAGTATAACAGAGGCCAAAACTATGGCAACGTTGGTGGATACACATTTACTTACAATGTCACTAGTAAGAGGATACGAGTGTTCAGACATTGCCGAAACTACCCACGGAGAGCTTTCTTGTTTCTGCGAGAGCTTTAATTTGGATTTCAAACTTTGAGTTGAACAGTTCCTGCATAACGCCGTCCATGTTGAAAATAAAGAAACGTAACTCCAAAGAGGTTCCTATGTAATTCAGATTATTCTGATTAAGAATACACTACATATAAACCCTCCCTATTTATGTGTATTTACAGTAATGAAATTTCAACATGTACCTTGTCTTCCAAATTCAACTACGCTGCATAGAAAGCGGTGCAAACTTTGAAGAGATACCATCCTGATAATAAGAACTTGTACGTAATTGAGGAAAAAATCTTAATAAGCATTCCAAGGGACAAGGTAGTTCGGAGGCAAAGCATTTTTTATATCTTTTTTTATTTAAAAAAAAATTACGTCCCACAGGCTCTGTAGGCTAAAGAAGGCGGATGATTAATGAAAATGAATGATTATGAAATTATAGACAGGTAAAGCATAACGTATTCTGCCAGTATTTGTTATTCATTTGTTTCTACTGGGTTCCAAATTTGTGAGCTACATATGGAACTTATAATGATTATGTTTTGCATTGACTTATAAATATTATAATGAAAGAGAGAGAATTGCAATTTTTGAAAATGAAATGAAATATTTAAGTTTTACGTCCCACGGTTATGCCGGCTAGGCTAAAGGAGATAGTGAAAAATGAATGCAATGTTGGAATGAATAAAGTGGGAGGAAACGGAAAAACCCCGAGAAAACAACCAATACGGTGTTTCTCCGCCACAAAGCTCACTTGGCACGAGCTGGGATCGAACCAGGAACCCCACGCACCTAAGGTGAAAGCTCTATTGTTTACGTTTCTCAAAAAGGGAACTTCAAAGAGCAAATAGATTAAAGATATGGAGGGGAAATAGTTTTACATGAAAAAAGCAAAAGTTAAATATACACCACCTATGCTTTTTTATAAGATCAAACGTATTGTTTGGGACCAAAAATATGAGCTTTAGATCCTTGTGCTTAGCCTGAGAACGAGACTACAGAATAACCCAGAGAAAATCCATCGATCCGGTGCTATCCACCACAAATTCACATAGCCTGGAATAGAACAGCGACACATAGCACCAAAGTTGAAAGCTGCATAACTGGAGGGCCGCGGTGGCTCAGTGGTAGAGCGTTCACCTCTGGTGCTTGGGGTCCCGGGTTCGATCACAGCCCCCGCCAAGTGAACTTTGTGGTGGACAAACACCGTGTGCGTGGGTTTTCTCGGGGTTCTCCCGTTTCCTCCCACTTTCTTCATTCCACCATTTCATTCATTACTCATCATCACCGTCTCCTTTAGCCTAACCGGCATAATCGTGGGACGTAAAACTCAAAGATTTCATTTCATTTCAAAGCTGCATAACTAAATCCGTGCCCCCTTTGGTAGAGCGCCTAAGTCTGATGTAAAAGTGAAAGATTCGATTCTAAGGATCGAACTCAGAATCTCTAGGTTAGCACTACTAACTAGTTCAGTCCCACGGCGTTCTATAATTAAGATTAGGATTTATAGACTTCTGGGCTTTCGGCATCTATGACCATGTCAGCCCGTTACGTATCCCTCGTCGATCACACTATCTGAGGAAAGGGAAGGAAGGAAGCGGCCTGGGTCCTGTATATTAGGTACCATCCCGGCATTTGCCTGGTGTGAATAAGGAAAACCTCACTTAGGATGGCTGACCTGAAAAAGGTTTTACATTTTTTTCAACTAAGCGTATTCACCGGGAACAGAACCCGGGACCGCTTACACTAAAGACGAGAGCGTAAGCAACTCCGCTCCGCGAGGTTCCTTCTATAATTGAGTTGAATTGATTTTGAGTTTAACGTCCCGTTCAGCAGCGAGGCTATATGAGACGTGGACCTACTGATTATTAACGTGGAATCCGAACCACATGAGCTCCCACCCGGAATCGAACCTTCTATAATTGAAATACGATACACAAACAAAATAACGAAGAAATGATAAAGTCCATAAATCCATAACCGGTTACGGAATAAGTATTTTACAATCGGAACAATAATAAATAAACGTGTAGAAACACTTACCAAACACGTACGTTGCAGATGTGTTAATTTAACAATCTGTAATAGGTGACGATAAACAACCATCTCCTTTACGGAATGGTATCACATGACAAGTCTGGAAACAAATGAAACATTTTCATTACACACGAAAAGAAGGAAACAACTTATTATTATTTCCTTACACTACACCTTCTATACAGCGAATTAAATGAAGTCACAGTAAAAATATTTGCGAGACTGAGTCGGAAATTGATCCATGCGTTCACTCTAACATACTCAGAAAATTTGTGTTCGATCCCCAAGCCGGTCATCTTTTCATTATTTGAATTTCATTAACATTCACAGTTTATATATGTCAAGTGGATTGTGTAAAGAGAAATATCTCCGAAATTATCTAGCTACGAAGAAACTCAATATTCTTCCGCACCGTTGTGTATATAGCAGTCTCATCGCACGTTGTGGAGGAACTTCTCGTTGATTTATTTTAACTGTACAATCATAAGACTAGCAATCATTTTCCCAGAATCAAAGCTTTGGGGTTACTTTAACACCCACTTGATATGTACACACAGGATGTTTCAGAGGGAAAGGGTAATACTTTGGGAAGTCACAGTATGAGTGATTCTAAACAAAATAGACATATAAACGTGAGACCAATTTTCAACGGTTTGAGAGCTACAGGTTGTAAACCATTTTTGTTCTTAAGTTGCTTATTGCTCATCCTGTAGTTATTCTACTGAGATGAGACACAGCACATTTGAAAGGTGATGAAACAGCCTTTCCAATGGTACGCAACATGTGGCAGTGATGTCTTTCCTGGACTTGATTTAGAGAATGGTCAAATGTGCTTAAATAGAAAGTTTCTGGTGGAAGTTCACACGGGGAAAAGTTCTGGAAGTTGAAGTGAAGTTTTGCATTGAAACTCAATAAGAAACAAATTTTAATGCAGGCGTAATCGGTCAAAATTAAGTAGAGCTTAGCTGAACAATTTAGATACGTATAAGAAGCAGATGAGCGGTTGGATTCAATATTCTATTAATCAGATGTTCATGTGTTCAAACCCTGTTAGAAGTTATCTTTTTATTTTTTTTTTTTCTTTTTCATTCGTGTGCATTAAATTCTATTTCTCAAAGACTCTCAATGCTGAACTCTAAACCCTTATTACTTCTCTGCTCGTGTTCACTTCAACCTGAAATTTTATATTCAGGCATAATTGATCATCTCCTAGAGATAAATACTGACTGAGCCAATTGGCAGACACTTGCTACTTTCGTTTCCATTACGTGTATATTTAGTTTCCGTGTAAGCTTTTTTCTATATATTATTAATGGAAAAATCTAAAACACCCTTACATTTTATCTAGAATTATACTTGTAGCCTTATATTATTACCTTTAAAAAAATTGAGGAAAAAATCTAACAGAACAAAATCATATCTAAAACTTTAATACTACGTTAAATAACTGTTCCTTCGACGAAAAGCAAGAAAAAAAAGTATACCTGATGAAGATTCGAACATGGATCAGCTGATTGGTAGGTAAGAACGTTACCCACTACGTCATATACTCACATGCTACATTCCTGCAATAAACTTTAAATATGCAAGTGAATTTTATGTTTCTGTTGTGTGGAACTTACCATATAACAGCTTCCCTCTTTACTACACTGTTTGTGTTATGTATTGTGTAAACTGCACTTGGAAACGTAATTAATATTTTATTGTTTTACCAGGATCGTCAGCATTAAAAGTTTTAATAAGGTCAATTATATTAATAAGCGAATTTATTTTTTTGTATTTTCCATTGCTTAAGGGGCAAAAATACTATCCCCTGAAAAACATGCATTTTCTTTTGTGACAAACCAAAAATGGATCAAAATTAGTTTTTGGATCAGGGGCCACGAACGGCCCCCAAGTCGAGTTTTCGTAGGCTATTTTCTACGGAATAAGCACATCATACTAAGTTAAGTGATAGTTAAGTTCGACTACACTGTATGTATTTTCTCCAGATATAAGGCCTACAAGAAAATTTTTGATTGAAATATACTGGATCTTTCGATCCAAAACACATGAAAACTATAATGATGATATAAAGGTAGAAAGAACATAATCTAAAAGTGACCTGTCATATAAGGCTTCATTAGAGAAGCAATGCACACAGAATATACACTACGAATGCCTATATAGACCTAAGTACTTTAAGGATTAGTGATTTCAGATAATGCAACTTCTACGACTTAGCCGCCCTAATATTATTACCATATTCTATTTTCAATCACTGCCACTGACTCAAACTCAACACATCCCAAACAAATCCTCTTGTGGAAGCATATCTAGTAAACTGAAAATCTGATACTACAGTAGCTCTATACAGTGGACTACGGAACTACATATGTAATATATATTATATGTATGGTGGTAATTCTCAAGCTGCATAGCCAATCAAAAAGTATTTGAAATAACGAGCCTAAGAACAACATACCGCTAAAAATGAAAATTCTACGAGCAAAATCCACGTATTGCTTTAAAATAGTTCGTCATTAAAATGGTATGGTTAAAATGAGTGAGTGGGTATGAAATAGGATATTAATTTCGACTGTGGAAGCATTTTTGCACGAAGAAACCGTATTTTAGGTTTATAAATGGAACGTCATAGTATAAAACAATTATAAGGGATAGGGTTAAAATGTGTAAATGAGATATCAAGTACTTCTTACAATATCCTCGTTTAAGCGCACACCCACCGCCGCTGACGCGCCAGCTTCCTATGGACGTACATCCGCGCAGGCCGCCCGCAGTCTCGGTACGATAGCTAGCATTTTCGCTTTTAGTGCCACCTACTATAAGTCGGTTTCTGTTTTCTGTAATCGTTTCTGTGGCATACGTCCAGGCGCGGATACCCGTACGAGGCCGTCCTCATAAAGTGAAAAAATGAAATGAAATCTTTGAGTTTTACGTCCCACGTGATGCCGGCTAGGCTAAAGGTGACGATGATGATGAGAAATGAATGAAATCGTGGAATGAAGTAAGTGGGAGGAAACGAGAAAACCCCGAGGAAATCTACGCACACGGTGTTTGTCCACCACAAAGTTCACTTGGCGGTAGCCGGAATCGAACACGGGACCCCATACACTAGAGGTCAACGCTCTACCACTGAGCCACCGCGGCCGTACAACTGAATTTCCCGATATAATTATTTAACAGAATAGGAGAGTACGTAAATATTTCCAGAGCATGATATTTGCACATACATTATCAATCCGTGCGAATATTTTGGACATGCATTAGGATAATAAGTCTTAGGAAATCGGTAAGGAGCAAAACAAAACAAAAAAAACGCTATTATTATTATTATTATTCATAGTACTCTTAACAGCACCACCAAAATGTATTACTGGGGTATTCTAAATCTGAAAACCTATACTGTTACATACTATATCGATATAGATAGATATACTTGCTCTTTCTCTATCTGTAAAACATACATTATGTAACAATGGTATGTAGTCAACGTTCGTAATTACTCATATTCTTATCAACCTAATTCAGAATGTAATCGCTGCATCAAGTATGTGAAGCAAATAGAAAGAAAACAGCCTTGTACTGAAATTTCATCATCTGCTAAGTAATGTCCTAGGAACTAAAATCTTTCTATGTATTCAAGACTATCGATAGTTTTGCAAATTATCACATTTCTAAACAGAGTGAATTTGGAAATTTCAACGAATATTTAAACATTACCAGGAAAATGAACTTACAAATTCTCACATGTACATTCACATTTCTACGATTGCACTAGCACTAATAGCAGACGATGAAATGGCACTGTTACCAACTGTTATTAACAAAGTGTCACTAAATTCAGCTCCGAAAGTCGCTGAAACAGATATTTGTCGGATTTTAGCCTGAAAACGATGTTTCTGCTCTTCTTTTTGCTTTACTATATTAAGTAAACATGTATATCGTACATAAACATAAGAAGAGCTCCTCGTGACTAAGAGGTTAGCGAACGCGCCTTTGGTGTGAGAGACCCAGGTTCAATTCCCGGCTTGACCTCGTGAGTTTTAGATCCCACCCATTGGCGTCTCTGGCATGTAAAATTTGGGGGGGACATCAAAGGAAATGACCTAACTGCTAGTATCTTAGCGGAATGTTAGATTATCTCACTTCAAAATATTGGGGGGGACGCGTCCCCCCCGTCCCCCCCGCCAGAGACGCCCATGATCCCACGTGAACCGTAAGTCCATGCATCATATAGTCTCACTGCTCAAAGGGACGCTAAACTCGAAATCACATGAAAGTAAGCATAATCAACAAAAACAGTGACATGAAAACATGTAAAATACATGTAAAATACGTCTGTATTCGCAAAGAAATACTTTTCTCCTTCTCTATACTTCTCTTTCTCCTTGAGGTTTATTATGCTTAATGTTTAAAAAAAAACATTTTAAGGGAGAATAAAAAACAGGTATCTCACTTTAGTCAGTTTAATTTATCAGTTACAAAACATTTTGCACTAAAAAATAGGTACACTAAATCTAGATATAGTAAAAAGAAATCATTCGGATTGCTCTAGTTCAGTGATGGACAAACTACAGGCCACTGACCAGATGCGTTATTCTGAAAGGTCCTATCTGGTTCGTGACATGATACCCAACTGACGAATGAAATGAAAATGGAGTTTCCTCGGAAGAGTTGTATTAAAAACTGAGCGACCGATAAGCAATTAACTTTCTTCTGAGTGTCACTGAATCCATGAGCTCCCGAAAGGGGGCAGGGGGCCTGCCTCCTGGATCACGAAAATGTAATAATGTATTAAATTTGTTAAGAATTTCTTAATACAAATAAAAAAAGTACCCAAACGTAAGTCCCCATGACTGCATTCCAGTTTGAACTTCATTGAGAAACTTTAATCATTAATAGGACGTAATATTACAAGAATTACGTCAAATGTAGTTTCGCTATCATTCTTAATTTCATAAATTGTATTAGCCCACCTACGGTTGTCCTTTCTTTTTCTCTGGCCCTCTTCTAGAAAAGTTTGCCCATCACTGCCCTAGTTCGTTTTTTTTTTTTTTTTTTTTCTATTTGGAAAACGTTTTCTCTTCGGCCTGTCCCGAACTATCAAGTATCAATTGAACTGACGCACCACTACCGTTAACAAGGGATTGTGTTACCAGTTGTACCAAGCCCAGAGGCAGATAGGCATCATTAGGAGGGCGAGGGCGCTTTTCCCCACAAGAACCACTAGTACCTCAATGTCACAAATCAAATTGCACAATTTTCTTTCTACAATAAGTCAACAGTATTAACAATTAACAATTAAAACCCATATATTCTTTCATCAGCATATTATTCTGAATTGCTTAAAGTATTACACAAAGTTTAAGGAATACGCATGGGCGGCGATTAGGGGGGGCAAAGGGGGGCAGTTGCCCCCCCACTTTTCTGAAGTGACCCATTGATGTATAGAGTTTCATTTGGAAATGTAAAGTTATTGTACATATTACTAGTTCATAGAATATATTTGCCGTTGCGTGAATACGTATTGGTTATTTCTCTTCCCGTGGTGTTAAGAAAGCTACAGGAATTGCGTTTTAAATGCCACGAAAAATGGTCTAAAATTTAACCTATTGGAGCGAAATAATTCCAGCGTACTTTCATTTCTTACAATGTGATTCAGCCGCTTTGAAACTAATTGAGATAACATTTCGCTAAAAACTTTTACGAGTTATTCTTTAATTGCATAAAAATTGACAGTTTCTAAAATTTATTTTCTTTTTTTGCTAATAGTAAGGAATATTGAATAGAAACAGAGTAATAAGAAACAACTACCTTTTCCATTGCAGTGTAACATACGAGTGAAGTGGTGTGTTTAGGGGTGTACGAGTATATATACAACTAAATTTAATGAATTCAACATAATTCTAGGTTTCAGAATTATTTTGTATAACTGGAGCGTGGAGTGATTCTAAGTATTGTTGAGTTTAGATATATTCCAAGAAAGTGAAAACTGCACCTAATGGCAACGAACATGTTTCGGGAAGCTACAAAAATATTCCTTTAAATATCGTAGCATGCACTCGTAGTGTTTACTGTCTTTCTAAGAGTAAAAACATAAATTTAATAGAATGTGTGGAATTAAAAATGTAAGTTGTTCATTAATCCCCGGTTTCAATGTTACTTTTGCAAAACAAGTCTAATTATTCATTAATATGATTAATATTATCCTTTCTATTTATATGTTTTGCAAATTTGTTACAATTTTCGAGACAGAAGTTTAAGATGTTCATGAGGAAGAAATCAAACCTCTTCTTACACTTCCATCGCTTAATAATGCAAAGGGCTAGTACCTACTTGCGTTGCTCTTGTCAATTTACTTAATAAAATATGAAATACGATACACGGTATTTTAACTGAAAAAGAGAGTATCCTATTAGTTATACAACCTTTCGGCAAACAAAGTGTTAGCATTAACCAGGTAAATTAACATTTATAAACAAATATTCAGATCATGTCTTGCCCCCCCACTTTTAACGTCCAATCGCCGCCACTGGGAATACGTATACTATATTACAAAATTAGCAGACATTTTAGTGTACTACTTTTTGATTATACAAAGTCTATCATTCGAAAAATTCTCTAACAAGCACGGGCGTCTCTGGGAGGGGGGGCGCTCCCCACAATATTTTGAAATACAAAATATACAATATTTTATTCTAATTTAATTTATTTACTAACGACAGAATAACATAAAAAATAATAATAATACTTATTTGGAATATAATTTTCAGACTGTGAAACGATTATAACAGAGTTCTTGATATATCTCAGGGAGTCCGTGAAGGTAAACAGAAAGGTAACAAATGCTATGGAAGGTAACAAACAGGTGGGCTAGGTTGTACCATTTAAGTCAGTTTCTTTGATACCTCCTCCCAAATTTTACATGCCAGAGACGTCAGTGCTAACAAGCCCCTGTCAACAGAGTTAAACATATATGTTTCTAAATATTCCTGAGACATGGTAATCCTTAACCTATGTTTAATGTATTTCAGTTTTGAAAGAACTTCTTCCACATGTTACCTGAGTTACGCGCAAAGTGAATAGAAATTTGTATGCTAGTAGCAAACCTGGATACGCATTACTGAACAAATTACAACCCTGCAAAATTAAAAAGAAAAACTCATTCGACATTTTTTGCAACACGTTTTGCACTCACCCTCCTTGTTAGTCAAGGAGCTAAATATTTAAAAAAAAAAAAAAGTTTCGCTCAACCGGCGCTACATCTAAGGTTTGACACAACAGTTTGGTAGAATGGGTTATATATAAACACCCTAGATAGTATGTCACATCAAATTGTGGTATCACTAATTTTTTGGACACCATTTTGTGTTTTGATCACGTGACTTCGGTCACATTCGGGAGTCGTTGGCTTAAAATGTGCATAAGTCCGGTTAGAGTGGAGTAATTTAAATAACTTTGGCACCAAATGAGAGACAATGAAATGCTCTACTATATTTGAACCCAACAAGTCCCGAACGTGACCGAAGTCACATAATCAAGACCCAAAATGGCGCCCATTAAGTTAATGATACCACAATATACATTACATCTAAGGTTTGACACCACAGTTTGGTAGAATGTGGTATATATGAACAGCTTAGGTAGTATGTCACGTCAAATTGTGGTATCACTAATTTTATGGACGCCATTTTGTGTTTTGATCAGTTGACTTGTTCACGTTCGGGAGTCGTTAGGTTAAAATGCACATAACTCCGGTTAGAATGGAGCGATTTAAACAGTGTTGGCATTAGATGAGAGATGAGATGCTCTACAGAAGCATTATTATGCAGTCACTGCTGCGTTGGGTCTTAATGGATGCATGCAAGTCAATTTTGTTTTTGATCAATATAATGAACTGTCAATGAAGGCTGGAGAACGTGACCGAAGAGGAGTTCCTACAGGACTAGAAGTCAGGATTACATAAAAAAAAAAAAAAAAAAAAACATACCAATCCCAAAACAGTGGTCGAAATATATTGCAAATTCTAAAAGTAAGGTGAATCACTGTGAATTTCTGACTAACACTTGGTGCAAAATGGCACAAGAGTGCACAAGCTTCAGACAAGACAGAAGATAGTTATTGGTGGAGGATTCAGGAATGGGACAAAAATAGTACAGTTAACTAGAGGACACTGTAAGCACTTGTGGTTCTAACATCGGATCATGGAGAAGCATGTACACGCTTACTTCCACATGTTGCACAGGCATCTAACTTGTAAGGACCACAAACTCGTGATTCAATCCCCTGACACAGATATAGCTGTACTATGCAACAGTGGCGGCTAATGTTAGTGTTGCAGCGTTGCGCAACGACCAAAGTATTTCAAGAAAAAAATATTATTATCAATAGTAGTAAAGAACAGAAAAATACTTTTTAATACTTACATATATACACTTTAAATAACATATTTTTTACTTCTGTAACTGTCCGTTCCGTTAATCCATTTTAAAAAGCGAAAAATAATCCGTCAGAGAGTCTCTAATTTACATTGTGTTGCAGCGAGCATGCAACGACCAGATTCCTTCAGCGCGGGAATTGGAGAAAATGTTAAGTCTCCTTTCCCCTATCTCAGAAGTTAAAGGGACTGGTCGTTGCAGTGCTTCTGCAACACAGCACAGTTTCCAGTGAACGAGAAGGTTATTCGCGCTAAATAAGATTTCTGAGTTTTATTTCGCTAACAATTAACAAATGGAATTTGTTTTTATGCATTCTTATTTTTAAATTACGGGACCATACTGAAGCAAATCAATATAAAGACAATTTAAAAAAAAAAGTGATTGCAGAATTACAAAATAAGAAAGAAAATATGTGGTAGAGGAGAAAACAAATGAAAGTAGACCCACATTTACAAGTTAATTCTTAGCTTATATTGATAATGAAGGCTTCTTCTACAGTAATTTGTGAATCAAATATTAATAAGTCAGTATGTAGAATCCCTCCCCCCCACCTCTGTGGATAGTATTTTAGTATAAACATATTTCTTTTATAAAATAAGTATATTTTATACTCTTGGTTATTTCCACATAAAACTGTATGATGGGGAACGCCACATTGAATTTGGGACTAATTAGCAATGCTCAGGGGCGTAGCCACGAGGCAGTCCACCGGGTCCGGGCCTCCCAAAAATTTCGAAACTTGCCTAACATTTGTAGACTTTCTTAATAAACTATACTTTTCTAACACAGAAACGATTAATGTAGGCTAAATATTTTATTTTACGCCTCATCGCGTAATCTTTTTTTCTTATAAAATTAATCGTTCTATCATTTTTTCTAAAAATATAAGTGACAGTAAGTAAGAATTACTTATCGCCTTTTCGGGTTCAGTATAAGACAGGTTCCATATTATGTAGACGTATTGGACCTTCCTCAAATACTTTGGAACCCTCCCAGTTAATATTTCTGGGTGTAGAACTAGCAGTGCTGTTTGTTTTGATGTTCTTTGATTTTTTTGGCTTCTGTTACATGCTAATCCTTCATATGGCGGGTTTCGAGGTTTCCCTTCCAGAACATATCACATTGGTAGGCATTGTTTCGCCTCATGTGGAAGTATATTGTGTTCATCGTGCATTGCGTAACAAGCAAGACGGATAATTTGGAATGTAGTGTTTTCTTTTACGCACATGTGTGTGTGTGTTGATGTATGAATATGTGACATTCGGAATTCACATACCAATACCTATTTTGTATCAGCTGTTTTGGTTTTTAATTATTAGGTTTAATTTTATTGTGTGTGCTTTAATTCTGT
This sequence comes from Thermobia domestica, assembly GCF_964235325.1. Lineage (NCBI taxonomy): Eukaryota > Metazoa > Arthropoda > Insecta > Zygentoma > Lepismatidae > Thermobia > Thermobia domestica. The sequence goes on from NC_137464.1 coordinate 17,511,173, forward strand.
AAATAACCTACAAATTCTGATTGAATTGTATACCATGACTTCTGTAAATAACTTACAAAAAACATTGAACAGCTTTCAACTCAGGAAAAAATTGCAATTAAGGCTTAGACAAAAACAAGCAAAGGGCAATTCAGGAGAGTGTTCGAAAAAAAAATCCAGTTTAAATTTACAGGATATCTTATGGCAGTAGTGTTGTTTGCACCAGATACGTTTCATCAATTTATTTTAAATTTTCCTGGATAAACTATGAATAAAGTGTGTTCAATGTACATTTTTTAATAACACTAATCTCTGCTGCGAACTCTCTTCAGTCGACGCTGAAGAGGAATTCGGATCACTGTAAAGGACTGAGTTTGCTAGAATGAATTGTTCGCAATAATCTAGAAAAAATATTTAGTAAATCTACAAAGCTTTGAATTTAATATTAACTGTACCTATGGCGTCAGCAAAAGACGAAAAGTTTTTTTCCACATGAGAAAGAATTGACACTTTCAAGGAATTGAATGTCCCAAGAAAGGTTATCACCATTGGTTATGCTTTCCATCGAAAAAGACCTGACAATAAGAATACCAGAGTTCAACCAGCATGTATTAGACAGATTTGCTCCAATCAAAGAGAGGGGAATGAACTTATTAATTAAGGTGATTAATCGGATAAAATGTTCTGCATTTTTTATTTTTTAAAAACAGAATTTTATTTAATTTAACATGTCACATAGCATTTGCATCTAAAGTTATGCTGATTAGTCAATGAGTCAACTTCTGTCTCTTATCGTTCGTACTGCAATACCCGAAACCACAATCCACCAGCCGCCACTGCTATGCAATGCACACTTCAGCAAAATTGGACCTGCAGAACTATGGTTTTATACAGGAGTAAAAGTTAAATTGAGGCTCTTTCCGATACCCCAAGCTGGCTGTTGATTTGGGTCTTAGGCAATGCGATACACTTTTACCTTTCCATGCACTGACTGGCTGTGACTCCACGAGGTCGTTCACAGCAATTGGAAAGAAAAGACTCTTCAAAATGCTGTGCGAAAATGAGCTATATCAGAAAGATGCTTGCAAGTTGGGTCACTGAAGATATTATTTCAGCATGTGAATCATTCGTCTGTAAGTTGTACACACAAAATGAGAGGGCTAGCCTCAAAACTGATGCTGCATGATACCTGTTATTGTGCCAAAAAGACAGAGAAACGAGCTACTGCCTTCAACAACAGACGGTCTGCTGCAACACCTGAAGCGTACAAATTATCAACTTTATCTGGAAGAAGACATTAGTTCCAAACCAAGATCTCCCATCACCTGAAGAAAACAGCTGGCGCACTACGATGGTATTCTAAATCTGTGTGGATGACAAAAGAGTCAGCACCAAAGGGACTAACTGAACGTATGTCACTGTTTCAAATCACGTTGCAAAAATCATGCATGGTGCAAAAATCTTTCGTGTACTGAAGCATGTTCTTGTGTGGCAAATGAAGAATACCAAAACCCACATATATACCTATATGGACGTTTAAATGACTCAGGTAGTGATGAGGATGACATTTAAGAAGTTACTAGTAGTACAATAGAAATGTAGTTCTATTGCAAGTGATGCAATTTAACGTGAAAAGGTGAATAAAATCATAAAATAATAACATCTTTTATGTAGAGCATTTCATTACTTCTCATTTAGTGTCAATATTATTTAAATCGCTCCATTCTAACCGGAGTTATGCACATTTTAACCTAACGATCCCCGAACGTGAACAAGTCAACTGATCAAAACACAAAATGGAGTCCAAAAAATTAGTGATACCACAATTTGACATGGCATACTACCTAGGGTGTTCATATATACCACATTCTATCAAACTGTGGTTTCAAACCTTGAATGTAACGCCAAATTGTGGTATCATTAACTTAATGGGTGCCATTTTGGGTAGTGATAAGTGACTCCGGCCACGTTCGGTACTTGTTGGCTTCAAATGTAGTAGGGCATTTCATTGTCTTTTATATGGTGCCAAAGTTATTTAAATCACTTCATTCTAACCGGAGTTACGCACATTTTAAGCCAACGAATCCCGAATGTGACCTGATCAAAACACAAAATGGAGTCCAAAAACTTAGTGATATCACACTTTGACGTGACATACTACTAGGGTGTTTATATATAACCCATTCTACCAAACTGTGGTATCAAACCTTAGATGTAGTGTGGGTTGTGCCAATTTCGTTTTTAGAGGGCTTTCAGATATTATTAGCTCCTTGACTATGTGAAGAAGTGTATTTCTTCTAATTCTGAATCACTTGTGCCATCAGCACAATCAGTCGTTTCTTCTTGATTGAACTTGTCATCAAGACTGACTTTCAAGAATTCTCACTTCTTTGAAAAGTCCAAAAGAAGACATTTATAGAATCCTTGGAAAGTTCTTTACTGGATTTTTTCGGAAGGTGAGTTTATTGAAAGCCGTGTATGGAAGTTCTCTTACTTGCTTGAAGTTGCTAGGTTTATGGGTCTAAACAATCCATAAAGTATCTCTCTTCTTGAATATTGAAGAAATACTCGAAATTATAGTATCCAATATTGTGTTGAATACTTCGATGCAGTATCTGGTCATTGAATCAGAAGCAGCTTCATCTTCAAATTCATAAGGAAACATCCCCTTTCACCTCCAAAGCCGAGTTGTCAACAGGTGAGTAGAAACAAAGAAATCACGTTCAAATTTGTTATTGGTTCATTTTGCAAATCTTAACGCTGAATTCTTAACAAATTCGAAATCAACTCTCTGCTCTTTCAGTTGGGACAGAGTAGCCTGCACCATTCGATACGACTAGAACCCTGTGTTTGGAGATAGTTTGACAGAGGGGGTCGTCATTTGAAATATTCTCGGGAACACTTGTGCTGTCTGAATTGATTTGAACTTTATATGATCTTTTACATTCCCTTTCGCTACACACCTAACTTCTGGTTTGATATTTTTTGTAGAAGCAATTTTCTTCATAGTTATGGTCAACTCTGTGTACAAAACACTTTCTGGGTATGAATATGACCAAACTTTTTTCTTTTTCTTTTTTTTTTTTGTGCAAAGCAGAGTGTTTTCCACCATCTTGTTTCCGCAATAACTGTAAGACGCCTTGGTTAACATTTGATCTTCCAAATGTCTATTCGCAGGTAATACTCACTTATAAATACCGCAGTCATTCAGCAGAACAACAATGACAGAATCATTGCAACTTTTTGTCCGATCGAATATGGCAATATTGGGTGTATGAGCATAACATGGCACGTGTAACTGATCATATATATTTTGAGAAGTCCGAATATTGTCCTCACATGTTACTTGCGCCATTGGCTGAATTTCCAATACACTTCTTAATACAAGGTTCAACTTCTGCAGAATTTCCTGCAGTAAACCGCAAAGATACTTCCCTTGTGGTAGATATGCATTTTATAATGTAACAATTCTTTCTTTAAAAACAGTTTTAACAACATATCGTAAAACAACAGAGTACTGGTCTGTTAGGTGATGTCTAACAGAACAGAAAACATTCCATATTGAGAGACTTCTTTCGAAATATCTTATCTGATAAGTTTGTTCATAGCATCCAAAATATAATTTACCGTGTTTTTCTTAAAGTTATGTGACCACAATCATGCTTACTTCCTGGTACATGATATGACTGTTTAATCTTTTCGATTGGCCTTCACTAAATTACTTTTAAGCGGAAAATCAAATTTGTTTAACAAAAGAATAATATCCAAAAAGTTTCCATGATCTGTAGCTGCTTCATTTCCTTTTCCTCTGTAAGTGAGCCCTGTTTCACCAATGAGTTTCAGCACTTCGACAACTCGATGCATCTCCGCTGCCTATCTGTTCTTAATCTCATACTGCCGTTGTTTTATCTGCCCACGAGGAAGTAGTTCCTTAACACTACGTTCTCTTATGTTAGATTGGTCTGATGTATTTTGGAAGACTTGTGTTCTCTTACTCGCTGATATTCGCGTTTAGTGTTCTGTTCGTCACGTACAGAACCTTTAAAAACGCGTTTGTTCGATCTGTAGAATAAGCTGTGTACACGCTGCAGAAAACGTATTTTGAGCAGGACAATATGACAGCCAAGCCTTGTTGCTTCCATCTGCTCGTTCATAAGCAAACTCAGGATTAAAGGGTATGCTTTATTTTGGTTGGCGGAGAAGGAAATCCAAAATTTCAGGATATACTAATCCTCTTGTGGACGAATGAAAGCGTTCATTGCTCTGTGCCCTGCTGCATTACGCTCTTCAATGTTTTCACTGACTTCGGAATCGACATCACTAGAACTGAAGCTTTTCTGTTTTCTTCTTCGACAGCAACAATTGTAGCGGATTTGGAAGCGCACTAATTTCAAGACTCGTGGAAGTGGAGCCTTCTTGTTCATTTTCCACTCTGACATGACATTAGTAACTGGTATGGTGGGAGCACTAATTTAAGCATTCATGAAACTAGAGTTTTCCTGTTCATTTTCTACTCGTAGCAGATGAGGCAAGGTCGTTAACTTCAACACTATGTTCAGTCTGTAGGAAGTCAGTAGTTGATATGGAGGCACTAAATAGGTATGTGATCTTTTTGCAGACATCAGCATCTGCTTCACAGCTTTGCCTTCTTTCCACGACGCCGCATCGATTTTCACGATTTAAAACTTGGTTCACTCAGTCCAAAATTTTCTTTTATATGTTGCGTTTTGGGAGCGATTCGTTGCGGGGCGCACCGGGCACCGCCTGGAGGCTATATCCGCCCCTGGAGGAAAGCATCTCTTAACTGTGCTTTCAAGTCATCAAAATATATGTCCTTTGAATATATTTCGATTAAAATTGAAGATATGTGACAGATTTTTCATTAATCAGCAACCGTTCAATATGCTTCAGCACTTCCCTGAAATATAGCCCTCAAATCTTCTGATTATGGTTGAGTTGATTTTAACATCCCTTTCAGCAGCGAGGCTACATGAGACGGGAAATACTGATTAACGTCAAATCCGAACCATACGACTTCTGATATGGTGTTCAATACCAAGTCGTAGGCTTCAAAGTATTTTTCATCCGGTGCTTGAAACATATGATCAGTGTCGGATTTTGCCGTATCAAATTTTTAAGGGATTATTCTCTGCTGTGGTAATGTAGGGCTCAAAATCAAATTTTCTCCGTTCTTCAAAACTTTATCATAAACAATCGAAGTGTCGTTAAGTTTGAACTGAAAGGGATGCTTCGTTTTTTCTGCTGGTCTTTTCATCACTGCATCGCCGATATTACTTATCTGTAATTGTTTGGAATAATGTTTTGTGAAGGAAAACATATACTATTACACACGAACTTATTGCCTTCGTTTTGTGTGTGTGTGCTCGTCCATTCAGATAGCAACATGAGTGATATTAGAAATAATAAAGAGATATTTTATCAGCAAAGGAGATCTATCATTTTTTCGTGTCTTGTTTTTTTTTTTTTTTTTTTTTTTTTTTAATCTAAACCAAGAGGTTTTCTAATCAACCTAACAAAGTGCAGGAGGGATGAGCAGAAACTTGTGGAGTAAGCAGGAGCTCTGTTCTGGACTATACTTAACTCTAGAGCAGTGGTTTTTAACCTAACTCCTATCCAGGGTGCGAATTGGCGGGGGGGATGCCAGGGATTTCCCCCCCTGACAAAAATCTTTCCCACCCTGGTGAAGAAAAATTTTATCCCTGGCAGGGATAACTTTTTTCTCCTCTGGAGTATTTTTAAATGGACATAAAGATAAGATAAAAAAAGGGAACAATTCTTACTTTGCGTAGCTAACCTAAATATTACTTGAGTGAAAATTTATGAAAGATCTCACATCTTAACTGTTTTGTACTTGTTAGTATATATATATATATATGTGTGTGTGTGTGTGTGAGAGAGAGAGAGAGGACTGGGTGCGCATATGGGTGAAATTCATCCCCCCCTGGGAAATTTTTTCAATTCGCACACTGCTCCTATCATGAACTCCATTTTATTAGGTCCTCTTGCCAACGAACCTCTTATAATTTCTGGTTTGTAAGAAGCTTGTGTGGGTTTTTAGTATACCTATTGTGGAGATCTCATGATATCCATCTATTTCTATAATAGTAGAATCCATTTCTTGTATATAGTGGATACAGTAACTTCCCTAAAAGCAAATGGATTAAAACCAAATTTGGTCTGTTCATTCATATTACAAATATCGAATCCGATTCGTCATACTGTTTCAAAATGGAGGCCGTTTGAAAATTTTAAAACTTCATGACTCCCTTAATTTTGGGTCATATGATAAATAAAACGGTTTCTAATTTTGGTTTTAAAATAACTTGGAAAGTTGTTAAAAGCGTTATTGGTATTTTAAATGACTTGATAATGTGCGGAGATTGAACCGGACATTGTCGCACTAGTGAAATCGCACCATGCTCAGGTATCTCATTAGCTTTTAATTTTAATTGCATTTCAATATGCAGGTTTTGTTGCATTTGTATTTTTCTAGTACTTCAATATGCAGTTCTCATTAGTCTCATATCGTACCTTTCATTTAAATTGATTTTTAAACAACTCTGTACCCGCTGAAAATGATTAATAGACCGTTTTGTTGTTGTTGTTGTTGTTCTTAACAGTATGTATGAAAATAAAAATATGTCTATCAGAACAAAATTCAAAATAATATTATAAATAGTTTCTAGTATTAGATTCTATTAATCTCTTCCGCTCATCTTCGCGATCCCCAGGTTGAGACATCGAAAAATCAAGTTTCTTTCTTATTCATTTATCTATCTATGCGTGGTCACTCACTAAGTTCAGCAGGGGCGGAGAGGAGCAGAGAAACGACAAAACGAAAGCGAAGCAACACTGTCTATATTCCTGTTATTCTACTCTAGTTTTGATAAAATGTTATCTATACAATGTTTGGGGTGGAAGTTGAAAGTGGATGAAGAAAACTATTTGGTGGTAGAAATGATGGTTGAAAAACAAAAGCAGCACACGGCCTTTAGAAGTAGAACGTTATTTTTATTATTACATCGTTGTCAACAATTGATTCCACGGAAAACTGAGAGTAGTTATTCATTACATGATTCATATTAAGTTATTATTGTTATTACATCATGAAGATTTCAATTGATACTTCCCTAAATACTGACCGCGCTATAACACGGGCGGTTCCGCCATCTCTGTGCACAAGTCGTAACATCATTTCAACATCACGCTCACAACACCTTTTCGACATCATGGTCACTCAACTCCGTACTCACATTAACATCACCCACACTCGACCTCATACAATATTCTTTCGACATCATGCTTCGACTCATCATTTTGACATCATACTCAACAATCTCACGATCAGTTTGTGAGATTGAGGGCGGATGGGACATCACCTCCATAAGTGCTGAAGTCAAGAAAGAGTTGTGGCTCTTAGGCCTTCACGAAAACCTCCTCTACTATATTGTTAACTTGGGTTGCTTTGTTTTAAATTGAATATTAAAAAAAAAAAAATGAGTACTTAGAGCTCCCCAGATTGTTTTAGTTAGCATTGACTAAATTTAATTTAATTATACATTTAACGCATATATATTGTAAGAGATAATGGGGATGGTTTATTATTGGTTGTATTGATTAAGGGCTAACTAGAGCTTAATTAGAAATGATAAAGAAGACTTTGAGTTTAATTATGTGTATTTAAAGAATTTATTAAATTTGATGTATTATGTGTTGTTGTGTAATGCGAACTTAGTATGAAATTATTTTGTGTGTAAATTGTGTATATGAGTTGTGTTAGCACAGTGTTTGGTTGTGACACATATTTTGATTGTTTAATGGGAGATGTTTAGCTTCAGCACTGGAGAGTTGCACTTCCAGAGACAGTAGATGGTTGTATTTTTTTATTGTTGCTGGCTTAGGCAGTACTATAATTTTTAAGTTTATTTTTTTTACCTGTAACGGCCTTTTTTTAACTTTTGGTATATTTTATTTTCCTTTTAATGAATAAACTCAAGTTTTTATATGATCAAAACTCTGACATTTTAGAGAATCGGTTTAAGCAATTGGGCCAATTTTTACCCACGTGTGTTTCAGATTTTGAAAGATTTTAGTTATTTTTTTTTTTTTTAATTTTGATTTAAACAGGTTAACACAAAATAATGTTACTTTCCTGATATTTGCATTGTCCGGCGAAAGTGTGTATGTTAATAAATTTGTTACATAACATTATAAGGATTTGCTTTTAGTACAGTATGCATAGAATTTAGTCTATACATAATGTTATATTAGCATATATTTTATGAACGAAAATAAGACTCAAGTTAAATTTTAAAAATTAACAATAATTTTAAACTATACCAATTTAATTATAAAATATTTATCGTCTTAACTATATATATATATATATATATATATATATATATATATATATATATATATATATATATATATATATATATATATATATATATATATAATTCATAAATAATGCAAACTATGGCAAGACTTTGGAGTGGATGATGAAATCGAAGTAACATTTCGTCAGTTATAAGCTGAGGTCTTTGGGCAGCAGGATGTGTGCTTGTGCGCTTTCTACTGAACACATTGTGGCTGTGACAAGTATTGGAAACGGAGACGGCAGGTGTCTCGGGTAACGTGTCAATTGATCAGAAGTCGTACCTGAAGATTGAAACTTTGTGGCAAAAACTCCACCGAAATTCACAGTGCCGTACATGAAGTTTGTAGGAGACAACAATGGACCGTAGTACAGTTTCTCGTTGGGCGTTTCCGTAGTGGTCGTGTGAGCATAAAGGATGATGCAAGACCAGGAAGACCGAAATCATCAACCGATGAAAGAAGTGTGCAACTTATGGCAGATGCACTTGTGAACAAGATCGCTGTGTGACATGTGAGGAACTTTCTGACATCACAGGGATTCCATCTGCATCAGTATACCGAATTCGGATGAGTTATTTACAGAAAAGAAAAAAAAATCTGCCCGATGGGTCTCCCACTTCTTGACTGCTGAAAAGAAACAGGCCGGTCTGAACAATGCAGCGGTACCGAAACAAAGATTCAACATTGAAGGTAAGGACTTTAATTGCGTCGCATTACTGTTATTGAAGAAACGTAGGTCAGATAATTTTAATCGAAGGAGAGCTCCATCTTCTCCAAGACCAAAAAGGTGTCGCCGATCTCAATCAAAAATTAAGCAAATGATAATCTTTCCTAACGATCACCAAGGCATTATCATAACGGATAGAGTTGGATGTGGAAGAAATATCATAGCAGCGTATTATTGTGAATTCCTGCTGAAACCGCGCAGAAAAATTCACAAAACCAGACCGCAGTTCCTTAGCGCGGGTCCAGATTCTCCACAACGCTCATCCGCACACCACTAATGCTGTGCGTCAAATGCTTCGCAAATACGGTTGAAAAATGTTACCTCATGCTCCCTACAGTCCGGACATGAGTCTACCACATTACGACCTGTTCCCAAAGTTGAAACAACGTATGTGTGGACGTCGGACGACCTTTCTACAGCCATTACCCAAACCACTTGATAACTTCACAAAAGATGGTGTCCTTGATGGAATACAGAAGCTACCTGGACGTTGGGATTCCGTCATTGTCAGGCAAGATTATATTGAAGACCTGTACAGAGATCCTCTCCAAACAATAAACGTGAAATCACAAAACAATTAGTATGCATTATTTATTATATATGTCATAACGCGGTTCGTATTATTAGACTACATATTCACGAATAGACAATATATTTGTCAGTTGCTCAAAACAAAACGAGACTTTTTTGTCCTGAGAATTGCAGATCTATTGTGTCGTCTCGATTTTCCTTGTCATCTTGTAATTTATGTAGAAAATGTACGCTGTTTTTCTTGTTAATTTCATCCAGAATTGATCAGAATCCTTCCACGGCGCGAGAGTCCTTGAATCGTAAAATATAACATTTAAGCATATTATTGGTGTGGTACATTATATAGTGACTTACGTATCTTCAAACGTTTATAAATGCTCTTCACTTACAATCTTTCTATGAAATTCGGCTTTGTACTATGAATCATATAATAATAAAACAATGTTTGAGCTCTAAAAATTGGGCGAACTATTATAGCCCACGAGACTCGGCTAAACGCCATGTCTCAAATTTGAAAATCAGCTTCTTGTCACATCCGTCTTGATTTCGAGACAACACTACTGCCTATATGTTTTAAAATGATACTATAGGCAGTAAATAGCATATATGTCACAATACTGTATAAATCGGGCCTAGGATTGGCTTGCGATATGATAGTAACTACAAGAATGAGAATACCGTGGCCGAGCAGTAGAGCGTTGAAAGGTTTTTGGATACCAGACTGTTAGCTTGTATGGTCAACATTGGGTCCATGGGTTTCCTCCTGTTTCTTTATTTCATTAAAGCACTTCATAATCATTCACGGTATAGGCTACAGGGCATAATTGAATGCCGTTAAACAGAAATACATTTTTCACTTGAAAGTGATGTGATAGTACTTTGTTTCCTTTTCTCTATATTCTGATTTTTTGTGTGTGTGTGTGTGTGAAATTTGATTTAATAACCAACTGTAAAAACCCAAACACTGTCTCGCAATTATTTCATAGCCATCTACCTTCCAGATATTGTATCATTCGTCATACGAATATTATCCGCTATCCGGATATAATTCGTTGCCATCAGGACATTATCCGTTACTTCTCAAACGGATAATTGGTTATCCTGATATCCGAATATTTTGGCCATCCATGGACCAGATCTTGTAGTCAAGAAAATTTAAGCCTGGGCTGGACGAAGCCATTCTTCGATGGTGATGAACACGATCTTGTTGCGACGAAACCACTTAAGAAAGAAAGAAAAAAAAGTGGTGCCAAGAGTTTCACTAGCTTGCCGGCAATGTCCTCCTGATACATTTTGACCAGTTTTAACATCTTTTTGTCAAAAATGGACGTCAGTGAGACCTAGGTATCACCACCCAAGCAAATAATCATTGATGCAGGGTGATGGCCTTCCTGGACTCAGCAAACTGTTCACATGTTGCAGCATTGTAACATACACCCTATCATTCTGTCTGTCGAGGTGTTCAACTGTGAAAATTTTCTCGTCTGTAAACACAATTTCTCGTTGCTTGTTACCCGCGTACTACTGCAGAAGCAACTTTGACCACTCTCATCGCATTCTCATCAAGCGCTGATTTACCCGCTGGCCTGTCCACCTGCGATAGGCACACACTGCTTAGTTCTAAGACTTCGCTGATCGCGACATGTTCATTTGCAAGGCTATGAGTTTGTACTTACGAACCGGATTTCGAACGATTCTTGCCTTCACTGCTTTAATAACACCTGGTCTCTAACGGACCAAGGTCTACTAGTTCGAGGCTTATCCTTGACAAACGATGTTTCATCATATCGTTCTATGGTGCGATAGACGAATTTCTGTGTACTATTCAGTTTCTGCAGTAACTTAACGATAGTGGTCGGAGTGTGTCTGCACTTGTGTAGGGCCAAACCTGCAACAAAATCTTTCTTTCACAACTCCATTTACACTGCAAGAAACAAAGGACAATAATGATGGTGTAAGTTCGACACTATTAGGGTTTCACAACAATGTTGGATTATTTTCATGCATCATTTCTAACTACTGGCATTTGTCGTGTATGTTTAGGACAAAACTTTTGACCAGACAATATATACATATACAGGGCTATTCAAAATCATCTTCCCGCTTACAAAATTTTGTAACTCACGTTTAATAACACTTAGCACGCACATACGTGAAAGTGATATGAAATGAAACTCAAAGTTCTATTTCATTACATACCTATAATTTTTCAAATCACAAGTGTTCAATGTGAACCCATTTTGTAACCCGACACACATCAAGCCTGTAGTCAAATTCCCGCGAAACACGTAATATTTCGCGATCGACGGATAACACGGCGTCTGTAATGCGTACTCAATGTTTATTTATAGTAACTTGTAGGGGTGGCTTTTATTATTATTTTTTTTTTTTTTTTCAGAAAATCCCATAAAAATAAGTCAAACGGAATAAGGTAAGGGGAATGTGGAAGCCAACAAAGCAGCTCTTCAATCTCTACAACCTGCACATCCAATCCGTTTGTATGGCAGTCAACTGTTCAGCTGACTGACATCTCTATGAAAATATGGTAGTCCTATCATGTTGAGAAATGGAGTCATCTTCTAGCAATGGGAATAGCCATGTCTGCAGCACATGCTGTGACAATATCCTCATCAAAGAAAGAGCTGTACAATTTTCCTTGAGCGACCGCACAAAACTCACTCGCCTTCGGGGAATCGCGAATATGCTCCCCATACACATGAGGTGTTTCTTCACTGTACCCAAAAGGTGGAAAATGCCTTTATCACTAAACACTAATGATTCCATTAAACCATCAGTTTCCATTGGGTTTCGCATAATACTGAACTCAAGTCTCTTCTCTTTGTTGCTAGGTTTCAAGGCTTGAAACAATGTCAACCGGTATGGATAAAATTTCAGTAGCTTAAGAATAGTTCTCCACACAATAGGCTACGGCATGTGGTATTCTTTGCTTGCTTTTCTCTGGACTTCTCGTGAAACTGGCCCGAACACGCTATATTGTTTCTGCACTTGCCGATGGGCGATTTCTTCTTTCAAATGCATCATCTTGCTTTAAAATCGAAGTACCATTTACAAATACTGTGCCCGCTAGGTGGGTTCTTCTCCAAACTTACTTCTAAAACTTAGGCTGGTTACTATGAAAATTTAGCTCACAAAAAGCTTTCCTGTATTTGTCATCTTATGTTACTGTTGCCCTAGCGGGCAGCTGGGCAACTAATACATCTGCTTTGCCAAATAAAGGTATTTGAGTTTCATGTAATATCACTTTCATGAATGTACGAGTTTAAAAACGCGAGCTTTTGAAATCTGTAACCCAGACTATCATTTTGAATAGCCCTGTATTACATATACATATTTGTAGTAGTAACAATCTTGTTCATGATTACATGGGCAGGATAAAAAGTAACGGCTTGTTATAATTCGTACCTAGTTTTATGCACACGGGTTTATCTGTTATATTTCTATCCCCTCCCATTGCTATCACCTACGTCACGTGTGAAGGAGTCATACACTGTTAGTGTGTACATCTGTATGTTCCGCAGGGACCGTCATATGGCACAGATAACTTCTCGTTCCGCAGTATTTTCTTCATTTCGGCGAAAAAGGTCGTCACGAATTCCCTGAAATCAATTGCTGTACACTGCGCCCACACGCCACTTCAATCTTGATCTACCGACTTGTTTGTCTTTCCGAAAACATTGTTACGGGACGTGTGCTTTCTCCTCTAGCTTATGGCACTGATACCTTTTGGCTGAATAACAGTTGTTACCACTTGCCAAACTTCTTTACCTCACAGTTCCCTACCAGCTACGGAATTCTTGTAGTGCCGAAACCCCTGACGTAAGAACAGTATTGCCACTATTTCTGTCCAACCTATCTATACAGTGTGCGCAAGGAAAGGTGGTTTCTGACAGTTGGGTAGAGCACATAGAATATGGGGAGGCGCTGTTGCCACAGGCTCAGCAAGAGAGAGCAGCTCTGGTGACAAACTTAAGACCTTTAATAAGTCTTCTCAACTACCGAGAACAGCGCAGTCGATGACCTTCGTTGCCTAGAAACAGCGTGAAAGACTAGTGCTGTGATTGGCGAACAATCCTCCCTCTCGTTTTGTTTACATGTGCAGCTATCTGTCAGAGGCCATCTTTCAGTAACTCGATAGTAATTAGTTCTAAAAACGTAATCAAAGATTGTACTGAAAGTACATAATTCATATTTATAAAACTTGTTTAAAATGAAAGAAAACCATAATTATATGATACAAGTACGTACTCGTATATAATCAAAAACCAATAAATATCCTTTTCTGGAGGGACTAATTGCAGCTTCCAATTTTGTAGTATATTACTTGTTGGAAGTAAAAAAAAAGTTACAATTTATTTTCTTTTCTGAATAAATTATTTCCTGAAAATTTTTAGTCTTCATTTTGGTGAATTACTTCAGTTAAACTTTAGAATTTTGGGTAATGAACTTTCTATAGCATAACAGATACTTCATATTAGCGGTACGTATGAGATTGAATCATGTAAATGGAGAAAAGTAGTAAAGTTATGACGAAACATTGTGTTACGCGTATGAAACTGATAAAAACATTGATGATATGATTTTCTGAGTCCCAGAAATGAACTTTCACTTTATGTATCCATTTTTTTTTTTTTTTTTTTTATGCTACTTCTATTACAAGAGAAGTTTACGATGCAATAACGATATAAGTGAACCAACCTTTTTATGAAGCAGAAATAACCCAGAACTTTCCCAGGGTGGGGAAAGGACTCCCCGGACTACCCCCTGAAATCATCAGTGGTATGTATTTAATAAACTACAATTGAACTGATATTGCTCTCTGATATTTGAAATCTAGGAGTATGGGGACTTCTCGAACACCCAGGTTATACAATATTCTTGTTAAGTCTTTATTAAAATAATAGTAATAATAATACAAGTATTATCTTTTATTCATACCAATATAAAACCAGTTGAGAATGCTCCAAGAGCATTGCCAGAACGAACTTTTAAAAAATTAATTTTTCTTATTAACTTATACAGGCTTTATACCAATTGTTCTATGTACTTCATTATTACTCATTAAACAATTTTTGTAATGTATGTATCCATTAATAGTTTCCTTGAGTACTAAATTGTTTTCCGCGTGTATTGTTCAAGAGTTCTGCTAAAACATTCTACGATACGTTGTTTTACGAAGACTAATCCTCAAAATTGAAAAATTCGCAAAATATCATCTCCGTATGACTTATGGTTCCCCAAGATATGGTTTCTTAAATCTCCCAAAATCCGAACCTTTTTGATCAATATCTGGGGAACGGTGATCAGTTGGCCAGTGGCACCGGTTACTATTTGGCAGTAAGATGTTCCCCATCCTCTTATGTATTAATTAACATCACTATGATCTCGGTTCCCGAGATATGGCTCCTTAAATCTCCCAAATCGGCCGTTTTTTGGAAAATATCTTGGGAACGGTAAGTGACGAGAAAAATTCCGTAACTTTCTTCAGTTTTTGATGCTCTATCGAATGAAGGAAAAAAAAAAAAAAAGGAAATAACACACACGCAGAGAGAGAGAGAGAATCAGTAACGAAGTTCGTTGATTAAAAGAATTATATTATTTTAGAAATATAACTTGACTGGTATGTGATCAAAACAACAAATGAATTTGCTTTCGAAGAAGACAAGAGTGATCCATGGAACACTAATAAAAATGGTCTCCACTTGGAAAAAAAAAAAAAAAAAAAAGTTTGAGAAACACTTTTCTACGGCATACGGGCTTCTATTCACTCAGCTCAATGATACATACGTATGGAGACATTCTGACTGACTTAATAGAACTTCTCATCAGTACTAATTTCTGAAATAGAAATTTACCTTCTGAACATTACACTCAATGCATTCTTCGTTGTGATTCGAATCAGGGTCACCTCAAGTATCGTAGATGTGATTTTAAAGTGTGACTTAAGATCATTATTCGTAAATTCTATTGTCCCAATTCTTGGCATGTGGATTATATATATTCCCACGTACACCCTACACACCAAGACAAGATGAAGCCATGTCTGATATAAATACCTTTTACGACATTCACAATTTTTCTCAGGCACAATTTTGAAGTACAACAGAAAATTGAGTGGACAGTTCGAAACATTTCTGAAGTAGCAGAGATTGCAATTTTCACACTGATACTGATAATTTACATAAGCAAACTCAAATAAATTATTAAGTATCATACAATAAAGGAAAATTACTTTAAAAAAAAATGCAAAACTACAATACAAAGACCTGAGCACTTTATTTATGACGTATCTTTCAAACGTGCGTGTGCTTAATCTGACGAACATTAATACAGACAAGTACCATATTACATTATTCATTTCGCGTATCGAAAGATCAGACATTAAAAATAAAATGTCCATTGGAGTCAATGTATTTAGTTACAAAAATGCTACATAGAATAATAAAAATTGGTATTCAGTTAAGAAGAGAATGCTGAAAAATGTTGAAAATTCTTTAATAACTTCCAAGTACAGAAATCTGACAATTCATGATCCTCACACTCACGCCTCAATATTATGATAAAAAAAAAATCTCTAGGTACTTACAAGGTTGTATACATTCAATATAGCAGCACAACGTTGTCTAACGGCATTTGCTGTGTTGTTGGTATGGTTAATAAGAACTCTGCTTCAGGCTAGACACCTTAAACGCAGTATCATACTTGCCCATCCGCTGACATTACAAAAACAATTAATTACCGGATGGTTAAAAAGAACTAGATTTGACAGTGACATATCTGAAGAGCGGTACAGAGGCAAAAAATTTTGCAGTTGAATGCTTCATCAGACACAGTCTATTTTGACTTATTTCAGAACACTTACTTTCATATTTGGCTTAAATGACAAAAGTAATTTCTGTATTACTGCCAGAGACTAATACTAACGAAGCACTCAAAAACGTTTGGAAGTGAGAACCGACATTTTTCTCTCGGTAATTGTGAACTTAAATTTAGTCTCAACGCATACGATAGTGGTTTGTCTCATGCATTTCACAGAGCTCACCTTTAAAATCAATTTCAATCGTAAAATCAAGATCACGGTTATTACGTGCATTTGGTTTCATCGAGAATACACCGTAGATTTCTTCATTCTTCTTCACAGTCAAATAATCATCAAAATAAAATACAGTTTGTTTCCAATGTGTGTAGGGAGCTTCCGGAGCGGTACTGAACCCAATTCGCTTGTGACATTTCGTGAACTCGATGTTAAAGAAGGTGACCAAAGCCTGGATGTAATCATTACGCCGTACTTGTAAATGGAATGGAGCTGTAAACGTCAAATCATCTTTCTGGACACTGTATAAATCAACCTCTTTCAACAGACAAGCATTTGTCACAACCTAAAACAAAAAGAGATGTTAAAAAAACTGCAATTAAAGAACGAACTTTCATTGACAAAGATTATTTTAAAAAAAATCTATCGTAAGCAGTATGTATCAATTTTGCCAAGTTCACTGGTAACAGAACAGTGACAAACCCATCTACGTTCACGATACTAAAAACCATCGCGATTTAGTACCCGTTTTTTTTTTTTTTTTTTAAGCAATGTACTTATAATTCTTCCCCTTGTTCAGTCATGTTACACTTGTGTGAGATATTCGCATTCTATGCGTGAGAAAGAATGCCACACTTTGTTTATGGAAAAGCAGCTTCCGTTAAATTCCATAAATGTGTGATACAGCGATTAGATACATCTTTCTGAAAGCAAGTCATAATGGACATAATTTTTGGAAACCCATAAGGCCTACAACCGAGTGTAGATCAGTTATTAAAAAAGAATGTTCGTTTTTGCTTATTATTTTGTTAACATGAAGGAAAAAAAGGTTATAGAAGTACATACTCTTATTTCTTTGTAATGTAATAAATGGAATCTTTTTTCTCTTATTCTTTACATTAGTTTTTATTATTACTATAAAGGTAACCAAGAAAGTTCTGTCGCTTTTTCACTTACCACCTTCGAACATCGATATGTCACCTAAGATATACGTGGAAGATCAAAAATAGTCCCCATCAGCATCGACGACCTTCTGCCAACGTTCTGGAAGGCCATGGATTCTATTGCGGTGCGGTACAACTTGGTGGGCTGTGAAGCGAAGAAAGTTATCAATTGCATTTTGCACCTCTACTAGGGATTTGAACTAGCGTTCTCGAAAGCGATTGTCCAAGGTATGGAACAGATGATAATCGAACGGTGCATGGCGGATGCAATAGTGTTTCCCATCCAAAGCGTAGAATGGTGTCCCGGGTTATTCTAGCCACGTGGGACTTTACATTGGGATCCCTTTCAACACCACCTAGATTACAAAGCCTTCTCACTGAGTCGCAAACATTGAGTGACGTCACATTGACTAGGCCAACCGCAGAATTCGAGTGTGTGCTGTTTGTTACGGATCAAGTGAGGATTTCATGTATTTATTTAAAGATTAATACCAGTGTTGTATTTATTTTAAATGTGCAGAAGTTATTGAAAACTGACAAAATGGTATACAAATGTTGTGTACCTAATTGTCGCGGAAACTACAATAAAGAAATTAAAGTACATGTATTTCAGTTTCCCACTGATGAAGAAAGGAAGAAAAAGTGGACACATGCAATTAAAAGAAATAATTATCTTCCAAATAAAAACTCTAAGGTAAGAATTAGGAACTAATTTTTATTAGTTCTTGTCATTTTTAGATACATAAACAAATATTTCTCATAGCTTAATAGGGTGCAGACGTAGAATAGACAGTCAGAAAAATGCTAATTCAAGGTTAAAATCAGTGAATGCATATAAAAGAAAACTGTAGGCTTATTAGATGTTAATTTACATGTTGTAGAACTTCTATTTCAAGTACGAAACCTGAAATTTCACTTAGAAATTCAACGTTGCATGTATGAATGCTTAAGAAGTATTTTACAAAGTGACATTTTTATTCGCTATAGGAAGTTGCGTACAGATTTACAACAGGTCAGTAAATTAATAGAAATATCTTTATGCACTTTTGTTGCTTGAAATAATTCCCTAATACATTCTGCATTCTTATTTTACAGACACATGCCCAAAGTATCGCGCACTGATTGACAATATGCATGCTATTTGATGTACCATAAAAATCTATTTTTTGTGTACAGATCTACAGTCATAGGTAGAATATTAACTTCTCTAAGCACCAAATGCAATCTCACTGACTTACGAAGTGTTTCTTAAGGGAGGTATTGGGTACTATCTTATTTTAGGGTAGCACACTTACATTCATGACATATATTAACAATACACTATTACTGCCTTAGAAAGTGTTTTAATGACTGTATGCGAATAAAGTGAACTGATACGAAGTAGTGCAGGAGGAGGGGAAACGAGAAATGTACGATTTTCTATAGCACAAAAAAATCACAAATCGTACAAGACTTCTTATGCATCCATACATGGAAGATTGAACTTATAAGTGAAATTTCGGATTTCCTACATGAGGCAGAAATCCTCCGAAAGTCAGAATGTTCTCTTTCCCATGCACTCGCTCATTTCAACCGTGGAATTACCAACTTTATTCCTACGTGTTGTAAATCTGCACCAAATATTTTATTTGATTTGCCTAGCTATTCTACGCCTGCGCTTGATACTGAAAAAAGCGAAGGCTCACATGTACAAGTTCCGTAATTTTGCATTTTAAAGTTCCGTAAATGAGTGCGAGAAGGCACTATATTCCATGTGCTATTTCTTTACAAATGCGAAGTTTAGTACTTGGGCGAGAAAGTGCGTGAATACGAAATTGTCATTTGTTTATGGACGAAGCTTCGTACATGGGTGCAAAAAGGCGCGTGAATACAATTCGTTAATTGTTTAAAGACAGGGTTCCATACATGGGCGTAATAAGTAGTATGAATACTTAATATGTTATGTATGTAATTTAGAAAAACAACTAAATTTTGAAAATCAAACATGTCTTTAAACTGCAACGAAAGATGATATTCTAAATATATGACTATTTTTAAAACTTGTATAATCCTAATGCTTGTGAGTGAGAAGAAGGCCTAGAAGGAA
Source organism: Thermobia domestica (assembly GCF_964235325.1). Classification (NCBI taxonomy): domain Eukaryota; kingdom Metazoa; phylum Arthropoda; class Insecta; order Zygentoma; family Lepismatidae; genus Thermobia; species Thermobia domestica. Next base: position 17,530,891 of record NC_137464.1, read on the forward strand.
TGGGCTTTAACGTAGATTTTAGTATCGGCAGGACTGATATTAAATCTTTTGGACTGAAGGATTTTTCTAAACCTACGTTTCATTAGCAGGTCAATGTAGTGACACCAGAGGAATTTACTTGTTATATTGCCATAACATTTAAGTAGTGTAAGAGATGTATTTACCCCTTTTACCAATTCACATTAACAAGAAGAGAAAAGAAAAAAGGGAGAGAAAATAAATAAGACATAAGAAACACAAAGTAAGGGAGGAGAACGAAGTCAAACTAATTCTAACCTACAACTTCCCCCTCCTGCTTCTTCAATTTCGATACTTTCTCTGACAATTACTTTTCAAAATCCATTCTACGTTTCAAGAATTGAGCTAAAGTATATTATAAACATAACGTAGTATGAACTTAGCATAGGATAGTGGTTAGCATTCTTACTTCGCGATCGAGAAGTTTTGGGTTTAACTCCGGTGGCCAGCTATCCTGATTGAACTCAGGTGAATGGTTGATGATGCATCTAATATACATCTTTTCGACTTCGTTCCCATTATTGTTGTTGTAAGTGTTGATTATTGATTCAAGTGTAAAATGCACTTATTCGCTATATCTGTAAGATAAATAAAATAAAAATAATATTTACACTTTATTTTTTATCCTTCTAGGTTTGTGAACTGCATTTTCCAAATGATCAGTTAGTGTGGGAAACGTCTCATTTTGACGAGAAAAGTGGAAAATTGCTTACCGTGCCACTAAAAAACCAAGTTTAAGGGATGACACGATACCAACATTATTCCCTGGTTGTCCACATTACTTATCTTCAGAAGGCACCTGTAGCCGTGACTCGCCTTCGTTGAAGAGACTACGACGAGAAGCAAATGCTGTGGAGCAAGCCATTGAAGAGAGTCTAAAGACATACAAAGAATATGAAACACAACACAAAGTCGACACATTTGAGAACTTTGTTGATCTGAATAAGCAGACTAAAATAGATCCTTTTTGGACTGTAATATATCGCTTAGATATGGTACTTTATGTTCGAATTGATTCCACGACTATTCCAGAATTGACGTATTCTGCCGTAGTTCAAAAAGATTTACAACTTCATCTATACTTTAAAGATATTGAACTTAGAAATTTCGAAAAGTTCGTTTTACCCTTAAAAGTTCATTCTATTTGTGAGATGGAAAATATCCTGTTCTGCGTTTCGAATGCTGCAAACAATGTAAAATCAGATGTTGCTCATAAATGTGATATTTTAGAATCGGTTTTACTTTCACTTCAAGAGCAAGAAGATGAAAATCGTGCATTTTATAAATTCTTTGCCTCTCAAGTTGAGCTACTACGAAACAAGAAATCGAGGTACAGATATCCATGTGATTTATTTCTGTTCAGTTCATTGTTGTTTGTAATTTCTCCACATGCTTATAAGTTCCTGAGAAGTCACGGGAATATAATTCTTCCTCATCCATCCACTATCAGGCGAATTTGCTCATCCTTTCAATGCAGTCCCCAATTAGAGCAAACGGAAGAAAACTTGTTGTTTTATATAAAAGACAGAATATTACAATTGCAATCGTATGAAAAGTTTGTGGTGATGATGGTGGATGAAATCTACATCAAACCATTTATGGACTACAAGGGTGGAAATGTGGTTGGTGCTTGTTCTAATAGAGATAATGTTGCTACAAGTGCGCATGTGTTTATGATAGAAAGTGTGCTTTCATCGTTCAAGGAAGTTGTACATGTTTTGCCTGTAAGTACTTTCACGGCTTATGATTTGCATGGTGTTATTCGAAATATCATTTGTGGCTTAGAAAAAGTGAAGGTGAATGTAATTTGTGTTGTAACAGACAATAATGCAATCAACAGAAAAGCAATGTCCATGTTTTCCAACCCTCCTAAATTAAGTATTGTGTATCCCCACCCAAGTGATATCAACAAGCCACTATTTTTTGTCATTGATCCTGTACATCTTCTGAAAAGTGTAAGAAACAACTGGTTAAACCAAAAAAATGATGAAATGTGCATATTTTTTCCGGATTTTTATGGTTCATCAGATACTATTAACACAGCGTCCTTCTCAACTTTACGTAAACTTTTCAAACTTGAAAGTGACAAACTTTTGAAATTTGGCTATGGCCTTTCACTTAAAGCATTATGGGCTTCCAACCTTGAAAGAAAGTGTAAAATATGTTCTACAGGTGTTCAGTGAACATGTTGTTGCTGGTCTGAAGGAAGTGGGCCAGGAAAATAACCTTCCACATTACGAAGGTGCTTTGAAATTTATAGACATAATTTTAAATTGGTGGAAAATCGTCAATACGAAAACTCCTTTCAAAGGCAAACGTCTTCGAGATGTTATGCAAACTCCATTAACCAGCACCTCCTCTGACGATGAGCAATCTTCATATCTCAACACTTTCGTATGTTGGCTTGATCGTTGGCAAGAACTAGCACTGAAATCTGGCATTCTCAGCAAAGAAACTCATTCTGCACTGGCTCACACAACCTACGCTCTGCTGGAATTGACATCGTACTGTCTCAATGAGTTAAACATGCAATATGTATTGTTAGGCAAGTTTCAAACTGATGCACTAGAAGCTCGATTTGGATTGTACAGGCAACTGGCAGGCTCACAGTACCACATATCTATGAGACAGTTATTTGAAGTGGAAAATAAATTGAGAATGTCCTCAGTACTGCAAGAAAAGCTATCGAATCTTGTAATTGCGACGGATTGCAATGTTGAATATGCCAGGTCTGATGCAAAAATTTGTAAGTATATTGACACTTCTTTGGAGGTAACTGTGACTGCAGACGACATTTCGGGTATTAACGATGAAATGCCAATAGTGTTGTACGTAGGAGGATACTGTGCAAGTGCTGTGTTAAGAAAACTAAAGTGTTCTTCCTGCAAGCAGTATCTTGTGTCAGATGCTCCAATGGATAATGCTGTATGGTGCGGATTAATTAAAAATCTTGATAGAGGTGGTTTGTTATATCCAGAACAGTGTGTTGTAAGAGCAGTCATCTATGCATATGTAGTTGTGAATAAATTAACTTCGTCGGAAATGGAAACAAATTTCTTGCGGGCAGCAAACCAGAAACATGTTGCTTTACAAAACACTTTGATAAATTTGAAACGTGAAGATTCTTGGTTCTGGGACGCATGTGAAAATGGGCATGAATGTATTAAGGTTATTGAAATGAGTGGTAACTAGTGTAAATTGTCTTTTGAACACCTATTGCAAAAACAAAAACAATGAAGTGTCTAATAAGCGTAACAAACATACCATCAAATGTGCAAAACAAAGAAAATTGTCAACTCTAAAACAATCTTAAACAGACAGTTGTTGTAACTCTAGTACTCCGAATCCTTTGATGGAAAGCCTCTATTTCTATATCTTTTTGTATATATGTTCATTATAATTATTACGAACATATATAATTTTCTTTCATTTGATTCCCTACGTTTACATTTTAAAGTAATATTTTCCGAGTAAATAATCCTATTATAAAGTTTTAATATAGTAACGAGAAAGTTTTTTTTTCTTTTGGTGTGCGAAGTGCTGAAAAAAAAAAAAACTAGCAAGTCATGTATCATTAGACGCATAAAGATTCCTTCATTTGTATTTACCCGTAAAATGAACTGGAGTTTTAATGACTTGAGTTTGCCGATTTCTTCTTCAAATTTATTGAAATGTTATCTTTTTTAAATTTAATATTTGTAATATTCAGGGTGTTTCAAAGCAACACCGACAACGTTTGGGGGATGATTCCTGATACCAAGGTAAGACAAAAAAAATACAGACCAACCTGGGTGCACAAATGCCCCTTTCGGAGTTATAGGCTGCCGAAAACATGAAAAATTGAACTTTAAAAATCCATAGCTCCAAAACTATGAGACTTACAGCAGTCGGTTCAAGACTTCAAATAGGAACTAATATGTGCCCTATCTAAATATCCATGTTTCAGAATCCTGCGGTACTCACGCAACAATTTTTATAGAGGGAGTTTGCTTACGGGCATATAATTTGAAGTACTCACCAATTACCTCAATAAAAATTATTGCGGAAGTACTGCAGTATTCAAAAACTTGGATAGAATACATACTAGTTCCTAAGTGAATTCTTGATTTGACTACGGTAGGTCTCATAGTTTTGGAGCTATGAACCTTTAAAGTTCAAGTTTTCGGCAGCCTATAACTCCAAAAGGAAGCATTTGTGCACCCAGTTTGGTCTATACTTTTCGTCCTATCTTGGTGTCAGGAATCACCTCCCAAATGTCGTCGGTGTTGTTTTGAAACACCCTGTATAAGTTTAAAATTTTCTAAATTAAATTAAGTTTACAAATATTAAAATTATTCATTACAAGGATTAAATTTTCAAAAGATAGATTTGAAGTAATCAGTAAAATCAAATCATTATAAATCATTATAAATCGTGGTCATTTTTTAAAATAATAGAATGATTTTCATAAAAAGTTAATACTTAACTGAATAGTTGGATAACTTAAGCCACTCAAGGTAGCAATTAGTGCACTCGTCAGGTTGTTTTGTGTTTTTTTGAGTTATAAGGGAACAAGAAATTAGAAACAGTCCGGGAGTAAACATATATACATACAAATCTGTCTATATAAAGACAGAGGCTATATGAGATTTTTATTAATATCGCTTAACCAATAAATAAATTTCAAATAGTTAAAACCTAATAGATTTCTATTTCAATTATGGTATAACTACAGTTTATTTCCCCCTAACGTCATTATTCACTTGCGGTATCTATACACGCTCTATCCGCAATAATTCTTACATGGCCTAGTTAGTATGACGTCACACACCAGTGCGAAGGCCTTGTAATCTAGGTGGTGTTGTCCCTTTGCGATTCAGAAGTGCTGGCTCCAGAGTTTTGAGTTTTCTCTTGAACACGGCTCAACATCTGACAGTACACAGTTGCATTGATGCTCTGATCAGCTAGTAGCAGTTCCCGATGCACGATGCCGCGAGCAGTCTACCAAACACACAGGAGGACCTTCTTCTGGTGCAATGCTAGCTTCGGCTGTTTTGGAACCGGTTCGTGGGATACTAAGCAATGATGACGGCGCCGTGGAGCTTCGTACAGGACCCACTTCTCATCACATGTCAACACCCTGTCCAGAAATGGCTCCTTCCTCTGACGAGACAGCAAAAGTGTCTGCTCGTGCTGCCTTCTGACCCGGAGTTAATTCATGTGGGACCCATCCATCAAATTTGTACAGCTTCCCAAGTTAATGGAGGTGCTGCCGAATGGTTTTTCCACTCACACTGAATTGAAGTTCCAGTTCCTCGCATGTCCGGCCACTGTTCGCCTCAACTGCTGCCTGAAATCTTCATTTTGCACCTGTGTTGGTCTTCTCTTCCGGCATGCGGTACGTCGAGTTGTTTCGTCACCGTCCTTAAACTTGTTAAATTACCGCTGCACTCTCCAAGAAGTCACGATACCCTCACCTAAATCCTGGCGTATCTTCCGCCCCACAGCAGCGGCGTTTGATCCCAGTTTTAACTCGTACAGCATACATGCCCTTATGATGACTGTGGAGATCCGATGTTCAACTCTGTCCTTACGCAAGTTCACAGTGTAACTGAACTGCCACAACCAGGTAGTGTTGGATATACCCACACCTACAACTGACCTTCGCCTTGTCTCATTCGCATTCAGCTCACGGTGTGAGGGCCAATTGAACATAGACCTCCACAATAAGCGACAGAATTTTATTGGTTACCTTTACATTATTATTATTATTATTAATTATTAAAGAATCGAAATACATTATAAACCTGGATACCAATACTTCAGAGCAAGCACAAGAATAGCTTAAAGAGTTTGCTGCTGGTAGGAAGCAGTCACTTCGTCTGTGTTTTTTGAATTACCTAAAGAGTTCATCTTTGTATTGCCCTTTCATCTAATTATCCAACTATTTGAGTTAACAACATCTTTCAATCAACTTCAATTTTTGACGGTTTAACAAATGAAAGTGGCATTTAATTAGGAAAGATCATATTGAAGTTAAAACACTAGTTTTCAGGAAACCCTGTTTAAGGCACTAATAAGGGCTTAATCAGGACGTTATGATTCTCAAGGTGCAAGGTGAGGTCCAAGTATATTTATGAACGTCACAACGTAGGAATTCTACAATTTTCACGATAAGGTTTCGAGTGCTGCAAAGTTCACGAATATCAATATATTTACCCTTAATTTTATATTAGTATTAACAGAATAAAATACACGTGCGTTTCTTTTAATAATTGAAGCCGATCAAATATTTTATAGAGTAGATCGAGTAACAAATTTCATAAAATGTCAGTCCTGAGCGAGAAAGTGGAAAACGCTTACTTATGTTATTCTGAAAATCGAAGACTCGCAACCACTGAGAGACATGAATATTTTATTTATTTTATCTTTTTAGACTAATGTTCGATCTAAGAGGACCACAGTTTGAGAAACGATGATCTAGAGTTGCATTTCAATTTTTCGTATCTGTACTTAATTTTCAAATTTTTCTTAACTCACACCATTCTGTAACTTTTGACTGATAACTCGAGTCAATCTTCTACATCAAACATTAACTAATAAATACACTTTAAAATACATTACCTGTTTAGGATCCACTACATCCACCAAAGGTTCGCTGATGGCTACCTTTCGTATAGAACTCATGTCGAAACCATAAACATCATCCCACCAGTTTATCTTCTCGTCTTTGTACTGCCTATCTTCAATGGCACACACAAATAACGTTGCTCTATCTGGGAACATCAGACCGTCGGGCTTCAGCCACTTGTCTCGAGCATACAGAACAGTGTCCAGCATAGACTCGTAAAACAAACAATAGCCCATCCATTCGGAAATTATAATGTCCACTTGCTCAACATCGGGAGGCAACTCCACTTCCTCCACTTTTCCCTTGACAATGCTGATGATGTCGCTCATGTGATTGCTCTCAACGATCTGTTTCGCATACTCAACAATATTCGAGCATTCTATTCCTATCACTCGAACGGCACCTGCTTTGGCGGCAAACATTGATAGGATTCCAGTTCCACAACCAACGTCTAATACCACTTTACCCTATAAGAACAAACGTATTGCCATTAGTAGCAATTCGGTTGAAATTAAATACTTCTAACAAAAAGAAATAAATTAACACTTGTAAGTACATTAGCAAAACGTCACGTCAAGCGAATATCCTCGATAGAAAGACGCTCAATATGCCACAAAATAGTTCACTCTATTTTGAGAGCTACACCTTTATTTCATATATTCGTGTCAAAGAAAACTATGAGATTATGATGAATAGTAATAATGAAACATGCTGCGATTGATGTATCCTGTGCATTCCAGACTAGTTCTTTATTCTCTCAATAGAAAAATGAAATGAAATCTTAAGAGTTTTACGTCCCACGGTTATGCCGGTTAGGCTAAAGGAGACGGTGATGATGAGTAATGAGTGTAATGGTGGAATGAAGAAAGTGGGAGAACCCCGAGAAAACCCACGCACACGGTGTTTGTCCACCACAAAGTTATCTTAGCGGGGGCGGGGATCGAACCCGGGAACCCAAGCACCAGAGGTGAACGCTCTACCACTGAGCCACCGCGGCCCCATTCACTCAATAGAAGTGCAGTTCGGCAAATCCCTTTGAAGTTCCGATGGTGAATTTTACAAGTGTCCCTTCCTCCCTCCGCCCCTCTTTGGACTGCATTTGTGGGGTTGCAATGTCCTAACACTCTCTAGGTTAAGCAGCAATCTTCTAATCACTAACTGAAAGGACAGCGCTTGAAACTGTGGCAACTAAGACTCCAACGTGGAGTTGACAAACGATTGTCAATTGTTTGAAATGAAGGGTCTGGTTGGCCATTTAGTTATCGGGGGTGTTTTCCACACGTTCCCATGGACGATGACTTATTTATGGCACGAGCCACAAGAAAAGGTGTGCATCCTTTATATAAACTGCACTTCGGTTGAAAAAACAAACCATACATCACTACAAACGAAAGGTTCCTTAAAATCAGATTTCACACGAAAAATCAAACAACTAACCTGCTAGCGTGGCTTTGAACTGAATTTAGCTCTTTCTGGAACAACATGTCCCATTATTTGATCTACCATTTCAAATACAATACCGGAAAATAAAATTGCAACACCCCGTAAAACATGAGGGAGATTGATGTGCTTCCAGTATTGGGTTCTTTGGTGATAGTGAAGTAGATGATTAAAGTTTCGGCCAACAGATGGCAGCACCAGAGGGGCATTTGCGCTACCTGTGCCAAGTCTGCGTTGTGAATTAGCAGAGGCCGAAGATCAGCAGGTGCATGAAAGTGACTCACACAGTCAGTGCCGGATCTACGTATAAGCTAAACAAGCTATAGCTTAGAGCCCCCCTCCCAAAATTTCAAAGACAAAAACTGACTATAATATAATTTCTATATAATAAGGGAAAGCAAATAAGATAAAACGCACAAACAACAATGGTATTTTGTATTGCTATACACTAGACTCTTATTAAGCAAGTAATAAGGGCCTCGCTTGTCATGGGCCCTGTTTCCCAAACCTGCTTGAAATTGGGTCCCAGGTTCCCTAGCCCGGCTTGTAATGGAGCCCCTGTTTCAGAGACATACTTGTAATACGAATCTTTTTTTTTTTTTTTTTTTTTACATAATGAGGCCCCTATTCCCCAGTCCTGCTCATAATGTGGCTCCGTTTCCCAGCCTTACATGTAAAGAGGCACCTGTTTCCCAGCTTTGCATGTAATGGGCATCTGTTTCCGAGCCCCGCTTTTAGTGGGGCCCTTGTTTCAGTCTTGGTTGTAAAAGCGACCCGTTTCCCAGCTCTGCATATAATAAGGCGCCTGTTTTCCAGCCAAGCTTTTAATAGGGCCCTTGTTTCAGAGTCCTGCTTGTAATGGGGCCCTTGCTTCCCAGCCATTACATTTAGCTACTTTAATAATACTTCACAGTATAAATGTTATGGTACCTTGTACTTGTATGCTGCCCTTTCTCGTATTCTTTGGAATATGTGGATTTATTAAGAAGACATGAAACGACAAGCTGGTAAAATAATAGTAAAATATCACGAAATTACAGCCCTAAACGGCGATACACTTTATATCGCGAAATTATAGATATTTTGCTGTAGTATTAGATGTGGTGTCAAGAAATATTTTCGTAATATTCAGAGTTACTATACTTGCAACTCATTTTCATAGTGATCTGTACAGTGTCAATAATGGCTCACTAAGGAAAGAGAAGTATGAATCGTTCGTTTTTATTTATTTAACAGCTCATTGTATTTTTATTATGTACTGTTGTGTTCAGAACTGTACAAGTGAATTTATCTTGTGTAAGTTAATATGCACCAGTCTGAATGTGTTAGGACTATCGGAACTAGTTACTACACAGCAAGGTAAAGTACCTAAATTTTTTCACGTCGCAGTAAAAAGAAGATACGTATAATGTTTATAGGTTTTATAATCATTTTAGTCTAACAGTGACTTTTTCAACGATATTTTGATGATCTTCAGCGAATTTGCGTCGTACTACATCTCGTGTAATCTCCGAGAGTTGCATTCCATGTTGGTCTGAGTTACTCTAGTAACTTGACCTGAAAATACTCACACGGTTGATTGAAAGTGGAGTTGAGTTTCAGACAATACATACTAACCCAGGGTGATATTCAGACTGTATTTATCTATATTTTATCTCTGGAAACGTTTGAAATTTTACCAAAAAACCTGAACAGAAACAACTTAAAATTAGAAATGTTGCGACCTCCACGTAGAAGCACGGAGTAGAGCTTTGATCATAGTGGCACAGAAGGAAGCAGAAATCTGCAAGGGGATTAATTGGGACGAAATTAATCTACAATTTTACAGTTTTTCTGTAATATCTTTAAAATAGACAAAAGTAATAGAAAAGTGGAAACGCAGCGGGCTAGTGCTGCCAAAATGTCTTGATCTGTGGCAAAAATGCGAACTAAAGCTCGACACATCCACGCGTTGATCCAATAAGGGTTCAGCTGTTGCTAAGCAAAAGAAAGGGAATGGAATTCCTTCAGCCGATAGCAGTGGTTGGAACGGAAGACTAGGTGTCAAGTCAATGTGGTATATCTACAGGCAATATTATTTCGCATGAGGTACCGTTACTATAACTCACCTATCTGCTTTCACTTTGCAACTACCGGTATTTATAGATTCGGCATTTATTTGAAGCTCTATAAAAATCTGTTGTCCCAATGAACAGTGTGAACTACTCTGATGATACGGATACTGTATAAAAACATTCTATTAACTATAATTGTATTGTGTGTAGGTTGTAACATCATGTCATTAATAATGCTATATACAGAGAAAGTCAAAATGATGGACCCGATTTCAGAAATTTATTGTATGAAATCTAGTGCTAAGAAAGGTAAATTGTCAAAGTTTTCTCGGCACATATTCACAAAAGCTCTATATGAGCACCTCGTGTAACACGGCACACATCAAGCCGATAGTCTATCTCCTGCTAAATCTTTTCCAGCATGTTGCGGTCAATATCAGCAATAGCTGCTGTGATGGGGACACGCAGGACATCCAATTCTGTTTAAAGTGGTGGCAGGTAAACATGATCCTTTACAAAACACCCACAGGAAGAAATCACATGGAGTCAAGTCATGTATACACTAATCACAGATCTGATTACATGACAATGAAACACACAAACAAATCTCTGCCTTCCATTCAACGCCATTTTTCTTAACTGCTCGCTGCTGACTCCTAGTGGTAGAGAGCGAAAACATTGCGTGGAAACTAAATTTTGAAAGTTAATCTTTCCAAGCGCATGTCTCACAATAAGATATGTTTATTAAATTTCAAAGAACAGCTCTCTTAACTCTGACCACCATTTTGACTTGCCTTGTGTAATTAGCAACAGCTTGCCTAATATTGTCACGGACGCTCATCGATTTCGTCGTTCAACTTTGTCCGTGATTGTACTTTTAGTTCAATATTCTTCATAGGACATTCAACGAACACCGAAAGGAAATTATGGATATTTCAAAACTAAATTGTGATTAATTAATGAATTCTTTATCTGTAAAACTGCTATGTAATTCCGTCTTTGAAATCGTCAGCTAGCTTTCGCAATTCAACATGTAAGATCCATGCATTGACAGAAGTGAATTTCAGAGGTTCACGTCTTGACGTATTTCACCATGAGTACTGGAAGTTCCATAACCTCGTCTCGAGTCGAGTAACAAAACTACTGGGCTTTTCCAAAGTCAGGGCAGTAGTAGCTTCGAAGACCTATCAGGAGGAACACCTCGTGACTAGTGTGGATCATATTGTTCATCTAGACGACATCAATAAGAAAAGGTATGTACCTGTTTCATATTTGTCAATGCCTAGTCATGAGTCAGTGCTTGGGAAGTTTGAAATAGACACTACTGATCAAATTACACACTAAAAACATTCCTCACAGATCCTATTCTTTTATTTCAACCGAAATGATTAATCACGAATTTATTGGTGTACAAACTTATCGATGTCTAGATTATTAAGAAAGTTTTAGTTATTGCTATGACACCTCTTGCATACGTCCCGTTCTATGTAGATCATACCTATAGATAACTCATAGCATAACCGCAATATATTGACACCTCTTATTATTTTATGTTATAGGAAGCTCCCACAGACTAGATTATGAGTCTGAATTTTGTTTCTAAAGAATTTTGCAAGTGTTGTAAATGTTGTAAGTTGATCAATATGCAAGTTAATAATATACATATTTCATGTGTAAATGTATTTAGATATCTATTATTTCCATAAATTACCATACAGCATATATTCAAATCCAAAAAATGACGACTTTTGTTGCTGAAAAAGAAATCTAGATATATATATAAAGGGGTCCATTACTGTCAATAGCTTAGGGCTTCATCAAACCTAAATTCAGCACTGCACACAGTAATCACAAGCAACATAACATGCCACAATCGTGCTCCACACAGTCAAATGAGTGAGTTAGGACGGGGTCATATTGTGGGCCTTAGAGAGGCTGGTTGGTCCTTTCGTCATATCAGCAACCACGTTGGCTATGATGCATCTGTGGTGCAGCGATGGATAGCAACACATTCCCACACCCGCAGAGAAGGTTCTGGACGTCTTCGTAACACGGACGTGCGCCAAGATCGGCGTATTGTGAGGGTGGCATTGGCAGACCGCACAGCTACCACGTCCAACATTCGAGCAAATGTGGCCCCTGAAGTTTCCACACGCACTATTGGGAATAGATTACTAGCGGCAAGACTTCGGACAAACACATCAATTGCCCGTCTGCCACTGATGCCATATCATCGCCTACACGGTTGGCCTGGTGTCAGCAAAGGAGCACCCGGAGGAGGGAATGGCGTTCCGTTGTGTTCAGCGATGAAAGCCAATTCTCTCTTCATACAAGTGATGGTAGGCAGCGAGTGCGACGTCGATTTGGAGAGCGTCTGCTCCCACAGTGCGTGCGTGCAAGACATAGTGGTCCCACCCCAGGTGTTATGGTGTGGGGCGCGATCAGCTACAATTCTCGCTCACCTTTAGTGTTTGTGAATGGGGACATTGACAAGCACCTCTTACGTGCAACAGGTGGTAGAACCGATTTTACAGCCTTCTTGAGACAGAAGGGTCCTGTACTCTTTCAGCAAGACAATGCCAGGCCACATACTGCCCGTGCAACAGAAGTGTTCTGCAAGGTGTCCCTATTTCCTTGGCCAGCACGCTCCCCAGACTTGTCTCCTATCGAACATGTATGGGGCATTATGGGTCAAAAACTGACTGCTCCACGTCCACTTACAACTGTTGTTGATTTGCACGACCAGATCGATCAGGCATGGCAGAATGTACCGCAAGACTGTATCAGTCATTTCTATGATCGAATGCATGCAAGAAACCGTACCTGTATTGCAGTTCGTAGAGGGTATACACGGTACTGAAGTGGTGGTGGTAATGTGATGACAGAAGTGCCGTTCACAAAACAATGTACGGAAGGAGCTAATATTGTAATCATCTCATATTCGTACCACGTACAGTATATGGAATAAATGTGATTTAGATTGGAAAACAATTTTATTTTCCGGCAGTGTATATTAAATTCATCATCTTTAATGTCCAAATGGTCAACCATCAGAAATTTTACATGCAGAACATCCTCACAAGTACCCTATTCGATGTGATTAAGTGTAAGTTTAGTGTTCATATTGTGCTCAACAGGTAATCTTGAATCTTCTAATGCAGTATTTTTCAAAATGTGGGTCGCGGACTGTTTGTAGGTGGCTCGCGAGAAGTGTTCCCATCAATTATGATTTTTTTTTGATGCAGAAACATGCTGTGAAGTATTATTCAGAAAATGAAAATTGGAAGTGTTTGTTAATGAGGCGAAAAGTACGGGGTTACACAGAGCACTGCCCTGTTAAACAATCAGTAGATATGCTGGGATAGGATGGGAAGATAGTGGGTGAGTCAAAATCTGTCAGAGGGTAGGGCATTGCGGCGGAAGTAGTATTATCTCTGTTACCTTTGTATGAAAACTCTTTAACCCTCCTTGTACATTGCAGTAATTTTTCTCATTTTCGACGTAGAAATTGCCCTTCTACTTCCAATAACAATCACCATTAACAACACCGATACAGTTTCATATGATATACCTATTGTGAAAGAAATTTACATCACATTTGCTGGATAGGCACCGACTGATATTCTCCAAACTAGTGCTATTCAAAGGAAGTACGTAATCCTAAAATACGCATATTTCCAATTTTTATTGTATGATCGTAGTTGAAGACAATTTTGAAATTTCCCTTGTTAATTTTTTCGGATGTGCAGTTTATCCCCCTTAAATAATCTTTTGATTGACACACTGACTGTCCTCTGTCCCTCTTTTTAATCAACAAAATATGAGTATTAACTTTTATAAGTTCATTTCGACTTTTTTTTTTTTTTAACAGCTTCAGGGGTACACAATTAAATGGCTAATTGTGTCTACGGGTACGCGAGAAAAAAAAAAAGATTGAATAGCACTGCTCTAAACGACTGGATCACTACATTCATAAATTTACATTACAATTTAGTTTGATAGCGAGATAAGAGAAACCAACTAAATTTGGATTTATTAAAATTTAAACATAGATCTGTACTTTGTAACATTTCTTGGTCGCTCGGGGTATTCACATCATCACCAAATAGATTTCATGTTAATCACTCTTACGGACTGTTATTGAACGAACTGGAATTAGAGATATCATTTACAAAATTTCACTTTGAAATACACCACCATTTCGTAAAATGTCATTGTGAATTTCTATAAAAGTAGGTGGGACACAAATACTTTTTATCATTTAATGTGGTTCGCAGTAACAAGTTTGAGAACCACTGTTCTAATGGCTATGTGCTTTTATATGAAGGTTGTTGGAATGTCAGGGCGTCTACTAAAACTCTAAAATGAAATTTCGTGACTTTCTTTACGAAACCATAAAATTTCGTAGCACTCTCAAGGGCGAATTTCCATATATGCGATAGAAGCATGCTTTGCTTGCGATTTGCTAGCGTCTAAAGCCAACTATAGACATTTTTGGCGGTGAATTTTACCGTTTTACAGAACAAAGTTTTCAGTCAGTATTTATATGTGTACAGATAATAATAATAATAATAAAATAAAATAAAATAAAAAAAAAAATCGTGACCCAAAAGCTAAATTTCTTGACTTTCATGACCGTTTTGTGATTTCGGGACCGATAGACATCATGAATGTTTCCCAGCCCAAAATTCCCCAATGAATTTATTCGAGTAAAACCCATAACAAAATCCAAGAAACCCACCTTAAAAAAAAAAAAAAAAAAAAAAAAAGGATTGATATAATACTCTTTATGTGATTATACTTACTTCCAATTGGTTTCTTAGTACACGTCTATTTTCAGAATTGGCTTAAAATATGTATCTATCATCAGAACAGATTGGAAAAAGGGATTGTCAGGAATCATGCATATCGAATTTTGTTAGCTTTTATCACGAACTGGATCTTTATCATGTTACTTTGATTTAAATGCCTATTCTAAGGGGGGAAAGGGAGCACAGGATCAAAACCCATGTGAAAAAATTAGTATCTCACGATCCTGTCAAATTACGAAGATTATAATTGGTATATAAACTCCTCATTAAAAGTAAGTGGACCTGTATCTTAGCTTTTCTGAGAATTTGTTTTAAGGGAGAAGGTGGGCATTTTCTGTAATTTCTTTACACTGAAAGGGATGTTGCATGTTTGATCGCAACACAGGGAAACGGTTAAACACTGAAATGAACTTTTGAACATAGTACCTACTTTGAGCTCGCTTTTTATCATATTTTGATTCAAGGGTACATCCTACGGGAAAGAGTTCAAGCCCACCAAGTTAGGAAGATTAAATTCGGTATATAAACTCCCTACGATGATACGTCACTCTTCATCTTCGAGAATTTCCGTTTTGGCGCAAAAGGAGAGTATTTTCTATAATTTATTTCTTCTCATTTAAATCGACGTTGGCTGCAGTTTGTGTTCGCGTCACGGGGAAAGGACTTTTTGAACATAATACCTATCTCAGGCTGGGATTTCATCACGTAACTTTACTTAAAAGGCAAATGCTAAGAAAGACGGAATTCAAAAATAGAATATCTTATAGTTTTATTTTATAATACACTTCCATTGGTATGTATTCTAAAGAGGGGAAGAGCCGAAGTCAAACCTAATTATTCCTTTTTTTTTTTTTTTTTGAACCTAATTATTTCCATACAAAGAACGAGCATTTCAGATAGTCTGGAATAAAAAGTAATACAACTACACTTCCTTTGTTTTTATAGTACATACTTGCGTATTAATATGCCCTTTACACTAAGGGAGACGATGATTAAAGCAAGTAATTGATGGAAGAATCAGTGGGATGAACATGTGGGAGGAAACTAGATATCCCGAGAAAACCCACAGACACGATGCTGCACATCTCAAACTTACTTGGCCGCGGATCGAAAATCGCTTTACCACTGAGCCCCCTCCATATGACAGTTAATTACAAATCGAGAACGCTTCATTTAGAAAAGGAAATTACTTAAGACATAGCTCTACCTTCTCAACACTAACGACAATCAGATCGCGGAAGTTCTGAATTCTTCTTCCGTATTTGATGGAGAATGTGACTAGTACTACAAAGGCCTTTTAATCGTAAAATCTATCCACCATCAATGTTCATAATTTTTTTTTTTTTTTATTCATTGTGAAGGAATACCACTTGAAAGTGTTTATCGATATCTGGCATACAACGTTTTTCTTTTTTTTTTTTTCCTTTCTTTCTTTCTCGGCTACAGTGTTGTAATCCAATTTTGGAAATTTCCCTTTATATGTATTCCAGGACCATACTGTAACACACATACTGTTAAATATTGCGGTCGCAGTTCGTTTAAAATTACTTTAGTATCTACCAAAACTTACCTCGATAATTATTTCAATAAATTAAACATTTTTTATTCCTTTTAACTTTGTATTTTCTTAATATTTATGATTCATTTCGCAGAAATTAAAAATACACTTCAATCACTTATGGCTTCCTCATTTATCATATCTTTAACAATATAAATAAAACAATTTTAAACAAATCTAACCACAAGATTTGTTATCAGAAGGTACTGGACTATTTTCCTTGTTGTCCAATAACTAAATATACCTAAACGTTATCGTTCCCTTACTATACACCGCTCGAAAGGCTCAGTTCCTTATTTTTTTCAACGTGCTATAGCATTTCCACGACAGCAATTATATGCCAAGTAAAAAATACTTTTCTGTTGGCATGAGTCCAAAATGGTTAACAACCTGTAGCTCTCAAACCATTTGGGAATCGGATCTATGTTCATGGGCTTTTTTTTTCTTTCTTTCTTCATAGAATCACCCAAAGTACTTCCACTTCGTGAATCATCCTGTGTCGTACAGGTGATTTTGAGGGAAACAGTATGTCACTTAGTGGAAGTCATGCATCCACTAGATTTTTTTTAAAGATTTTTAATCTCGAATAGTTTCGGTATTTTACTCTATTATTATGATAAATACACACCCATGGTTCTAGACTGATAAACTTTCCATTGTAATTAGTGAAAATCTCTCTAGTGTGTAATCACGCACATCTACCTGTTCAGTCCTACATAACAATGGGACTACTGAACTACAGAAAACTTAAAACAGTAGTGAAACGGCTGAAAGTTAAATTTGCCTGCCTCACTTCTGCTTTAGTCTTAGCAAAATTGACAAGAATATAACTATCCTTATTTCACTGCAAACTTCAACCTGCAACGATCCATTAGTAATATGTGAAAGCTTCTATCACGAACTAGAGTGTATCCATAATACAGAAAATTACATTTGCAGTAGTCTAGAATCCCTTTTCCTTTAACCTTTTCCCTCACTCTGATTGAACGATAGATATGATTTTCTTTAGTACATCAGAACACACATTAGCCACAAGCAATCGTGGATGTAAGAGAATAAGAACTCGGAAGATGCAATTGAATTAATTCTGGAATATAACACTTACACAATGCAACCAACTTAACTTGAAGAATCCTTTCCCTTCAAATGTCTTCTGTATTAAATCAGAGGAACACTTATCAAATTCACAATTTACAATTAATAATAAAAGCATGATTATCAAAAATTAAATGAAATGGAACCCTCCAATTTAACTTCCCACGATTACGCCTTTAGGCTAAGGGAGACGGATGATTAAGGCAAATGAATGATGGAAGACTCGGTGAAATGATAATGAGGGAGAAAACAGGAGTACACCGAGAAGACCACTATGATGTCCACCACAATCTTACATGGCCGGGAATCAAACCAGGGACCCCATGCACCAAAGGTAAGCGCTCTACCACTGAGTCACAATGCCCTCAGTACGATTAGAAAAAAAATGTGTACTCAAAAAAATATAAGGAGTTCTGGATAGTAACCGCGAACTCAACAGAAGTCTACTATGTCCAACCTTAGGTGTTCTGAGTAGTAATACCTAACCGATCTGAAATAGATAGTTCTCGTGTCTGTACGTGTAGACCGTCGTTTCCCTTCCCTTAAAAAGAAATTTTAAAATGAATTTCTTATTATTTCGATCGTTCAAAGTGCACTAATAAGAAGGATTCTTCTGGAAACAAGCCTGCCTTCGTCCTTACTACCTGGAACGCCTCATATCACCAAAGCAGTTTTTTTTTTTTTCTTTTTTAAAGTTGTGGCTCAATTGACAATATTTAGCTCACAAAAATTCAGTAGAGATTTGATTTTCAATTTAGTATCCCTTTCAGCAACGAGGCTGTATGAGACGGGGATCTGCAGATTAACGTGAGATCCGAACCACAGGAATTACCGCCGGGAAACGAACCCAAGTCTTTTACGAAAAAGGTGTGTACAGTAACCACTTACCCACGAAGGAGCTCAAATTCAGTATAGAGTTGTGTACAAGATTATTAGAAATCTTAAATATTACGAATAATAATAATAATAATAATAATAATAATAATAATAATAAAGTCGTGTGCTAAATTCTTGCGCACGAAACTCATTGATTTCTACTTACGTCCTTCGTAGCAACGTTATATAGGATGAGACCTACAGCTTAGTTTAAAGGGACAAGTTTTACCGATAGATGTCACTAGTCTTCGTATATCTCTCATGTATTTTTTACCTTTCACGAAAATTCACGATTTCTCTTACAAATTTCAACCTAGAGATTTCAAATTTTTAGAGAAGGAACTTCATAACCTATCGAAGGCAACAATCCGTGCCGATTTTTTATTTAGAATTTTCTTCATTGTTGAAATGGCTTGTTTGTTGAAAGGGATATCCAAACCATTAACAATATAACTGTTTCAACAATGAAGAAAATTCTAAATAAGAAATCGGCACGGATTGTTGCCTTCGATAGGATATGAAGTTCCTTCTCAAAAAATTTCCAGTCTGTACGTTAAAATTTGAAGAGAAATTGTCAATTTTCGTAAAAGGTAAAAAAATACATGAGAGAGATACGAAGACTGTAGTGACATCTATTGGCAAAACTTGTCCCTTTACACCAACCTTAAAGTAAATGTCAATCGAGCCTAGTATCTCGTTCACCAAAAGCACGCCCTCTAGTCACTAGAGTAGGGAGTACGGCTTTGCGTAAAAGACATTCACTTACTTTTTGTCTCTCAGATACATAACACACAAATACAAGATAATCAAAACATACTGAGACAATATAATGAAAAATATATACCTTAAACAAGTGCTTATTATGATACATTGAATTTCTGTATGTTAGTGTCCGAACTTCGTCCTTCAACATTTCCTCATGTATACCAAAATGTGCGTAAGAGTCGAAATAGTAATCTCTGGAAGTCATTTCATCTACGTTCACATCATCCTTCCCGGGTTGAATGTTATTCACATCCTTCCTCGGAGACAATGCTTCGGTTGTCACTTCCATTTTCTCCATTTTTGAATCCTGAAACAAAAACAAAAATGTAAATATAAACTAATATTCTTTAACTCAAAAAAGTGTCTTTCTTGACAGTATAACTGGGCAGTATGTACCAGCGCTTTACTGTCTATATAATTAATGCAACCTGTTTCGTGTTGAAAATCAAATATTAAAATATAATAATAATTTTAAAAAAGCATAGTCAAAATTCCCAAAAACTGAGTCCTTTCTGATTACAATATCTCGATTTAAGATCCTTACTGTATCATCTTGAAAATTTTACAAAAAAAACTACGGAAAAGAAAATAGTCTGCTTACAGGGTCACATGTGATTGGAAAGATACACACATTGTATAAAGGTTAAGTCAGGTGTGCCATCTATCCATTTTATGAGAATGAAAGAATATTTTTTGCTCCCTCCAATGGTCTAGTGCCTAGTATGAGTGTTCTTCGTGCCTGGGGTCCTGGGTTCGATTCCAGTGGCAGAACTTGAAATTTGAACGCATTACGATGGTTCGGATTCTATCGTAAAATATACACCATCCATTCCAAAAGAAACCAAACTTTTGAAAACAAATAGTACCACTAGTGCCATCTGTTGTAATATTTTACCGGTAGATGGCGTAGTCCCTCATTGACAACTGGTATAAATGTCATGACATTTGGATGCACGGCAACAAAGTTATGGCATTTCAACTGTCAGTGTGTTGTGTACATCGGTCGGAAAATGAGTTTCAAACAACGAACTGCAATTGAGTTTTGTGTTAAACTGGGTAAAACTTTTAGTGAAACGCACCAAATGCTACAAAATGCATATGGTGATGAGTGTCTATCCCGTACGCAAGTTTACGAGTGGTTCAGGCGATTCAAATCGGGTAGAGAGACGCTGGATGATGACGAAAGATCAGGCCGTCCCAGAACCGGATTATCGGAAGAAAACATCGAAAAAGTGCGTGAATTCATCAAACATAACAAAAAATCGTCGGTGAAAGTTATTGAAATGGAATTAGGCATTCCTCAAACAACCGCATACCGCATTTTGACCGAAGTTTTGGGCCTTAAGAAGGTTAATTCGCGGTTTGTACCACACAAACTCACCCAAGACCAAAAAGTTGATCGAACTGCGCATTGCAAAGACATCGGTAAAAGTGCTCGGCAGGATCGAAACTTCTTGAAATCGATTGTAACTGGTGACGAGACGTGGTGTTTTGAATATGAGCTCGAAACAAAGCGGCAAAGTGCTGAATGGAGAGCGCCGGATGAAGGAACACCCAAAAAGAGTCGCTTGGTGAAGTCAAAAATTAAGGTGATGCTGATTTGTTGTTACGATTCAAAAGGAATTATCCACAAAGAATTTGTTCAGCCCGGCCAGACAGTCACTGGAGAGTTTTACTTGGGCGTCATGAAGCGTTTGCTGGCAAGAATTCGTCGTTTTCGGCCCGAATATCGCGAAATCGGCAGTTGGACTCTTTTGGACGATAATACACCATCACATCGTTCGCGACTTGTAACTGAATTTTTGGTCAAAAATCACATTATTCGGTTGCATCATCCGCCCTATTCACCAGATCTCGCTCCGTGCGATTTCTATCTGTTCCCGAAACTGCATTTGGCGATGAAAGGAAAGTGGCACGCATCGATTGATGCCATTGAGAAGGCGACGACCGCCGTCCTAAAGACCATTCCAATAAAGGACATGGAGAAGTCGTTTGACAACTTGTTGGAGCGTGCAAATATGTGTATCGATGCAGAAGTGGAATACATTGATTAATAAAAATGATTTGTTCCAAAATGTACATTGCTTTTTTGTTTTTTTAAAACGTTCGGTTTCTTTTGGAATGGAGGGTGTAGGTCCACGTCTCATACAGCCTCGGTGCAAAACTCCAAACCAACCAATCAAGTATGTTTTTCATAATTTAAGATTAGGTTATCGTAATAATCACTTAATACTCAATTATATAAAAACTGCAAGGATCTACTTTGTTATTGAATCACGTGGGAAAAAAAAAAACTCATTGAAATGAATTTTAGGGCATACCTCGGACTTGGATTTTATAATGTTAAATTTATATCCGCATCTTAAGTGGGGAGATGGGGTTATACTTTATGCGAAAAAATTCTCTCACGAACCCAAGCTAGAAACATAAAACTTGATGTATCAAATACTCATTAAAAATAAACAGAATATATTCCAGAGCTTCTGAAAATTCTTAACGGGGCCATTTTATATCTATTACCGGTATATATACACATATATACAGGTATATGTAGATTCGAACATGTCAAACCCTGTAGTAAATTCTCCAACTTAGTAAATATGGCCCACAATCTGCAAACAAATATTGTGGGGGTAAGACAACCTTAGGGGGTACGAAGGGGGTGACAATCAAAAGCGATCGATTTTGTTGCTGAACCGTTTTCGGGATCGTTGAGATGAAAGTTATACCCCCGATACCATTAAGTTCAGATGCATCTTCCATCGGAATGAGAGTAAGGGAATGACTAATATTTTTTTTTTTTATCATTACATTTTCATTGAAATGAGTGTCCTAAGGGGGCGAGAAGGGAAGTTAAAATATCCTTCAAAAATGTCTTCCCCGCGCAAGAAATGAGTATTTCAGATAGTATTACATAATGTAAACTATATAATTGGTCTTACCAGGTGAAATATTGAAATTAACAGTAACTCGAGAACAAACTATCGGTTTATGCTCGAGTAAATAAGACGGTTATTCTGAACCGTCCATTAATGTTCCAGTTGAATTTCAGAAAAGCGTTAGATTTCACGTAACCTTCCTCGTTTTTATAAACAAATCAGCAAATGCAGTAATTTGTAACTGTGGCCAATATTAAGCGTTCCTCCTCCTGCGTTCTCTACAGAATTTATCCTTCTACAAAAATCGAAAACCTTGGATGGGGATCTTAGTAAACCATACCACCCTTTTTTCCACTGTTATTTTTTTTTAAAAAAAAAGGCGAAACATTTTTAAATTATTTTAAATGAGAAGTTCAAATATCAAATTTCATGGTTTTAACCTTAAGAGATTCAGAGATATTAAAATGAACTTTAACCTCTATCAACCTTTCCATGTCAAACCTTCAAAAATTCTTCGTCTATGGTACGAGGGGCTACTGACAAATACATCTCTGTATGTAGAAATTTTTGTATTACAGTAATACAACGAAATTCTTATTGAGTTTTGCAGACCCCTGAAGTAATCATTTGTACCCAACACGCGAATCTATGAATATCGAGATCACAGGTGTCATCGAAGTTGTTCCACCAAGAAAAATCACTGAAGAAAATTCATAAGGAAATCAGTAAAACACTATGGGACTCCCCTCCGTCATATGCCATAGTGAAGAAGTGGGTGGCACCATTTAAATGTGTCGATTTCCCAATAGATGAAGCTCCAGGTGAACAAAGACGAAAAATAGTGTCTCCGAAATCGGAGATGAAACCAGACACCGGAGCGTCTAATTGCATTGAAAATAGTTGCTTTGTAGACCAAATGAAGCACAAAAGGAGACTTCGTAGACTAAATAGAGCAAAAAAGGAGACTTTAAAGACCAACCCACCTCTGATAAGGAACTTCACAAATCAACTTTCAGTCATAAGTTAGAAAATGTAACATTTTTTTAATAGTGATTTGCCCCTACCAAGATGCCGGTTAAGACCAGAAATTAAAAAAAAAAAAAAAAAAAAAAAAATATCTACTTTCCAATCTTCACAAATGATTAAAGACATTTTTAATTTTCGAACATAAAAAGAAAACTGAGGGACAACTCAGCTGTAAAGTCTTCAACAGAAGAAAGTTTTTATTTCTGGTTCTGGATGGGGATTGGCGTTTTTCAAAGGTAAAATAACATTATTATGATCTGGTATCTCAGGAACATTATATATAATGTATGTAACAGAACATACAAAATATGCCAACAAAAGGACCGTTTTAGAAAGTTCCTATTTGTTACAACTCCATTGAGGTAATATACGAACTCACATACATCGGATAGATCCGTCATTTTAAGGGTGGCTAAAAGTTAATTGTTTTGTAAGCCCCCTTACTAATCTTTAAGGATACACTGTTCAATTGTTTAAAAACGTGCGAAAATTATACGTTTAAAACATGCAACGGCACTTCTAACAAAATATCCTGAAAGCGATGTGATTTTCTATAATAGTCAATATCATGTGGATGACGTCGTTATTTCGTAACATTGAGGTAATATATACATGTGCATTCAGGGACAAAAATCGGGCACCCCCGTGTAACTTATACGAGGAGTGTCCGACGTTTTTATCTCTGACTGTACTTATATTTGACACTCGTGTATCATTGTAAAGTCACGGAAACTCAAAAGACGTACTTCATTTGTTTACTTATGAAGACCAGAGATACGAATTTTATTTTCTCGTATACATCAGTTAATTGAAACTTACGGAATACATCACCTTAGAAAGGATATTCTCGAATCGAAGGTTACAATGAGACCATGCTCGAATTTACACTGCGACATAGCGAAAGGCATATCTAGTTCTTATATTAGCTCAATTTACAACCAATTTAATTAGGATTCCCACTTATTTTGCAAGTACGAATTCTCTTACTCTTCCAGATCATAATTTATAAATTTCAAAAAGGTATTTATATATAGTCGTTAAACCGTAACATTATTTTCAAGTCTGAATGTTAAACCAGGAAAAAAAAAAAAAAAGTCTGCTGCAGTGACATAAAGGTTTAGAAACTGGATTTGAAAAGTATAAATCCATACTTCAAATTCTTTTATTTTTCCAGGTTTTTAAAGGCTTCTATGACTGATCAAATTCTATAACTTTTGAGTTAGATGAATTTCCTCACTTTCCCGGTTTACCAAGTCGATGGGAAGCCTGTTAGATAGAGAGAGAGGTGGTAACCTGTTGCAAATTCCCTTGTGGTTAACAAAAAAGGTAAGACAAACATAGAAAGGTCTCCCTGGCAACCTCCCTCTAGGGAGACAGAAATTCCCCGAACCTCCAACACACACACACTGACTATATTTATTATCTTGTATTTGTCATTTTCTATCCATCATTATTATTTTCTTTTATTTAATTACTGACATTTTGTAGTACATTGGCCACAATCCAAACAATATGATTAAGTAAGGATTAAAAAAAAAAAAAAAAAAAAAAAAAAACTTAGTAGATTGTTTCAAAAATAGAGACTGATAGAGACTTTGACAAAAAACCTTTTAGATGAAAAAGAGACTCGCTCCAATGCCTGTGAAACTCATTACAGTATCTTGGAAAATCAAAATCTCAGCAAAACGTGTGGCAGAGACTGTGGGCATTTCTCGGGAATAATTCCATAATTCATGACGACTTAGACATGCGCAAGCCCTCGGCAAAATTGGTTCCCATTACTCTCTCACCAGATCAAAAGCGTGAGTGCATTAAGAAAAATCATCTATTCTGAACGTAATGCCGACCAATTGGTGACACAAATAGCAACCATGGACGAAATCCTCAAACGAAACAATAAATGAAGTGGCAGCACTGAGGTTCCCCTCGTCCTAAGAAATTAAAGATTAGATTTCTGGGCTTTCGGCATCCATGGCTATGCCCGTCACGCATGAGTAGCATGTCCTCGGTGATCACTTTTGAACTTACACTGCAATTTGAACCTACTGCATGCAAAAAGTCTCACATGGATGTCTCAAGCTGTTTTATTTACCTCTGCGTCAGATCTCAAAGCTAGGAGCTGTCAACTGTTAGTTGGCATAATGTCCAGTCTGAAAAACGAATTGGGGATTGAAACAATAATGGCTTTAGGTGCAGAAGGCTACACAATATGGGAAATAACGGCAAAAGTGAGACTAATCCACATTACAGTGAGTGATACCTTAAAACGATCGGCTGAAACAGGAGAAATCGGTCCCGAGCACGATCTGGAAGGTCTAAAGCTACTACTGCAAAGGACGATACGTATGTTATAATGATCAGCAAACGTGGCAGGTGGAAAATAGTGCTCGAATACACTCTGAAATAGACAAAACACGCGAAAAGCCGATCAGCTTCGAAACTGTCCAGATGTGGTTAATGCGTGACTAAACGGTCATGTTGCAGCTAGGATATCAGTCTTACGCCTTTAAAACAAAAAGAAGAGATTGTTTTGGGCAAGGACAAATATGCAGGCTGAGGCTAGAGGACCAGAAAAATTTTCACTTGCTGACAGGTCAAAAGTTGAACTCGTTTGCCATAAGCGCAGTGTTTCCGTGCGCTGCTTGAAGGGCGAGGTCACGTTTTTTTTTTTTTTTTTTTTTTTTTTTCTGGCCAACTGTAAAGCATGGGGGAAGTTCTGTGAAGGCATAGGGAAACTTTTTTTTTTTTTAATTTTAAACTGCCAGGGCGCCAATGAATACTTATCTCTACTCTGAGATAATTGCACTCTACTACGAAACAGTTTTACGGTACCTGTCAAGTTTAAACACACCACATTTTTCAAAATTTACAGGTAAAATTGAATACTCTGCATGGAAAGGAGAAACTTTTTATACGGTACTAATTTCTGCAGACCTGACAATGTAGTAGTAATACTGCTCTACTTTATGAATGTACGGTTAAGTGCAGTTTCACTATACGGATCCATAGGTTAGTGGTAGTAGTAATGGTAGTAGGATCGAATTAGAAGCCTCGCAGGGGTTTGTTGGGTTCTGTTCTCGAAAGGAATTGGCAAATTAGACTTCTACATATTTTTTTCATACATTTCACGAACTGTGGATCCGTATACTAAAACTGCAACGTAAAATCATTACAAGTGTTTCACGACGGTTAAAATGAGCGCGTGCATATCAAAGATCGTTGCATTAAATACAATCTTCCGCCGGCGGAGTACTTCTGAAGTGGACAAAAGCAAGATTTTCTGTTTACAAGTGTAGTGTTATTAGAATGAAACCACTACAAGCATATAGGATTTCGTATTATTGCGAAAACCAACGTGTACTCATCAATTAAGCTTACTGAATACGCACCGTCGCCGACGTGCCTTCTAACTTCGAACTTACCATCACTGGCCTCCACCAGCTTTGTCCTACCCCAACTGTTAAATAGCTCTCGTGTCTTTAATGACCACCTAACAGGTTTATTTGCAATTTTCAGTGGTGCTGGTGTAGTTCTGGCGCACCTCATTTTGGAAGATTTACAGGTAAAATCCAATACTTTTCATGAAGGGAATGTTCATAAGTAGCAAGTTTCTGCAGGTCGTAGAACTAAGTACAAAATAATACAACTATACTTTAGATTTACAAGTGCTTTATTACGGAGAAAGTGACTGAGTGGATATATTTTCAACCGGCAGTATATTTGTGCCCATTGTACAGAACCTGTATTCTATGTTTACAAGTGGAGTGGTACTTGTATGAAATCATGACAAGTTCTATTGGAACTCATATCATTGTGAAAACCTACGAATAGTTCACTTTCTTTTTTCATGTACGTCTCGATAAAGTTGAAGTTCGGTAATCGAGAGCTAAATTAATAAAAATTTTCGTCACACTTTGCTCAAACATCAATTGCCAGTCACCACTCTTAACTTACTTCTGAACCTCAACCTGCTTTTGGGCAATTTTGGCACCCAGGTTAAGTTTAAGAGTTGCCTCTCCATGTTTTATAAAAATTAGGAAAATTTACAGGAGAAATGAGGTAAGAAGAAATAATTTGGAATTCTCATGTGATATTTAGATGCGTAAGCTTGGCTGTAAAGTTATGTTTAATATGGGAAAAGATGTAGAAGTGGATACTATTTGCAAGACGAGGAAGGTTTTGATGATTCAGCAGCATGTTAGTCGTATGGGATGGCGAATCAGTCTGTTGAATGTGATATTTCCGCGTTGAGTTTTACAGAATTATATAAGAATAATGAAGAGAATTATTCAATTTTTACGAGAACCACGGATTACTGAACTTAAGTGATAATTGAAGCTAATATGATAACTGCTTCCAGTCACTGTTCTAGTCTAAAAGTCTTACCGGATAACCTTACTTAACCAGAACCAAAGCTAACTTCAACTAACCAAACCTAACCTAAAATAACCTAACAATTTTTTAATGCTTTAACTGCTTTTTTTAAAGTTTGAAACTGGAGGGGTAACTTTAAACTTAAGCCTGGCACCCCATTTCTAAACTGTCACCGTTTCATGATTTATATATAAATATAGGGACCATATGCCACAAACTTTACAGTACAAGACACAAGCCAACATGTGCTAGGCGGCCAATACAAAGCACGAATACTATTTAATCGAGTCAGGTCAAGGCAAAGCCTGTGGGCTTAAGAAGCAGTGCTTCAGCGATAGGAAGAGTGTAAGCAAAAGTTGTGCCAATACATTGGTTTTCCGCACTAACAGTGTTCCTATAGTACCTGTAATGGTTTCACATTAATAACGCTTCACTTTTAACATAAAACACATCTTTTGTGCACTGTGCAGAAATACTTCGCAGGCTGAAAATATCTAACGCAGTCATCTTTCATATGCACACATTTATTTTAATAATCGTAACGCATCTTTAATGATTTTACACTAGTAACCTACACATGTAAACGGAAAATACAGCTATATTACTATTTAATATTGGAGCTTGCATTAGTTTCTTTCTTATAAACACGGATTTCCACCCAGAGTATTGAATTTTACTTGTAAATTTTCCAAAATATGGTGTGCTTAAACATGACATGCACATAAAACAATAAAATGATCGAAAATAGTTTTCAAGGGCACAGAAACACGCCGGTATACCGCATATCTCAATACATAATTATAATGCATGAGAATCTTTCGTTTTGTTATTAACATCTCCACTCTTTCGCATCTCTGAAATGTTTTACGGTTGTTACCTCACGCATCAGCAAGCAGCTAAATGAAATATCTAAAATTCGCTTCATTGACAGGTACTAAGACCACGAGACACGAGTCTTGAACAAAGAACATATTGTGAAATAATGCAAACATAACAGGTTTACAACTTTCTACATACTCTCAAATTCAAATAATATATCACGTGCTACCTAACATGACTATTAACAACATTTCAACTCACCACTAATGGTACATCATTAACAGCACTCTCGTAAGTCGTCATTTCACCAACAACGTTTGCCGCCATATTGCACAAATGAACCACACCGATTCGGAATGAAGTATCAAGATAGCAAATTATAAAATTAAAATAAAATACTTAAGATATAATAAGACACCTATTCCAAAATACTAGAAAAAGCTTTACATATAGCTAGACTTACAAATATACTTTCTTGATTCTAGAAAAAATACACAGACACTTTTTTGAACAAGTAGTTATCCAAATCTTTGTTTTCTTCTCAGAAACTAATATAAAAGATATCATCCTTAACTAAGGTGAAAGGTCATTTCATGTTAAATCACCTAATTTTAAAACAAGACCGAGCTTTAATGTCTCAGATTCTCTTCAATTTTTTTCATACATTAATACCAACAAACCATGCTAAATTATTTTTTCCCGATTTTTTGGATGAAAAATGGGCCGGGAAGAAATTTTTGAAAAATGCGAATATTGCTTCAATTTCATTTTCTGGCAGTCAGCATCATGGAACTAAATTAATACAACTCCCTTAGTTTTGAAGTTATTGGGCTCATCCAGGTGTCAAACCAGGTGTCAATGAAGTTGCGTGACCGTGCTTACAGAAAATATAAAAGAACGAAGAATCAGTTGCATTGGGAGGATTACAGACGTTTGCGTAACTTTACAACTACTGTTGTGCGACAAGAAAAGACTGCGTATTTTTCTGATCGTATGAGATCTACTAATGATGTACGTAACATTCGGAAAACTTTGCGTGATCTTGGTGTAGGTAAAAGCGATTCATACCTGAATCTTCCAGATGATGTAAATGACATTGAAGCTATAAATTCACATTTCACAAGTGTCTATAAAATGTCTGAGACAAGAACTCAAGTACTTGATCAACAAACGCATTGGCTTTCATCGCGTAAACTAAATAGTAATATTGAAACGTTTAAGTTTCACACTGTAAACGAAACAGAAGTTAAAACTGCAATACACAGTATTAAATCCAACACATGTGCATTTGATGGAATAACAGGAAAAATGCTTCGACTGTCTGTTCCGTTTATTTTAACTCCACTTACTCACATAGTAAATTACTCATTAACTCAAGGTTGTTTTCCAGAACTGTGGAAGCGAGCGAAGGTGGTTCCACTGCCCAAGAAGACAGTTGTACAGTCGCTTGATGAGCTTCGTCCCATCAGTATACTTCCAATTATCTCCAAAGTACTAGAAAAGGTAGCATTCCAGCAATTAACAACTTTTATCAATAAAAATGAAATATTGCCTGTTACTCAATCCGGCTTCCGTAAAGAACATAACCCAACCACAGCCCTTTTAGAAATTACAGATTCAATTTTGAATTCAATAGAAAATTCAATGGTAACAGTTTTGGTCTTGTTGGATCTTTCGAAGGCTTTTGATCTAGTAAATCATGAACTCCTACTGGCCAAAATGAAATATTACAACTTCTCGGAATCAGTTATTAAATGGTTCCACAGTTATCTCTCTTGTAGACAGCAACAAGTAATATTAAGAGGAGAAAAGACTCAGGTATCTACCCCATCCCTGATAAAGGCAGGATTTCCGCAAGGTTCAATATTAGGTCCCCTATTATTTTCACTCTTTTCAGCAGATCTTTCTACAGTCATAAAACATTCATCAGTTCACTTCTATGCGGATGATACCCAGAACTTCATCAGTAGTACGCCTGAAAATATTATGGACACAATAGAGTTACTTAATACGGATCTTTCAGCTGTTAGCAACTGGTGCCTTAAGAATGGTCTTTTACTTAATCCATTAAAATGTGTTTTCACTGTATTGGGAACATCACATCAGTTGAGCAAAATCAACCCTAATGACCTAAAAGTAACTGTAGTGAATTCCAGTATTCCATTTTCTCCCTTTGTAAAAGATCTAGGCTTAATAATAGACCAAGGGCTTAGCTGGAATAAACACATTTCTGAACAGTGTATTAAAGCTAAGCGCATCTTACGACAGCTTTATAAATTGAAAGGCTATTTATCGCCAGAAACAAGACTATATCTTGCTAACACTCTGATTTTGCCTATGTTCGATTACTGCGATTCAATATATGGTAGCTCTCTCTCCACTCAAAATACTAGAGCAATTCAGAAAATACAGAATTACTCTATACGCTTCTCTCTCAATTACAGGAAGTCTCAGCATATTCTGCCGGTACTTAATGAAAACAATATCCTAACCATGTCCCGAAGACGATATCTCCGATACTGTTGTTTACTATACAAAATAAATTCACATAAAGCACCACCTTACTTGCATCATTAATTAACATGTAGATAAGAAATTCACCGTTACAATACCCGAGGAAGTAATAAGCTGAATATGCCCCGGCATTCTTTAAAAATAACAGAGAAGGCATTTTCAATCTCGGCAGTAAGAATCTGGAACTCCCTACCAAAGTCAATCACTGACAAACCGTATAATTTATTTAAATCATCACTCCAAACATTATTATTTAGAGATCAGAAACAAAGCATTGGCACACATGACAGATTTACTACAGTTTGAAATTGGTATGAAATTGGACTAGCAGTATGAGTATAGTTTTTTTTTTCATTTACATTTACTGAGTGTTTTATTTATCATTAGTATTATTGAATGTATCATGTTATGTTGTTATTTGTATCTTGTATTTTATTTGTGTCTTTATTTTTTTCTTTCTTTTCTTTGTAATGATGACAAGGGTTAGGTGGCAGAAGTAGTAGGGACCGGCGTATATCTAGTCGAGTCAGCAAAAATTTTCTCGATTCTGATTGGCTGAGAGAGGTCACGTGACTTTAGGCCCCGCCCACGCGGGAAATTCAAATTTCCAGGTCACGTGGTATGACGTCATGAGTCACCCCGCGGGGGAAATCCCTCATTCTCTTTTATGACCAAGATTTTTGAAAATTGTTCCCTTTTACGGGTAAGATGAGTGTTTATGATTGGTTGACAGCTGTCACGTGATCTTAGACCCTGGGATATTTGAAATTCGTTCCCTTTTACGGGTAAGATGGATGCTTTGGTACCACGATGCTGATTGGCTGATAGAGGTCACGTGATCTTAGGCTCAGGGATTTTTTAAAATTCGTTCCCTTTTATGGGTAAGATGAGTGGTTTGGTACCTTGAATTTGATTGGTTGATAGCGGCAGGGGTGTAGCCATGGGGGGGCCCATCGGGGCCCGGCCCCCCCAAATGACCAGCTATTAAAACATCATTGTAAGATTACCTCGCTTCAGTCACTTGAAAATAACAAAGTTTACATATAATTGATAATTTACGGTAAAACATTATGGAAAAATACTATTTTACTATACCAATCGAAAAATAGTATGGTATTTCCTCCTTATACCAGTCGGAAAACAGTATGGTTTATTATATATATATATATATTTTTTTACAGCAGATCACACAGTTTACTGCGATTTATATTTGACACTTTGAAAACAAACGTTTCAACAATTTACTGTAAATACTACCACAAAACAATGGTACTAAACGGATTTGTAAGTAAGCCTGCATTACATTTTTTATATGCTGTAACTAGTATTAAAAAAAAAAACATATTTATACCAGATGAAAAATTTGGTGAAAAACAACGTTTTTCAGTATGGATTTCAATTAATCGGTAATTTTCAATTATTTTCACATGTCACCATTCCCCTTAGGAGTAATAATGGCCACTGAATTTGGATTTAAACGGCATCGGAAGTGACACTGTTGGTATCAGCCACTCCGAAAACTATGATTCAACATTAATATTGGTCATTTTCGATCATTTTTGTATATCTTCCGCTTCTCTTCAAAGTGCACATTCAAAGTAAAGCTATAAAAAACATTCCAGGCCCGAAACTCATCTACGTTGAAAATTTAATAGAAATCAGTCGGGTGGCTCAAGAGTTGTTACAAATGTAGTAATTTCATTATATATGTATATATATATATATATATATATATATATATATATATATATATATATATATATATATATATATATATTACAGAGTGAATGGTAACTACGTGGACAAATTTGGGCAGGTGATAGTACATCTAATAAGAAGCAAAAAAAAGTCGTAGTGAACATGGGAAATTCCGTCCCGTTTAGGACTGACAGAGTGTCGAAAGCAATACATCATAGAGAATGCGGTTAAAAATGTAACTTAGAAAGTCATACCTACTCTGTTGAAAAATGCATGTTTGGAAACACAGCTATGCGTGCGCACGGAATTCCCCAAAGGAACGGAGGGATTCCCGGATATGCTGTAAAGGAAAGAAGTGTCACATGTTAATCCCGTGCGCACACGTAGCTGCGTTTTCAAATATGGATTTTTCAATAGAGTAGGTATGAGTTTCTAAGTGACGTTTTTAATCGCACTCTCCACGATGTTGGCCTCTGAAGTACATGTTCCGATGCTTTCAACACTCTGTCATTGCAAAATGGGACGGAATTTCTCCCATGATCACTAGGACTTTTTTTTTCTTTTCTAAGATTTACTATCGCCCGTCTAAGTTCGTCCACGTAGTTACCGTTCACCCTGTATATATAGATATATAGATATATAAATAAATAATTACATTATTTCGGAAAGTTTCGAACTATAGCCTGTATAAATTGAATCATACAGAAGTTATTCGAAGACGCACTAGACACCAGCATGACTGGTGAAGAACTCTGTGTGTATCACAATACAATAAAACTCGGTTTTGCGGCTATCGCAGCATTGCATTTACGTCACACGATTTTCTGGAGTTAGTTGTTAGTGATCGTAACTACCGCTTTAAAATTCCTTCGCGTTCCCACTTGCATCGCTATTTCTGAGAATATTATTTAAAACTTCTGATTCGAATAATTACCCATTCTTTTCTTCGAAGAAATTTCGCATGTGAAACAGAAGAAACTTTTTTTTTCTCGAAACATTTCTTGACGGAACAATGCACGATTTGCAGACCTAAAGATATTAAAAACCTAATTCGTCGGATATTATTGTCGTACTACTTTATTATTATTATTATTGGATTTGAATATTTCTGAAGAAATCGAGTTTATTCGCATTCTCGCACTATTTTTTTTTTTTAAAAAAAGAATTTGTATAGTGGTAAACTGAAGTCCGAAGTGCAAAGAAGATGCTCGAAAGCTTGCTTACAAACGAGATGTCCCTGCTCCTTCACGTGCAGAACTTCGAATCTGTGGTCGACGAGGAACAGAACTCTGTATCGTTAACACTGGCGAACTTCAAATGCACGAAGCACCCTGTATCTCGGAAGAAAAGTTCGATGTTATTTCTTTAAATCCTGTTTTAACTGCATCTTCCGCAGTAATTTCTCCTTGCCAATCACCAGTGACCTAAACTGATGGGTGCGACCTCTTTGGTTAATTAAACAACCTTATGGGGATAAAAGATTATTACGAGTCTACCATTTTCTAATACTTTGATTTGTTGGCGAAAAACGCTATAAATATATTCACAATAATATAAGCATTTTCTAATAAAAAGTTCTACCCTAAAATAATCAAAATAATGAAAAAATAAAGATCAAAAAGTGTTACGTAACAAAGGGGTGGGGTTCGACCTTGCGTTACGAAGTGTGACAAGCAGAAGTGTGGGGTAAAGTCGGTCAAAAATAGCGTTACGTAATATGTGGACGGCCCCTAGAACAGGAAATAAGACATAAATGTTAATTAAATAATTATGTTTTTTTAAGTCACAAATAATAAATAATTATTTTTGTCAGGAAATCTTAAAGAAAATAAGTGAAATTTTAAAGAAAATTAGCCTTATGTAGATAGGTTCTGTGTACAAGGGCTTAAACTAGTTATGCAAAAGGTATATTCCGGGTCCGGTAAGGAATTTGGTCCGGGACAGTGATTATTGGTTAAACATAATAAAAACTACCTGGAATATAATTTATGCACAAAAAGCAAATAATAATAATAATAATAATAATAATAATAATAATAATAATAATAATAATAATAATAATAATAATAATAAGAAGAAGAAGAAGAAGAAGAAGAAGCTGGAAACCAAAATTTGCCAGTTTTTTCATGCCTCAAAAACACTAGCTGCAACATAATTTCTTTTGGCTTTGTAGCTGGCCCCCCCTCAAAATCGACGGGCCCCTCCTACATAAACCTGCTGGCTACACCCCTGGATAGCGGTCACATGATCTTAGACCCTGGGATTTTGAAATTTGGGTATCCTCTTTGATGAGTACTTTGGTACTACGATACTGATTGCCTGATAGATGTCACATGATTTTAGACGCACCACATGATGAACAGATTACATGGAAATTCCTCACTCATACGTTTCATTTTACGGGTAAGATGTATGTTTTGGTACCTCAATTTGATTGGAGGATAGAAGTCACATGATCTTAACCACACCCCATGCTAGAAATTCAGAGTGATATGACAGCGATTCACTCTTGACCGGATTTTAGAATTTTGTTCCCTTTTATGGTTATCCTTTTTGGTACCTTAAAGTTCCCATGGAGGGTTCAACCTCCTCTTAAATAACCTTTTTGGTATCATGATATTGTACTGAAGTTTACATTAAATATTATCGTTCTCTTTGACAGATAAGATGATTACCAGCTTTCTTACCTTGATGGAGAGACAGCTTGCCTTATATGTTTACGTATGGAGATCTTGTCCATTAATTAGTAGCCTATGCCTCTGGAAGGAAAGAGGGGTCCATCCTTGTCGCTTGTAGATTTCTTATAACATATTGTTGTGAGTTTAAGAGATTTTTAAACGCTCAGTAAGCGCTTCATTAATGGAAACAGTGTTGCAAGATTTTTCTTACCTAAACTGCTCCGATTCTTTTCGTAACGGTTCCGCAGAGTGCAAGAAATTTTAAAATAAAAATTTTTCGAACTAAAAAAATTTGTAACTAAAAAATTTTAAACAAAAAATTTTGGAACTAAAAATTTTGAAACAAAAATTTCAAAAAAATTTCGAACTAAAAATTTAAACAATTTTTCGAAAAAAAATTTAAACTAAAAACTTTCGAACTAAATTTTCAAATCAAAAAATTTTCGAACTAAAAAAGATTTAAATTTTCGAACCCAAAAATTTCGAACTACAAAAATTAATTTTTTTTCGAAAAAATATTTTAAACAAAACTTTCGAACTAAATTTTCAAATCAAAATTTTTTCGAACTAATTAAAAACCAAATTTTGGAAACTAAAAATTCTTTAATTTTTCGAACAAAATCATTTAAACCAAATCTTGGATATATTTTCCACCTTAAATTTTCAAGATTACCATGATTTGAAAACAAGTGTTAAAGGTTTCAAGAAATAATAAAACATATTTTTTTTTCCAACTTGTTGTATTTTAACGAAAGGTATGTGTTCTTCCCATACAAGTTTATTAACATAATAAATACAGGATCTAGTAAATGAATATTTTGGACGTGTCATCATCTTCGAATCCTGTAGACGTATCCTGTAAAGAAAAAGAAGAAACAATATATTACTTTATGAATTTCTTTTTTTTCTGAAACAATAAAAACGAGTCAACAGTGATAAGAGAGAAATAAAACTTACTCGTAAATGATGGATCTGTTTAGGCTCATCTTCCTCCTCGGATACGAGATGACAGCATTTCTTCCACTGATGGTGGTTTATGAACTCTTCTGGGTACTGCATTTTTCTTGGTGTTGCTGCTTTATGGTCAAGGTTCCTCCTTGGATACGAGACGACTACATTTCTTCCACTGATGGTGTTGGTGGTTCATGAACTCTTCTGGGTACTGCGTTTTTTTTCTTGGTGTTGCTGCTTTGTGGTCAAGGAGGTAAAAAGGAAAAGGAAAAAGAAATGGCGGCCTTATTGGGTGTTTACAGTTTTTTCTTCTTCATCTTCTTTTTCCAGTTCCAACTTATGTTTTTTAACGTACCCGTACGGAACCGTATCATAGGAATTGAGTTCTTTAAATCGACGTTTTGTGTACTGGATGCTGTACATTTTTTCTTCTTTGCGTGTGACGATGGTATGGTCTTTGGTCCTGCATATCTTATGGGGGATGGTAATAGTGACTTGTCCACGGCATTGATTTGTTATCATTTCTTTTAGCGTGTTGAAATTTAATTGCTGTCCTGCATTGTAGTTTAATGTAAATCCTCTAATTTTACATATGTAGCTGGTGACGTTGGTATCTGGATTGTATATTTCTAAGCTGTAATTTTTTGGTCCTCCACTAACAAATGTCTTGATGTACGCTCGTTGTCCATAAGACTCCATCTCATCCGATAAGCATCCCAAGTACGTAGAAGGTTCAATGGTTGGCTCCCCAGGCTTTTCTGTAAAAATCACAGAATCCGTGTCGAAATATAAAACACGTTCCTGCAACATTTCCAGGTACTTGTACAGTTCCAGACGTGCCTGACATGTTGTAAATGCACCTAACACGACATTGGTGTTTCGGTTTTGAACAGGCACATGTTCATTGTACTCCCAGAACGCATATAACATCGTATCATTGATGGGTACAATTTGATGGAGTTTAATGTCGGGGGAAGTGAGTTTTTCATAAAATTCTTCCGGCCGATCAATAATTGTGGTCTGGCTAAAGTTTGTACGCTGGAAAAGCTTTCCCCATAGAGAATTAACACAAAGCTTAGATAAACTTCTTCGTGCAGGATTATTTTCAATTTTGGTCGGATCCAATGCAATACCTTCACGCTCCAGGACGGTTTGTATAAATTTTGATTTGTCTTCTTCGGTCACACAGGAACTGGGCCAGCCAGAAGCTTCCATTTTCGATTTCAAAAACGTATTGATATATTCCGTGAACAAGCCACCTGTTTTCGTGATGGGATCATATTGTTCAATGTCATAATCCCAAATTTCAAAGATTTCCACCGGTTGATATCCTAATTCTATTGCCTTCTGTATTTCATATGATACCCATGTTCCAGTGAGGCACCGCTCCTGATCGTTGTGCGTACACGTTGCTGTAGGGTCTGGGTTCATTTCTTCGGCACACGCAGCACACAGCGGAAACAGTAGTTTCTTGTTACATCGGTAAGGCAGGAGACCATGATAAAGATGTTGACTTGGTAATATCGTCATTTTGATCAGACCATTGACTTTATTTATTGGTGGTATATTTTCATCACCCTGTAGATAAATTCTAGGATGGCCTACAGGGTATTTAGCACACTTATTTATGTAAGGATAAAGCGAAACAATATCGAAATATTTTATTACTTCTCCTGCTTTTTCGTCGACTTGGTGGTATAATTTCACGCAATTGGTCCTTCCTCCAAAAAAGCTATCTCTTGGATTTAAGGGTCTGCGGTTCATGTACGGGTGATTCTTGAGATACGTCGCCATTGTTGGATTTTGTTTCAAGAACTGATTAAATTCGCACTCCCACATTTCATGTACAATGTACCCCAATTCACGCAGTCTTGCATTTTTGCGTTGCGTTCGTTCATAACGGAATTCCATGGTGTCTTCTGGATTGCCATAGATGGGCTGATTACGGCCTGTAGTAATACATACTTTACACCCGTGATAAAAGCAGCCGGCATGCTCGTAGATGTGCTCCTCTAACGTCTCAGGATCTTGGTAGTAGCCATCAACATGGAATCCCGCAATAAACACTTCTTTTTGTCGGGCCGCATGTAAGATTTGTTTTCCTTCGCTTTTTTCAATGTAGGCCAGCCATTGCATTGCAGCGATCGATTGGGTACTTCTCCATCGATAGATATGTGCCGGTAGAATTCCAATGGTGTTGGGTTTGAGGAAATTCCGGCGGAATACTAAATTGGAAGCACTGGCAATCGTGATCGTTTCCAAGAAGGGATTTACTTTGGTTTCTGCTTCAAATGACGTCATAAACGAAACGCATGCTTGTCGCAGTACATTGACATCTTGAATACAATACTTGAGAATTTCCTTCTGGAAATCAAACGTGTCATTACGATGATCGTTGTACCACTGCATGAACTTGTTCCTGTCTTCTACGTTCATTTCATTTGCACCATAATACTTCGTTTCTGGAAGTGGTCCAATATATGATTGATTTTCTTTGGTGTTGAAGAAATGCGGGAAGTAGCCTTTGGTTGCGGGTAAATTGAACGCTTTTGACAATTTGCTTAATGCCATAGGTAGGAAGTTCAAAGAGTCAATGAACGTCAGATTATTCAACGTTAAACTCAATATCTTGGTCCCATTTAATATGACGTCGGGTCTCCATTGGCATTGTTCTACCATGGTCTTTAGAATAAAATGCCCATCGTAGCCCTTCGAGTTGTGAGCGAGACAGAAAATTCTATTTATATTGGGACGACGTTCCCGCAAGTACTGGAGAAAATCATAAACTGGATCGTCCCCCTGGAAAATATGCTGGCGCTGACCACACGTACTGCAAGACTGCTGGATATTATTGTTTTCAACACATGCATAACATACTTGTTGTGCAACCAATAAATTCGGAACGTGTACATACGTATTATCGCCAATATTCGTGTCCTGCATAGATTCTATATCGTAGAATATCAATAAGGCTTTCTTTGCGTGTATAAGTGAAGGAACACCAGGTTTCAAACACTGTCGATCGGGAAGCATAAAACATTGATGGGATCCTGGAACAATCTTCTTACAAACATTGCAAAAGATCTCATTACAATCATGAATGCGTTGTCCACTTCGTACAAAAGAATAAACTCTGTAACATTTAGTACATTGCTTCACCATTTTGCATACAGGTTCCCCTTGATGATATATTGCATTCCGATGATTGTTAAAACATTCTTCGCCATAAAATTGACGATTGCAGTCGTTGCACAGCACTAGCGTTTGATTCTTGTCGCATAGAGGTCTTTGTAAACATTTGGAGTATGTTACAGGACAATTTTTCACATGTCTGTTACGTTTACTATACTTTTTATGGCACGCCTCACAGTAGAAATTGGTTGCAAAACAAGCCGTTAAAGATTGGATGATGTCAAAATGGCCAGCCAAACAAATCAAATTTATGGGAGTGCGATTTTCATCGTTGGGCCCCTCGTACATGATGTCATGGCCTGTGAAACTGGTATACACAGTAATTTTATATTCTTTGAGGTATGACTGGAATTGCCGAATTTCATTTACACTGGCACCATGATCCAAATTGACTCCTGCATTTGCACATAGCGCATCGACTTCTTGGTCCACAACACATTTTGTTTGATATTGATACTGCTTATGTCGTTTCACATCTACATTCTTGTATGCCTTCAGGCCAATAGCAATAACAAGGGCGTACGCCAGACACCTTGAATCTTGATTTTTTACTCGTACAATTCCTCGCTTGCTTCGTAACAATTCTTCGTTTTGAAGTACTCCTTGCCGCAAACCACCGCCGTAGCCACGTGGAATATCCACACGATGAAAATGAACGGTGAATGGTTCGTGCAGGAGAAATGAATTGTTACTTTGTAAAACTCTTTCGAACGAGGCCCACATTGTTTCCAGTGTCAGGTTTCGTGCTTGGCGAAAACTCACCCAAAATGGTTTATTGGTATTGCGTGGCGATATTACTGATAAACCAACCATCGCCTCATCGTCGACATTGGCTAACAAATGGTCCAGCATTGCTTGGAAACTATTATGCACGTATTGGATAATATCGGTTCCTACGGGTGGTGCGTTGAATTGAATTTCGAGCATTCTGCCCTCAATGTTAAATCGTCTATAATGACGAGTGATTTCATTGCGAACAGTAAAACCCGATTCGGCCATGGTTAAAAATGAAAACAAACAAACAGGTACAATTGCGATAAATGTGTAAGGGAAAAAGGAATTGACCAGCGTGAATTTACTACAAAAGAAAAGAAGAAAGAAAAATCTTAATCACCTGATAAACAGGAAATCATAACATTCATGATAAATTCTTAACTAAGCAATTCATGTAAAGGTCCTGAGTTTGATTCCTGGCGGTGACGTTCAGAATCTCATTATGAAAGCACGTGTACTAGAAATCAAAGTTTTTTTAAAAATAATTATGTTACTGAAATGAGTGTTTTATTGCTGTCAAACTCGAGACCATTACATCAGCATTTAACTGACCTATCATTCTATAGTGATAAAAAGAATGCATGAAATGAATGAATGTTTCATTAGTACTGAGATGTGACAAAGTACGCGTAAGCATTTTTTTTCCACTCACAACGACCTTTAAATGATGCGTTTGCAAGTTGAAGAGATTCACCAAGCATTAACGATACACATACGTAATTGTCAAAACAAAATCTGTATAGCGTATTTTTTTTATTATTATTGTGACTAAGCGGTTAGCGTACATGGTTCGGACGTGGAAGGCCCTGGTTCAATCCTCGGTGGGTTTGCTTTCCACGTCGGGGGCATGTCAAGCCTTTTCTGAAATTTAATATTCTCACGCGTTATCATACATTCTTTTCAAAACTAAGCTAAATGGTTGACGTACACACCTCATAATACATAAACGTACATAAATCGTCTATAATGACGAGTGATTTCATTACAAACAGTAAAACCCGATTCGGCCATGATTAAAAATGAAAACAAACAAACAGGTACGGTAAAACAAATATGTAATGGGAAAAAAGGAATTGAGCAGCGTGAATTTACTACAAAAGAAAAGAAGAAAGAAAAATCTTAATCATCTGATAAACAGGAAATCATAACATTCATGATAAATTCTTAACTAAGTAATTCATGTAAAGGTCCTGAGTTTGATTCCCTGACGGTGGCGTTCAGAATCTCATTATGAAAGCACACGTACTAGAAATCAAAGTTTTTTTAAATAATTATGTTACTGAAATGGGTGTTTTATTGCTGTCAAACTCGAGACCTTTACATCAGCATGTAACTGACCTACCATCCTATAGTGATAAAAAGAATGCATGAAATGAATGAATGTTTCAACATTGCTGAGATGTGACAAAGTACGCGTCAGCATTTTTTCTACTCACAACGACCTTTAAAATGATGCGTTTGCAAGTTGAAGAGATTCATCAAACATTAACGATACGCATACGTAATTGTCAAAACAAAATCTGAATAGCGTAAAACTTTTAACCAAATATTCATGAACTCTTTTTTTTTCATAGTGATTAGTGGTTAGCGTACATGCTTCTAGCGTGTAAGGCCCAAATTCAATCCTCGGTAGATTTGCTTTCCACGCCGGATCGCTGTCAAGCCTTTTCTGAAATGTATTATTCTCATGCGTTATCATACATTATTTTCAAAACTAAGCTAAATGGTTGATGTACACACATCTGGCCTTGGTTCAATCCCGGGTGGTTGCTCGAATATCACATTAAGCTGAAGGGATGCTAAACTAAAACAAAGCGTTTGCAAGTTGAAGAGATTCATCAAACATTAACGTTACGCATATGTAATTGTCAAAACAAAATCTGTATAATGTAAACTTTTAACCAAATATTCATGCACTCGTGGCTAAGTGGTTAGCGTACATGCTTCTAACGTGAAAGGCCCTGGTTCAATCCTCGGTGGGTTTGCTTTCCACGTCGAGGCGCTGTCAAGCCTTTTCTGAAATTTAATATTCTCATGCGTTATCATACATTCTTTTCAAAACTAAGCTAAGTGGTTGACGTACACACCTCTGGCCCTGGTTCAATCCCAGGTGGTTGTTCGAATATCACGTTAAGCTGAAGGGATGCTAAACTAAAACAATGGTTTCAAAGGAATCGAACCATATTATTCTCAGGCATAGTTTTTAAAATTCTGTAATGAATTCTTTTCAAAGCCAAGCGAACACATCTCTGGCCATGGTTCAATTCCCGACGGGAGCTCACATTCAACATTAAGCTGAAGGGACGCTAAACCATATCATTTCTCGTGCTTAGTTTTAATGTGTGGGTTCGATCTCGTGTGTTTATTCGCGTTACTCCCACTTTCCCATTCCACTAATTCCTTCATAGCCTAAATATTTCGTACTAAAAGTAAAACAGTGTATTCGTGATCCGCCCACAAATATAAAATAAAAATGATTTTCGAATCTTGTGTGAAAAATAAAATCTCACTGAACTTACCTCAAATTCAATGAACGAAAAGTCGGTGCAGTAAAACTTAAATGAAGACACTTCTAAAAAAGTAGACCTTCTCACTCGATAGTTGAGAGCGGTGTAGGATTTGAAAAATGAAATCTAGATTTTTATTTAGGTCGCTGTGAAAACGACGTCATCATCAACCAATCAGAAACGAGGAAATTCACAAAATGACATCACAACGAACCAATCACAACGCTGCTTTTGTCATGAATCACGAACGAAAACGATGTGTAACAATCGATCGTGACGCCATTCACGTTTCTCAATAGTTACAACATCTAGTATCGCAATTCCGATCATGACATCATCCCAAATGCTTTCTGTCAGGATCATGTCACTACTTGTCGTAACTGTGACGACATTTCATTTTCCTCATATTCCGTAAGAAAATATCAATGTTTCTTTTTTCATGAATCATGCTGACACGTTCGTAGTAAAACTGAAGTAATACGATCCGCTGACGTTTGCATTTTCAATCATATGTGCTTCTATGTCAACACACAAAAAAGTCTATCAGCATTTTATTTTAATCCACGAACGGAAGCATTACACTGCCAGATTTATTTTCTTAAAGTATAAGTGTATTCTTTTCAACGATCATGGTTCGAAACCCACCAAGCATGATTAAATCCGATCTCATTTAAGCGGTTAGCATACACATCTTTGGTTTGAAAGACCTGAGTTCGATTCCTGGAAAAAACATTTCTTAGGATTTTTCTTTTTAGTTTTCTAAAACTTGGTTTAAATTTCTAGTTCGAAAATTTTAAAAGTTTAGTTCGATAAAAAGTTTGATTTGAAAATTTTCAGATGTGATTTACATCTTTAGTTCGAAACTTTTGTTTTTAAAAAAATGTTTTAGTTCGACAAAATTTTTTTATTTTTTTTTGGTTCGAAATTTTTTTTGAAATTTTGTTCGAAAATTTTTTGTTTAAAACTTTTTTGTTTCAATTTTTTGGTTCGAAATTTTTTAGTTCGAAATTTTTTTGAAATTTGTTTCAAAATTTTTTGTTTGAAATTTTTTTTAGTTCGAATAATTTTTAGTTTTGAATTTTTTTTTAGTTCGAAAAATTTTTAGTTTAAAATTTCTTGCACTCTACGGAACCGTTTCAAAAAGAATCGGAGCAGTTTAGGTAAGAAAAATCTGGCAACACTGTTTCTATTAATGAAGCGCTTACTGAGCGTTTAAAAAAATCGCTTAAACTCACAACAATGTGTTGTAAGAAATCTACAAGCGACAATGATGGACCACTCTTTCCTTTCAGAGACATAGGCTACTAATTCAAGGACAAGATCTCCATACGTAAACATATAAGGTAAGAACCATCTTACTCATGAAAGGAAATGATAATATTTAAGGTGAACTTCAGTACATATCAATAAAAGGGAACGTAACTCTAAAATCCCGGTCAAGAGTGAATCGCTGTCATATCACTCTGAATTTCTAGCATGGGGTGTGGTTAAGATCATGTGACTTCTATCCTCCAATCAAATTGAGGTACCAAAACATACATCTTACCCGTAAAATGAAACGTATGAGTGAGGAATTTCCATGTAATCTGTTCATCATGTGGTTCGTCTAAAATCATGTGACATCTATCAGGCAATCAGTATCGTAGTACCAAAGTACTCATCAAAGAGGATACCCAAATTTCAAAATCCCAGGGTCTAAGATCATGTGACCGCTATCAACCAATCA
The DNA here is from genome assembly GCF_964235325.1 of Thermobia domestica. Lineage (NCBI taxonomy): Eukaryota > Metazoa > Arthropoda > Insecta > Zygentoma > Lepismatidae > Thermobia > Thermobia domestica. The sequence continues at coordinate 17,575,256 of NC_137464.1, forward strand.
AATTCAAGGTACCAAACCACTCATCTTACCCATAAAAGGGAACGAATTTTAAAAAATCCCTGAGCCTAAGATCACGTGACCTCTATCAGCCAATCAGCATCGTGGTACCAAAGCATTCATCTTACCCGTAAAAGGGAACGAATTTCAAATATCCCAGGGTCTAAGATCACGTGACAGCTGTCAACCAATCATAAACACTCATCTTACCCGTAAAAGGGAACAATTTTCAAAAATCTTGGTCATAAAAGAGAATGAGGGATTTCCCTCGCGGGGTGACTCATGACGTCATACCACGTGACCTGGAAAATTTAAATTTCCCGCGTGGGTGGGGCCTAACGTCACGTGACCTCTCTCAGCCAATCAGAATCGAGAGAATTTTTGCTGACTCGACTAGATATACGCCGGTCCCTACTACTGCAGAGCAGCCTCCGGCTGAACCTCGCCCGCTGAAATAAAGAGAAATTCAATTCAATTCAATTCAATTCAAATCAAAGCTTAATTTTTGGTCTTTCAGTAGATCCTAAGTAACCGTGCAAAAAGTTATACTGTCAAACATTAATGGGAATACAAAGTAATTTTTTTTTTTTTTTTACAAATTGTGCCGTTGCTCAGAAGTTACAACTATGAAACTGTGGAAACTTTTTTGTACATTCATCTTAACACGTACGTGGTATGGTTAAATATGATTCGAATTAGTAACTTTGTTTCACATAGCTCCATATACATCTGTCGTTACTCGTTTCCTTTTGTCCATAAACTCAAAATCCTCGGCAAGGCTTGCATTAACTTCTCGCCATACTTTTTGCTTTCAATTCTGTTCTTGAAAGAGTCTGTTGTTTTATCCCATATGCAAGATCTACATTAAACAAGTTCAATAAGGGTTAAAATATCGTATGGAAAAATTCTTGTCATCTTTAAACTTCTCAGCAAAACTAGAAAGGTAAGAATGCAATAATGCACAACCCTTTCACACAGTCACCATAGCTAAGCTGCAGAACTCTATCAGGTGGTCGATCCCAGTACAAACGGGGAGAGGGAAAACTTGGATACATAGCTTTGGTCTTTGTTTTCAATTGCCATTCTACAAATGCTTTTTTTTTAAATGGGGGAGGGGGAGGTTGGAAGTGAGAGAAAAGATCTGCAACAAGTAAAGCTTGGGGTCACATTCCTGTTGTCGAGATCACAATCAAGAAAATGCAAAATAAATCATTTGTCCTTGGGAGCTTTGCAAAGTGTTTGATTGTGCTGCTTTCGTTTGAAAATAATGGGTCCTATGCAGAGTCATTTTGAAGTCTGACTAACGAGATACTACGAGGTTGACTAAAGGATGGTTATCAAAATTGTATTCAGAGTAACTGATTAGCACATAGTATTTGTCGAAGTTAATCACATTTGACTAATTAATCTAGAGCACAGGCTAATCTTTTACCCACGGTTTAGCGTGCGACACAACATTTCGTACTTCGTTTTTCATATATTTTCATTTTTACAGACTACGCGTGCGCTCATCTACTTTTCCGTAGTTGCCACATTTATTTTCTCAACCGATGCATTGGGGTTATATAAATTAATCATACCCAAATCATCATTTTAGTTGTGCTGAAAATAGACTCTGAATACCAGAACGTGCACCTTCCTTAGTGGCTGTGACTAAACCTCGATTAACGAATTTTCTCTGAATACCGCCTAATAATTCTACTTTGACTTGCCAACAAATGTTCTATTCAATCATTGCTTATTGAGTGGGACCGGGAAAAGTGATCTGCACACAATTCTGTTGAAAATAAAAGGAAGTATTAATAATCAGGATTATTACCATTTGCTTATGTTCACAGTGTATCAAACTAAAAATTACACTTAAATTAATTTCCAGAATGTAAATGCATTAGTAGATTAAGAAAGATACAAAGAGAGAGAGAGAGAGAATAAAACTAAAAAGAGAATAGAAAATAATCAACGGAAATTGGTTATCTAAATTTTCTAAATTCTATTTGATAATAGCTATTTGGAGGGAAACCATTACTATTCAGATTTCCCACATTTTATATTTTATTTAATAAAGAAAATTAGCTACTCCATAACAGGGACTTAAAAAAAAAATCTGTTCTGCATTTGTTTGTAGGACAAGATAATAAGAATAATACTATACAATTATAATAGAAAAATTGAAACAAAATTCCAAAAACAACAAACGAAACAAAAATACACAGCCCTTGTCACTCACTCTCTTCACCTAAACCACTGGCCGGCGGACATTATCGGCCGCATGTGCATCCAATCATAAGAAAACATTGTCCCCCACAAAATCGGTGTCAGCGATATCGCCAGCAATATCGGGGCTTGGCCAACAGCATTTACCGTGTCGAAGGATCGACCTATAATGTCGGTGGCTTGTGCAAGCTACGATTTGAGTACATTGAAGTCGGTTCCACCGCCGACATTATCGGCACTTCCACCGACATTATCGTTGTCATGTGCAAAGGCACTTGGGGTTAGTTGCAGGGCCGGCGTTAGGTGATGCATGGCCCGAATGGGAACATTTTGTGGGGCCCCAGCTTTAAAGCTAACTTTCACCAAGGTCTGTAGAATCTATGGGCCTTATGCAGAGTCGTTTTGACGTCTGATTAAAACCACACTACGAGGTTGATTAACGGATGGTTATCAAAATTGTATTCAGAGACTGATTAGGACGTAGTATTTGACGAAGTTAATCAGATCTAATTAATCTAAAGCAGAGGCTAATCTTTTCCCATGGTTTAGCGTGCGACACAACATTTCGTATTTCATGTTTTCATTTGTACAGGCTACGCATGCGCTGATCTACATTTCCGTAGTTGACACGTTTATTTTTCTCACCCGATGCATTGGGGTTGTATAAGTTAATCATACCCAAATCATCTTTTTATTTGTACTCAGACTCTGAATACCAAAAGTGCACCTTCTTTAGTAAAGAGTTAGTATGCTTCTCACTAGACTGCGACTAACACTCGATTAACGAATTCTCTCTGAATACCGCCTTACATATATACTTACATTATTATATATGTACATATATATAGTAATGTAATCAAGGGCGCCCATGTTGTGGTTTCCAAGGGGGGCCACGTATAAGTGACGTTTCAAAAAGTTTCAAATTTTGCTGTAATTAATGTAAAAATTCGATTGGATTTTGTATATCCTGAAGTACAATTTTCTCTAGGGGGCGAGCGCCAAACCTTGCCCCCCCTGATTGGCGTCCTTGAATGTAATTGATGCGTGTCTGTATGCTGGAGAAAATTTATTGGTGATGTTCTACTTCTGTGCGAGTTTCTGTAAACGAGCAGCTGCGTGTATTGCATGCTGGACCATAAAAATAATGTCGTAAATGTCCTACATTTTAAAATGATGTCATTCTAAAAAATTTTCTATGTTTTCGGCAGTTATTGAGTTCACTGTGTTTGCGACTACATAACGTGCGGCTAATTCCATTGCTACCAATATATACTTACTTAGTCCTTCTTCACTTGGAATTAGTCCAAGCTATCGCAATGTCTCATACAGGGTGGTGCAATAGCTCAACCTGTTTTTTCTCTGGTGGCCTTTTTAATTTCTGACAATCTGGGCACGTGCATATCTTATGAGGAAGATAATTCTTAAGATGCGGCATATAGAATTTTCTTATAGCAGTTGTATAAGATTTTGTAAATCCAAACCGTGGACCGGTAGCTTGCTATGAAAGGTTGTAATCAACAATTTGGCTAAAGACTTTGGTATACATAAAATATGTAATAGTCCGTAATCGGGTTGATTTCGTTTTCTGTAAACTACTACGTCTTTAAGACAGAAGAGTTGGGCTGACCTAAGTGTTGAAATTTTTTCTGGTCCTTTTTCCTCTAAAATTGATTTTTTTTAAAAATAATTGTCATCTTTGCTTTGTTCCCTTGCTATGTTCGGTAAAGGGTCGCGCTCCACAGTTTGTACAACATTAACTTCGAGACTATTAGTACGGACTGCGTAATAGTCTTCACCTATTTTTTTCATTTTCTTTGTTCTGTTATTCTTTTTTAATATCCTCCGTTTGCTCTAATCTGCTGCTAATATCGGCGGAATGCTTAGAGCCAGGCAGTTATTGTATGTCAAAATTATAATCTGCAAAAAGTAATTTATAACGGGTATATTTTCCTACTTTATCTGGTTGTATATTTAAATTGACTAGGCATTTGGAATCAATATAAAGGTTAAATTTTCTATTAAGAAGATAACACCTGAACTTTCTTAATGTGTATATAAGGGCGTACAGTTCTTTTTGCCATAGAGTCGCCTTCTGCTCGGCTTTTGTGAATCTCCTACTGCAAAATGCAACTACTTTCTCAATGCCTGTTTTTGGGTCGAAACAGGCTAGGATTCATTCATTTATATGGGTCATTCTTGCCTGCTCATAATTTACAAGCATTTGCGAACGTGGAGTGGAGGTTTGTTATCAACAGTGAACCATGTGGCGTCATGAAGTTATAAAGATAAGAAATTCGTTAGTGTGTGTTTAGTACAGGTCGTTTTCCTTCTTTTCTCTTTCTTCAATAATGTTCAACAAGGCATATTTTCTTCGCAGTTCTGCATCTAAGTGCTTTGAGTATTTAAGTGGTGCGAACCAACTCTCTCCTGATGGTGCCGACTGTGTGATGAAGTGTTAGTTATTTTGGTGGCTGTGTCTTCCTGAACACTTAGATCATGTCGAGACAATTCTTGATGCAGGCAGAGATCACCGAGCTTCTTAGGGTGAAAGACCCTGATGAGATGGAAGAGGTGTTATATACGGAAAATGAATTTGAGCGAAACGTAGTTGGTGGTGATGATGCTGATGAGAGAGGTAGATGAAGAGATGGAAACTGATCTTGTTGTGGATCAATCAAGTACTAGAAACGGGAAAATGCGTCCTTCCGAACAAATTCCGCCGACCCGTCGCTGGACTAAGGTTGGGCCACTACAGGGTCAAAGGGCTACCAGGACATGTCTTCCTGTTTCTACAGGAATGGCTGGACCTAGTAACTGGAGGCTTGGAGGGGGGAAGAGGTTGTCTAATTGAAACATTTTTGGGGGTTTTTCGCCAGAGGCCCAATAGTTGGTGTTAGAACAGACCAACTTATATTACAAAATAGTAATTGTAAAGAGGCCTGTACATATAGGACCACATACATTTTGTTTGACAGTGGAGGAGCATTGTGTTTTTCTCGCAGTGACCATTGCAATGGGGCATGTCGTACAGAACAAACTTCATGAGTATTTGTGTACGAGGGTTTCTCTTGCACGCCATGGTTTCCTCAAACGATGTCGGACGATAAATACTTCAGTAAAAGTCTATACTTCGAGGACAACACAAAGGAGTCAAAAGTTGTACAATTAGTATTATCGCTTGTGAAAATTACGCATTAAAAAAAACTTATCAATGAGCGATGCTGTGTAGCATATTCATCACGGGATATCTCGCAATCGACCAAGTCATGGTGCCTTTCAAAGGAAGAGTGGGATTTAAATGTATATTCCGAAAAAAACATAAGAGATTTGGTATGAAAATATACCAAGTCACTGATTCTTCTCGGTATACTTGGAATACGGAAGCGTATTTTCGACCTCAAGAAATCTGATGTCTCTCTCATTCTCTGATCCTAAGATTAGTGATTTAAAAAAATGGGCTATAAATTATTTATGAACTTTTTAAAAACCATATTCAAGCCTGTTTGAGAATTTGGAGAAAGTGGAAATCAGTGTTTCTGTCATAGTGAATCCTAGAAGGAAAGGCATGCCTTCCCACTGCTGTTCGAAGGATTTGAGACTGAAATGTTAAGACGTGGCTTCTTTTCAAAGTGATGAATTTTTGCAGTGTGCTCGAAAGATAAACGGGAAGTGTACGTGTTGTCAAGCATGAAAGACGCACCAGCTGGTGGAAACATCGTAGATGCCGATGGCAAAGTACCGTAATCAATCCTGTTATAATCCAAGATAGGTTATATTAACACGATCAGATAAGCGTCAGCTATGAAACCAATAGAAAGAAGATTAAGTTTACAACCAAGCTCTTAGTCCATCTGTTAAAGTTTGGAAAGATACAGTCAAGAATACATGCTAACCCCTCGAAGGCAGATGACGATCCAAAGCGCAACTGATATTGCTGCACAACACAAACCTCAAAAAGTAAAAAATAAATAAATAAATAAATAAATAAATAAATAAAATAAAATAAATAAATAAAAAATATGATGTTGGGCATGTTCGCATGAACTCGTCATGCTGGGAGGAGTTGCACATACTCCAGAAGTAAGATGGGAAATAAACAGATCGTGGCACTATGCAGAATATGCCAAAAAGTAAGTACTTGTACAATCTATACAATAAAAATAAAAGATTTTGTTTATGACTCCTAATCTGTTGAACCACTAGACCGATCTCGATCAAATTTTGAATATAGATGAGGTACGGGTCTGGGAGTGGTTTTTATAATTTCATTTTGACGGTAAAACTTAGGAGAGGGGGAGTTATAAAAAAATAAATAGAACTTAATAACCTTGAATCAAAACGACCAATCTCGATCAAATTTTCCATAAGGCTCCATAAGGTATAAGCCTGGGATATATACAGATGGTGATCAGAAAAATGGAAACACCTGAACGAAATTGCAACTTACCAGATTATGGTGTCGGGCCACCTTTCTCCTTCAGAACAGCCTTGATGCTCGTGGGATGGACACATAGAGGTCGTGAATGGTAGCAAGTGGAATTTTACACCACTCCTCGTGCACGGCATCGGCCAGTTCTGTGAGAGAGGATGGAGGTGGAAATCGTCGCCGGAGTCGTGTTTTCAATACGGACCATAGATGTTCAATCATGTTGAGATCTGGGGATTGGGCGGTGTGAGCGGGAGGAAGGAAGATTGCATAATATGAATAAAATTAATAAAATAATTAATATGCAAAATGCAAATGTGGGAGGAGACTTGATATGTAAACTAAAAATTACTCCAAATTAATGCAACCTCCAGTCACAAAGTTAATTTACTAAATGAGTTCAGTCGGTAGAGTCTTAAATTCAATGAAATTAAAATTTTGAAAAGTAAAACAAAATTAGTTTTAGCATGAAACTCTAGATTACAGGTAATCTATGGTTTTAACACCCATCCTGCATGAGAAAGATACCCAAGATACACACATCGCCTTCACGATTCAATCATAAACCTAGCTTCTGGCCTGAAAAGGAAACAAAAGAACAAAAAGGGTAACACATACCTTCGGTCATACTGTAGACAGCAAAGAAATCCAATATTCCAGCGATAATTCTTTTTAATTGCACCGTTTCAATATATTAGATGCACATGAAATTGTGATATACAGTAGTACACGCACGCGCGCGGTCTCGCAATGAGACCTGAGAAAAAAAAATTACTAAAGATATTGCTCTTTGCAATTTTATCACGCTTTCTGAGCTCTCATGTTTTAATTGTTGGTGCACGTTTTAATTATTTATCCCGGTATCTTCTCACTTGTAGTGTCTCCGCACTTCACTACGGTAGACACCTCCTTGGAGTATTTCTTCCGTTTCCGGTGACCATTCTCTGTCTTCTCCTGTCGTGCTGCTAGCCTCTGCTACCAGACGTTCTCCCTTTAACTCTGGAGTTCTGCGGCATTAGTGGTGTTTCTGGGTGTAGACATCTGTATGGTGGGACTAGTGAATAGCTATATATATTTGCTAAAAGTTCACACTAGCGTTCCATTATCTGAAGCACTGGAGTTATAAAGCACTCACCGCGCCTAATTGATACAAGCGTATAAGCTCAGTCACTTGTATTACACAGCATTTAAATACACTGCACTGTATCGTAGTATTGGTTATTGCCTAGAGATCAGGCATAGAGAGTTTGTCTTTTACCAATACTATGCCTAACTGCAAACAATATTGACTGGTGATACGGCGTGTGACGTTACACAGCAAAAGTTGAAATTTGTGCGAAGCACTTCCCATGATATACGGGGAAGCATTGTCTCTTCACTTAGTAACACTTTGCAAATGTTTTAACTAATATAAAAATCACTTTGCAGACAGTTCTGCAAGCCGCACTTTAGTAAATGTTACTATTTCCTTCTACGCTCTCATTCTACCACAAGAATATGAGTTCAGCGTAATGAAGATAAACCGATGGTAAATTAGTGCTTGGTGCACATTTAATATCACACACGCCCTATGTAAATGTTTTGATAGTAAAACACTGACATGTTCACCACATATCTGCACACAACGAATGTCACTTATTAACTTTCAAGTAACTGGCGGTAAAAACAATAACTCCGAATATCGTATTCGATGTACACGATTCACGATCCAAGAAGCAACTGTCTTTCTGGTTGTCTCCCGTAACGTTATATTTACCTTCAGGTTCATTGTTCGCTCCAACTTTTGGGTTGGGCCAAACCATTTTAGCACGCTTCACCCAAAATAGGGGTGAGAGGTATGTCACTCACCTGTAGGCTTCTCATGACCTAAATATCTCAATACACAACACTTTTTCAAATTCTTTTGCATTTTGTACTTCACTTCAATGACATCGTTTACAGTCACTATGCTTGTTAGATAGCTTATTTATCAAGGTTTCAAATAGTATATGCCACTTACTAACACTGTGCTGAATATAGATTGAAAAATTAAAATAAACAACAAAATTATTCACACTTGATCACTTGCAGGTTTCCGTACACAACTTGACAAGTGGTCCCACCTAGTGGCGACCCCCGTAACTGCTTGTCCAAGTGACATTGAATATTGTAAATTTCTGAAACTGATGCATTGAAGGATTATGCTCATTCTTTGATTACTTATATTAATGACACAATTTAAATGAACTACACAAAATACTAATATATAAATTGAACCCTAAATGAGGCTGACGTAGCCTGACACATTAAATAAGTATAATAAAAACCATTTGAGAATTCTCTTCTCTCTGCTAACAGTAATGACTTTTGTCAAGGTTTTAAAAAAAAAAACTAAGCTGAGGTGTGTGTTCGTCTTTTGAATGCCTTCCACAACCATCAGCTAGGTCTAGAACTGTTATTAGTACAAGCCATTTGTTGTAAAACAAATATATATATCGCGCTAATATATATCTACAACTACGGGAACACCCAGAAAGTTTATTTACATAACATTACACATACTATTATAACGCATCATGTATCAGCGGAGCAGCAGAAACAATCTTTAAAACAGAGACATCTTGCGGATGTCACTGTACTACGACAAACAGAGTTCTCGACGTCTGCCACTAATACTCAAGTGGACTCTTCCACAATTTTGAATTTGTCAACTTCCTTTTCTCTGACTGTAGATCGTTGACCAAACGACGCATCTAGAGCCAAACTTGCTAAAAAGGGGTGTGTCTTGAAAACCTAGCACCTCTTTGTATTCTGGATTCTCTCATAGACACGCTAAAATTTTTATGATTTTGAAAGCATTGTATTCGTGGACTCTGTGTCGCTATCGTGGCAGTGTATGCTCCTGCCTACAACTATCCTAGAAATTGAGACTAGCTATCCATATATGTGAAAACTGGAGCTCATAGGAATTCTATCCATATAAAGATGGTTACCTTGATTCCTATATTCTCCACGACGTGGGTGACCAAGGCTCCGTTAGGAACACAAGCTTTCTTTAAAGTTTTTTTTTCTCTGTGAGGCTTCGCAGCTTCTCTGCCAGCAAAATAGCGTATCTAAACTATAGAGTTTTCTGTTTTCTTCGAAGTCAACATAAAATTATATTCAAATATCACTGCTCCAATCTAATGTTACATCCGTTTGTCACTCAATGTTCATATTACATAATTAAAATACACAATATAAATACATAAAAATACCAATAAAAGATACATGCTCCCGCTGATACGTATGCAAATTCTATTAACTTCATATGCAAATCACTAATTAAATGGCAAAAATATTCATACACTGACGAAAAATTTAAATATGTAAATTAAATTAAAACACAGTTCATGTGTCGTTTACAGCGGGCCAGGGGAGGTGTTGAACTTCATCCCGATGTTCCTCAAACCACGCTGCAACAACGCCAGCTATGTGAATTGGTGCATTATCATCCTGGAAGATGGCGTCATTATCCGGGAACAACATCCGGACCATAGGATGCAAGTGGTCTCCTAAAATTGCGACATAATCGTTGGCAGTGATTCGTTCGCTAAGTGTGACAACAGGACCCAATGAAAACCATGATATGGCGGTCCACAGCATCAACGAGCCGTCGCCATGTTTCACAGTTGGGCGGAGACACTGCAGATCATAAGCTTCTTTGGGCGTTCTCCACACATAAACACGGCCCGTGGTTGGGAATAGGGTGAAGGATGACTCATCCGACCATATCACACGTTTCCAGTCCTCAACGGTCCAAGTTGCATGGTCGCGGCACCATTTGCGTCGTGCGAAAGCGTTATGTTCCCTAATGAGCGGTTTGGCCCGTGCAACATGACCCCTTAAGTTCATGTCATGTAATTCGCGGCGGATTGTGATTGTCGAAACAGGGTGGGGGAGGTGCTGATTGAGTTCCTCCGTCACTTGCTCCGCAGTGGCACGACGGTTCTGCGTGACAATGCGCTTTAATACCCGGCGTGACCTGTCACTCATGATTTTCTTCCGCTTCCCCGATGTGGTTTTCCCGTGTGTTGTGTAGGCCGTCATCACAATCGACACTGTCCCACGTGACAGACCTAACACAGTAGCCACTGCCGTCACACTCACTCCACATAACCGCGCACCAACAATTTGCCCTCTTTGAAAATCTGCGAGGTCTCCCATTTTACACTAAATCCGTCTGCTGCAGCCACTGGACACTGCTGTTCCACTGCGCCTGACGTAGTATGGAGACCGACCTAACACCACCACCAGCGGTCCGGCGCTGCGGGCGCCACGACACCACTGCAAACCCATACATCTGACTTGTTGCCAACTACAGGTGTTTCTATTTTTCTGATCACCATCTGTATATATATATATATATATATATATATAATTTCATTTTGAGGGAGCGAAGTAGGGGACATATACAAAATCAATAAAAATAAAAATAGAAGTGACTAGGTTTGTGACTTAATAGGACGTGAATCACCAAACCAACTTTGACGGTGCAACGTAGGGGAGGGCGATATATGAAACAAAAATGAAAGTGCCCTCTGTGACTTCATCACTCATGAACAGTGATGAAGATTTTTCAATTCATAAAAACATACTCCACTTATTCCTACATCATTGATGTGAGGTGGAAAATTTTCCGTTCTAAACAAATATCAGTAATCAGGTAACAATTCCTCAGTAATAATAAAATTGATTGAATTCCTGTATAGGAATGTTAAAAAGTGAAAGATCGTTTAAAGAATCTGAAAATTTTCATGGCTCAGATAATTTTCATATTATGTAGGAACAAATGAAACAATTTTTCATGTCTGTCCTGTATGTAAAAATTGAAGAACATTTTATTAGTCGAAAACTTTCATCATTTTGAAGCAAAAACTAAAACAACTTTTTGTGAATCGGAAAGTTTATTGCTCTGTAGAAACAAGTGGAAAAACTTTTCATAAGCCGGACAATTTTCGATATTATGTACAGTAATGTTAGGTGGAAAATTTTCCACTATATTTAACTGCACATTGAGCTATAAAATTTAATTCCTGTAGGGAAAAGTTGGACAGCAACAAATTATAATTTTCCAATTAGCTTTCGGGAACCGGAAAATTTTCTAATATTTCAAGTTGGGAAGTAAAAATTTACAGTTCCTCTTTGTGTGTGTGAAGTGCAGGGAACATGCATCGAGTTTGTAGAGAACAAATTTCCCATTCCAATATTTAAAATGTAACAAGAAATCGAAAAGAAACCTTTGTGAATTTATCAACTATTTCAAAAACAAAAACAACAACAAAAAAAATCCACTATTTCTTCACATATAGGCGTGGCTATGTAATGAAATAACTACATAAAAGTTCCTTATGAAGATTATTTTTGTAACAGAAATTAAGAAGAAATGCTTTGATTTCATTGTCTTTAACACTCGTAAATCATAATTTCAATATGGAAATTTTGTATAATCAACATCTTAGAACAGATACTTGAATTGTAGAACTACCATTATTATGTATAAAAATGTATTAGAAATAATGACGATTCGATAGAATATATATATATATATATAGATAGATAGATAGATAGATAGATAGATAGATAGATAGATAGATATAGATAGATATAGATATATAAAGAAATGTTTTTTACTTTGTAAATTAAAATAAATTTACTTGTAGCTTTTAGAACGCAGCGCTGATAGTGGAGCTTTTTACGTTTCTTTTATTATTTTATTGAAACAACAACTACACAAATCAGCTTCCTTATTAGTTATATTTCACTTTCTCTTCTGAATTAATATATGAATAAATAAATGTTTATTTTCAGAAAATGGTCAGTATTTATTTTCATGAACTACCTAAACTCGAATTTTGAGTAGTATAAATTTTATAAATGTTGCAGTATGTAAATCTTAGAGAAGTAGTAAAGCTATGAGAAAACTTCGTCTTACGCGTATTAAACTGACGAAATATAATTTTGTGAAATCAAAGGTGGATTCTGAGGGAAGAACACACTGAAGTTTTTGAAATATTTTCGAAGGAATGAAGAATCGTTATTTTCATTTCATGAAACTTTTCAAGACAATATTTATTACCAATACATTTTACGGCTAAACAACGATGTAGGAATAAGTGGAGTATGTTTTTGTGAATCTGACAATATTCATCACTTTTAATAAATTTAAATAATTATTGGAATGGGATATTTGTACTCTACGAACTCGATGTATATTCTCTGTACTTTACACAAACACAAACAAACAAACAAACAAACAAACACACACACACACAGAGAGAGAGAGAGAGAGAGAGAGAGAGAGAGAGAGAGACTTGAATTGAGTTTGAGTTCAACGTCCCTTTCAGGAGCGAGGCGACATGAGACGAGGCCAATTAGTTAACGTCGAATCCGAACTATATGAGCTCCCTCCGGGAATCGAAGCCGTCTCCCATGTCAAATTCGCGTATGCTAACCGCTTAGTAACGAAGGAGCTCGCAGAGAGAGAAACACTATGTAAATTTTTACTTCCCAACTTGAAATATTAGAAAATTTTCCGGTTCCCGAAAGTTAATTGGAAAATTATAATTTGTTGCTAACTTTCCTCTACAGAAACTCAATTTTGTAGCTGAATATGCAGTTAAATATAGTGAAAAATTTTCCACCTAAGATCACTATACATAATATCCAAACTGTCCGGCTTATGGAAATTCCACTTGTTTTTACATCGTAATGAAAATTTTCCGATCCATGAAAATTCTTTTCACTTGCTTCTACAGAGCAATAAAGCTTTCCGATTCATGATGTTTCACTTTTTGCTTCAAAATGATGAAAATTTTCCAACTCATAAAAAGTTCTTGAATTTTTCCATAAAAGACAGACAATTTTTCGATTCATGAAAAATTGTTTCGCTTGTTCTTACTTAGTACTGAAAATTATCTGAGCCATGAAAATTTTCGGATTCTTTAAGCGATCTTTCACTTTTTAACATTTCTATACATGAATTCAATCAATTTTATGATTACTGAGGAATTGTTACTTGATTACTGATATTTTTTAGAACGGAAAATTTTCCACCTCGCATCTGGATCTCAAACAAATTATCATCATGGATGAGGTTCGGACCTGGGGTGGTTTTTATATCACTTTGACAGCAGAATTAGGGCAGAGGGAATGGGGATATATATATATATATATATATATATAAAGTAAAACTTAATAACTCTTGAATCGCCCGACCAATCTCGATCAAATTTTCAGCATAGATGAGGCTCAGACCAGGGACGATTATTATCGTTTTACTTTGTCGGTGCAACTTGCGGAGATACATATAAAAGATAAAAATGTAAATAGTTGTTTTTGTGACTTTATCGCTCTTCAACCACCTGATCGATCTCCGCGTGAAATCGTTCCATTTTTGTAAATATGACTCACCCCAGAATGGTTTACCTATAAATAAATGTTTGAACTGGATCAGCATCGATACTATACGAGACGCGGAATATAAACCGCAGTAATGTATCAAATTTTAATGTTCTCCGACCGGGAATCCTGTGCCAAAAGAAAGGAAAAAGTTTTACTTACCTTTACTTATATATCTTAAACGCGATTTCGAGAATGAGAATAATATCGTAAAATGAACTCCGGTACAGCACTACGAGGGCGGGGTGAAAAGTTCTCGGCCTGACAACGAAAGACTGTGAATTTCAGTTCAAAAATGATTTTATTTTTCGACATAATCTTCCTTCACTTCAATACACTTGCTTGGTCCAGCGTTTCCCCAACATCAATATTCCTTCCCGGAAGTGAGTCTGGAAGGTTGTGAAAATAGTCATCCACGACCCTTTCAACTTCTTCATTCAATGTGAAGTGTTTCCCAGAAAGAAATTTCTTCAAGTTTGGGAACAGATAGAAGTTTGATGGTGCCAAATCAGAATATGGAGGATGGCCCAGAAAATCGTATCACAAATCCCGCAGTTGACCCATCGCCAACGCACCCTTGTGCACAGGTGAATTGTCCTGGTGAAAGATGACTTTCTTCTTCTTCAAGCCAGGCCTCTTCTCGCGAATTTCGGCATCCAGCTGGTCAAGAAGGTTGGAGTAATATTCGCCTGTAAGGTAATCAATTAACAGGATCCCTTTCACAACCCAAAACACAGTGGCCATGACCTTTCCGGCCAATACGATCATCTTCGCTTTCTTCAGCGCTGCACCACCGGCTTCCACCCACTGCTTGGACTGCTGGTTCGTTTCTGGCGTGTAGTGGTGAACCTGTGTCTCATCCATTATCACAAATTGCCGCACAAAATCGATCGGATCCCCTTTGAATCAGTCCAAAGATTGCTGCGAGAATCGTTTTCGCATTTGCTTTTAGTCGGCAGTGAGCAAATGCGGCACCCATCTTGCGCAGAGCTTTCGCATCCCTAGTTCTTTGTGCAAGATGTTTCGTACCCGTTCCTCAGATATCCCCACACTCTCAGCTATCTCACTCACCTTCACTCGCCTGTCGCCCAACACGATATCATGCACTTTTTCGACTGTTTCCGGTGTGGTTGCGGTTTTTAGCCTTCCTTCACGTGGGTCATCTTCGAGGGATGTGCAACCACGTTTAAATTCAGCTGCCCACTTTTTAACGGTTGACATGGAAGGAACAGAGTCCCCGTAAACTTTGTCAACTTTGGATGAATTTCCGTAAGGGTTAATTCATCCAAAACTAAAAAATTGATTACCGCACGATATTCAAGTTTATCTTTTTTAACAACACGCAAGACGTCTAACTGCAACAATGCCTGCACACGAACTACCTGAGAGAACAAGTTGACACTTGTTATATGACAACTGAAAAGAGCCCCCAGGCAAGTAGTGCCGTCTCTGGTCAGGCCGAGAACTTTTCACCCCGCCCTCGTAAGTGCATTTTCAAACCACATAGACACGATGACGTTGTGCAGAATAACACCGTGGTAAGTCCTTACATTCCTGTGTGAGGATAATCGACAATGTTTTTCACTAATTTCATGTATTCTTATACACATACGGCATTATATAATAAACGATAACGGCATCTCTTCCTGGAAGTCTACATACATAAGAATACTAGAACAAAAGCTGTGTATTTTTTGATTGTTCATCCTCAATAAAACACGACTGGCGAAGAAAGTATCCACTATTAACAGGCATCTGTATTCGCGCATCATAATCAGTTCATGTACTATGTTAATATTTGATGTGAAATTAAATGAAATCTTTGTTTTTTTTCCGTCCCACGGTTATGCCGGCTAGGCTAAAGGATACGATGATGAGAAATAAATGTGGAATGTAGACAGTGGGAGGAAACGGGAGAACCCCGAGGAAACACTCGCACACGGTGTTTGTCCACCACAAAGTTCACTTGCCGCGAGCTGGGTTCGAACCAGGAACCCGATGCACCAGAGGCGAACGCTCTACCACTGAGCCACCGCGGCCCCGACTTGATATGAATATAAACACACACAACCAATTTATCTGATGCTATACGAAATCATTTCTGAGTAGAAGTTGTATAACAGTTTGCTTTAACCATCCCAGTAGCACAGCAAGCAGACACTCACTCGTCGTAGGAGAAACACTCTTCCTGGAAGCTATCACTACTTGTATAATTGATACCACATCACATTTACTTCTGTCCTTTACTATCACTACTTCTCTGTACTCTTACAAAACATACAGAAGGTTGTTCGATTTGACAATGCTATTGAAACCTGTGTAAATGAGTCAGAACCATGAAACCAGTGTCATCAGTGCGATGTCTAAGCTTGCAGCTGCTGGATATGGTTACGAAGAACAGTTGGAGAGACATAAGATGCACAAAAGCGTAGAGAAGGTGAAATCTGTCTATTTTCACGAATCCATCTTCACTTCAATCTATCATTTGTGTGTATGAAGCAAACAAACACCAGGTGTGGATCCACATGACAAAAAGCTTCCAGCCACACTGCCTGATCATCCCTCTAGTTTCAAAACGTGGAACAGGAAAGGAAGTCTATGTCATTCTCCCCCATAACATACCTTTAACAAGCGAAATCGGTTTCTACGCCATTTTAACTTTTAAAACTTCTTCAGTCCTCCATCTCCCTATTAGCCAATGGAAAATCTGATGAATGAGACGGAAATACCTATGCCTATGCTCCAACGTAGCCTGTTGTAGTGAAAATTACGATGTAGGGCAGTAGTCCATAACACACTTGATTGCGGTATTGCTTTTCATAAAGTAAGTATTTTTGAAAATCGGTCAGATATATCACTTTTGTATTCACAGTTGGAAATTATTTAATCCTGATTCAATTCCGATCCCTTGATGCGTTAATAGTGAATATTGCTTTTACTGTACCAAGTACATCAATCAAATATTCTACATACTATTAAATATCTTAAGGAGAAACAAACAACGCACGATATTTGGTGGTTCATGTCCTCTTGTGAACTGCATAAGGCGACGCCACTGGAGTGAAGGTGCCGAATGTGAATATAGTCCCATGTTAAAAGATGGACGAACTGATGCACGATGAGGAAAGAAGTGGGAGCCCATGTGTCGCCATCTATAGCCCAGATCTAGCGCTGAGCGACTACCAGCCATTCAAATTGAGGCATATGAAATAGTGGCTTGCGTTGCACAGCTTCGACAATGACAATGCGCTTCACAATGCTGCTAGCGGGTGGCTTCAATTGCCAGGCGGGATTTCAAACCTTGTAAAACGTTATGACAAGTGCCTCAATTTGAATGTGAATTGTTGAATAATAACGTAATATTGTACTTTTCTAATGTGTATAATAAAAGTTCTGTATCTGCAAGTGTATGTCAGTTTTTTTTTTAAATTGTCCCTGTACAAGGAACTGTTGTACACAAGATATAAGGAAAAACATTGATGAATGCAGACAAGACAAACACATAATGCGTCTTGTTTAAGAAAGGCCATCGCAATATGTACAGTTAGAAAAAGAAATCACTCACCCACCCTTATCAGATGGAATTCTAACAAAGGTGGATGCTCTCTAGCCGATTAAAATCTCACGTCAAAGCACCAAAATTTTCTCAAGTGTGGTTGGCAGAAAATGGTCTTTCCACTCTTTGCGGCAAGGTGTTTCTAAAACATTAACTAAAAGATGGTATAAAATAAGTACTACCGTGCTTCAAAGAGTTAAGGATAAATGGGTAGTCAGATTTTCTTGGACACGATTATACGTTTCAAATTAATCCAATCAGAAAGACATGTCACTCGTAAGGAAAGGATATGCGACACGTAATAGAACTTTCGATGGAAAATCCTTTAGGACATATCTTTCAGTAGACCAAGAAGGTGAATGAATGCCAGCAATCCTGATTTCATTTGATAGGTATAATACGATCCGTAGCAGGCTTTTTAATTTCAGATATCACACACTGATTGTTTAACCCATGAATTACATTTTATGAAATCTACTCTCGTCTAGTTGCGTAACTTTGAGTTGTGATTTTCGTTGATGACACAGAATGTGCCTTGTTTATTGTTGAAAAACGACCTTGAATTATGCGGTAGTGAACTGTAGTCTAAGAAATCGTAAATTATTGAGCTGGAAGCCAAAATTCCCAGACCACACATTACTAAGCCATGAAACATGGGCTGTCATGCATGTTTATCATTTTAAGTGAGTCATCCAGAAAAAAGCTCTTGTCTATTTACGGCAAATTCCAGAAAACTTAGAAAAAATGTAGGATCTGCATGTTTTGTCGAATTGGGAATACTTCAGTGTGTTCACGTTAAAAACTTGAACATCCTCAAATATTTCCAGTTCTAGTTGAGTTGAGTTGAATTTGAGTTTAACGTCCCTTTCAGCAGCGAGGCTACACGAGACGGGACCTACTGATTAACGTGGAATCCGAACCACATGAAATCCTGCCGGGAATCGAACCCGGATCTCCCACTCCAAAGGCGCGTACGCTAACCGCTTAGCCACAAATGAGTTATTTCAAGTTCTACAAAACGCATCGACCTTACAGTTTTTGACGGTTTTCTAAGATTTGATATAAATGGACAAGAGCCGTGTTGGAACTGGAACAACTTCAATACAGTAGAATATCCAAACTCTTGTGAGAGTCTATATTAAAAACGTCTTCATAATATTTGTCAGTTGGCTTAGAAATACATATGTTCTGACGCAAGTTTTCGTCATAATATAATGTTAATAAATAAATCATATAATGCATTCTTATTTTTAACCTTCCTAAGGAGATTCTTGTTATGAAAAATAACATTATGATCTGTCAACAGTTCTTCCGAGCTTTTCAAAGCAATTACTTTCGTTAAAAAGTGTTCGCATTTGTCAGCTGTAAAATAAGACAGTTTTTTATATAAACAAAATAATAAATATACAAACCTCTAGAAAAAGTGAAATAACATTTTTTTTTAAAAAAAGTGTTGTCTTTAAGTTTCGTCTTTCACATGATAACTGTTAGATTGTATCTTTAAAACAATGTTACATTTTTATCTTTGGCACAACAATAACAATTATTATACAATTTACAAGCACCTTAGGACGCAATAATAATAATAATAATAATAATAATAATAATAATTTAAAAACTTTCAAAATCAAGTAAGGGTTAGTTCACAATTTTAGGATTTATACCATTGCTACCAAGTACAACCCTCTCCTCACAGGATAAATTATTTTTGTGAAATTTCTGACATGATTTCCCACAGTTCATGTCCTCCATTTGACACTTGCACACATTTTGCTCCTGTAACTGACTACGACAAACATGAAACCACCCAATAATAGGTATAATGCACATCCGAAGATGTAAAGTCGGTTCCGATTTGGTGCATAAGAACAGAATCCAGAACACATGAAGGTAAGGAATACTACAAACAATCAACCACACTGTAAAAGGAACATCCACAATATGCTGCCAAATTGCATTTTGATTTTGTGCTTTCTTTACGTGATAAAGTTTCGAATGTTCTAAAGCGTAGAGGCCATATTGACCAGATAACTCAAACACGTAATACACTATAACTAGCGTTCCTACCAAATACACAAACAGCAGCAACCATGCTATGCGCTGTCTGAAATTCATCTTCCTTCACAACGTACTCACTATGCACACACAACATGACAACACACCGTTTAGCTGATAATCTGAAAGAAAAAGACGAGTAAAATTATACTTTTCACACAATTAAAATAATACTAAAATTAACTGCATTTTAATATAAAAGGTTTCTACTTAAATATTTGGGCCAACTGCAGGAACCCATATAGTTTTTTTTTTTTTAACGAAATACACAAAAATAAATAAATAAAATAATTACGTAATACTTTGTAATCGTTTCATGTAATAATCGTATTTTTATTTTATTTTTTCTGAAGATGATTGAAGGTTCAAACCAAAGCTAGAATGCATAAATATGTAAAATTATACATCCTCAATAATAATACTCTCTAGATGTGCTAGATCGAAACCTTATTATTAATTTCGTTTAGCAGAGGTAATTATGTCAGGAAGCTACTGACGTCATCGGAAACTCAGATGTCACCTAAGAAAAAAGTTTGGCTGACGGAAGTAATTTCGGTAGTAATAATATAATAAATAAATCAACCTCGAGAATTAATGAAGATAGTAATTTTACTATTTAGGTATACCACGTTACGTTTATGTAATGTGTTCACCGTAAGACTCCATGATTATCCAAGTTTCTTTTTGGAATTCTCAGAACAAAGGACAGAAATCAATAAGTTTGCGTAGTAATGTATTTCGCGCTAGAACCAATGGCGCTGCAGCAATAAATCGTGCCTAAAATGGCGATCACGAACGAGCATGCCCAGGAGACAATAAAGAATTCATTTGATAAGTTTTCTGCAACCAGTGGGATTGCGAAAGGACACGGTGGTGGAAATCAAGTCATTCAGGAAGAAGTTATAGAAAATGTGCGGAGATTATTCGAATGAAGTCCAAAGAAGTCAGTTTGGCAAGCAGCGCGAGAGCTGGAAATAAAAATGTCGACAGTTCACAAAATTCTCCACAACTGACTGCGCTTGCATGCATAGAAGATACAAACTTTGCAGGAAATCAAGCCTGATGATGATACCTTTATTATCATGCATAATGTTTTCGGACAAGGCCACCTTTCACCTATCGCAGAATATAATTCGCCACAATGTATGAATGTGGGCTTCACAAACCCGCCTAGCATTTCTAGAACACATTCCAAAATTGTTGTTCGGTGTGGTCTTATGGGCAATCAAACTGAGAGGCCGTTTTTCTTTCGAGAGGATATTGTTATCGGTACCTATTACTTGGATATGTTGGAAAACTTTGCTGTACCACAGACAGTATTCATGCAACCGACAATAATAATCTTGTAACTGGCTAGTGCGCCACCACATTGAAGCTTTCAGGTCTGATATTTTTCAAATGTCTCATTCCTCAATAGTTTCTTGGCTTCCCCAATCACCGATTTCTTTGCCTACATGTTCCCACACCATTACATTATTATTTTTTCCTTGTAGGGTTTAACAAAGAAAATGTATGCTATGAAAGTTCACGTTATATTGCACTTAAAACATCGCATAAGAAATAGCATAATCTTTTTAAAACTGGTACACAACACATGGGTGAAATTGACATTTTTCGAGCCACCAAATAAGCTCATGTGTTACTGTACCGAACTGAACTGCACTAATTTGTGTTATGTGGAAACTTTCTGAATTATATTATCATTTTCACGTATAGCAATGATAAAATACAAATTTTCTTTTCACCTACATTTGTTTCAAATGTTGAAGTCTCACAGTGTAATAATAATCTTTACTTGAATTAATAATTCTACTTCTTTCTCTATTCTAACTGCAATGATCTTAACGAAAAAGACAAGGGTATTTAATAAAACGAGTACAACGTATAATTGTTGCCAAAAAGCTGGCATGTACCACTTCAAGTTGGTTTAAATTTAGGTCCTTCTTAAATTTATTTCTGGATTCTATTGTTAACTAGCTTGATTACTATACATGTACCAGAGAATCAAAAAAAAAACTTTCTTTTTTTTTAAGAATTTTACTCGTACCGATAGGTATTTTGATACATAAGCATATAACAATCGATTCAAAGTTAAAAATGAACCCATATTAAAATATTTAAATTTCTTTAGTTTGCTCATCAAATTTTTGGACGCGATCTGCGTTGATTTATAGAGTGAGTTATTTACATAGATGAAATATGCTATATTTAGGTTAAGAAACAAAAGTAAAGGAAAATCAATCTTCTTAAAAAACCCTTACCCCTCTAAAAATAAAAATAAAAATAAAAAATAGAGAATAAAATGTCTAAATAATTTTTAAAAAGCAGAAAATGACCATTGTTAAAAACTATTATCTAACATGGCAAAATATTAATGTAGGCGAATGTTAATCCGGTCACGCAAAGGCTTAGCTAGGGAAAAGACAAAGGACCTTCATAATATTCTGAAGGAAAGAAAACAAACAAACAAACACAATTTCTTTTTTTCTCTCTCTCTCCTACAAACAGATATATCGTATGGCTTCAATTGAACTTATTCCATCTTAACTGAACTTGGTATGAATGTAAAGTTTGATTTCTACTTAATTGACTTAGTACGATCTGAAATATTCTCCTCTGCAGACACTTGGTTCCTGAGTTATTAGGCATCGAAGTTCGGGCTTTAGGTTACTCAAATATTCATAGAAATATTTACTATTGCTATTTAGGATAAGGCTTAAGAAAAACATAACTGTTAAAAGTTAATAAAGAAAATACACAATTTTATATAGTTTTATTTTAATCCTAATATTTCGCTCATTTTTGCTTCTGTGAGCTTCTTCGAAAGATTTCACCTTTTGGAACTTAAATCGAGTAAACTTTCAAGTTGTTTCCACTGCGAGGAAGAGATTTAGATAAGCAACATGTGAATTCCTACTTGATTTCAGTCTCAAAAGGTGAAATCCTCCGAAGAAGATCACTGAGGCAGAAATGAGCGAAATGTTAGGTTTAAAATACATGAAACTACGCAAACGGTAAGTAAAATTATTTATTTCCTTTATTATACATAATTTGCGCAAACAATATAAGAACTTTAACGTACTGTTAAAAGTTGATTTGTAGTTAAAATTCCCTTTTTAAGTAAATGTAGTGTGTCCTGCTAATAAAGATTTCCTGATTTCTTTCTCATAGTTTTCCGGATATATCATAGTTTTACGAAAAATAAACAAACGTTGTTAAATATACAGAACTATGTAACTAATAAGATTTGCTCACCTGAAATTTAAGAACTGTTCTCCTAATTCTGAATGAGAAGATTGATTTCGTCCCTCTTCTATTAAATTAACGTATTTGTCAATGATGCTCAAATGTTTTCATCTATAAAGGGAAAATGCAATATTAATATTTGATCGTTACTAAAAGTAATTTATTTGCTTGTTTATATTGTTTACATAGCAATGTCAAAATATGTTAACATTAAAAATTCCCATAAAGTTGAATGTGAGAGATACTATGAAACAACTGAGCTTAATACTGTTATATTATTATTATTATTATTATTATTATTATTATTATTATGATATAACAGTATGATGGTAGAAATATAGCACCAATTCCTCTACAGATGTGAATTCAATAATATACAAGACTAAAAATGTATGACTAGACTAAGAATAGAACTCGAGTCTCCAGCTAAGCACGAATTGAACCCGGGTCCGCTTTCTGACAGTCATACATTTTAACTTAAAATCAATGCACACTTCCACTCAGATCACATGGAATTCGCACCTATATGAAATCAGTGTAATATAAAATTAGTTATTTTCGTAATGTTAAAATTTTCATATTTATGTAATATGCAATTACAGTATGTACAGGTACATAAATAGAAAATTATAGTACTTTACATAAAATATTTAAGTTTAATTGTATGCTGATTAATTGCAATTTCTATACTTGTCTGCTGACATTGTCTTCCGGACCACAGCAGCTATGAAAAGTCTTAAGTCAAGTTGCTTGATTTTAAATAAAACTTTTCGTTTTCTACTTTCTTTCCAAAGATTTAAATCTTTTATCAGGAGCACTGAGACACTAAATTTGTTTAAAACAAATCTCCAGTAAACCAGTTTCAATCACTCTATCAGCTTAATTCTTCAGACGTATGTAAGATTGCTTTTTCTTTCTTTCTTTTACTTTATTTTATTTTTTATTTATTTTTTTTTTAATACAAGTTTACTATGATAAATGTATCGGTTCACGATTAAAACGCGAGAAAAATAACATTTTATATTTGCACACACTAAGTTGCACGGAGGTATGACACTCAAAAATTGTGCAAATGGTTCTGCTCTCTCTAAATGCTGACAATTTTTAGGGGCATGCCTCCCTTCCTATGTTAGTAAATAGAAAATGTTATTATTTCGCGTTTTAATTGTAGGCCGGAGGGCTACGAATCCTGCAATTTTCGTTCCAATCGCTCAGTTTCTTCTGGGCTACACTCAAGAGTCGAATCATAGGATTTTGTGGGTGATATGTCCCCCTCTGAAAAGGAGTAGAAAAAACTGTTCCCATGACATTAGATAGAATAAATCTTGCAAGTTTTTATCCCATTTGGACAAACTTTAGGTCTTCCCTTTGAGTATGTGGATATAGATTTTTCTTCTTTTGTAGGGCGAACTGTTTGAACTCTGCAAATTTCGTTCCAATCGCTCAACTTCTTCTGGATTAGACTCAAGAGCCGATTCATAAAATTTTATGGGGCAATACCCCCTTCTATTCCTTATGAATAAGGATACAAATACATTTTAAAATAATTTCTGTTCCTAGTACGTTAGAGAGAATGTCTTGCAAGTTTTACCTCATTTGGACATAATAAAAAATAATAATTAAAAAATTCTGTCCCCAAGACGTTAGATAGAATAAATTTTGCATTCGTTTGCAAGGTGCAATAGATGCAAACTTTGCATCCCTCTGGACAATTTTTAAGATGCATTCATCGTCCCTGTCCCACTTTACGTGTGCAAATAATAAATGTTACTTTTTTCGTATTTTAATCGTAGGCCAATGAGTTATGAATCTTGCAAGTTTCGTTCAATCGTTCAACTCCTAGCCTAAATGCAAGAGCAGAACCTAAGATTTTATAAAGGAATCTCTGCTCCCTCTAAATACAGGTAGAAAAAAAAAATATTTCTATTCCCAAGACGTTAGAGAGAGTGAGTTTTGCAAGTTTTGTCGCATTTACACAACTTTTGAGGGTCATGTCCTTGTCCTCCAGTTGTGTGATTTTTTTTTTTTTTTTTTTTTTTTTAAATCGTAGGCCGAGAAGTCATGAATCCTGCAAATTTGTTCTAATCGTTCAGCAATTTCTAGGCTAGACCCAACAGCCGAACCATAGGATATTATGGAGGAATATGCCCTCTCTGCTCCCTCTAAATGAGGATGTAAGAAAATGAAAAATTATATCTGTTCGTAGAACATTAACTGGATTGCAAGTTTTAACCCATTTTGACAATTTTTGAGGGCCAAGCCCCGCCCTTCTTTGTATGTGCAAATATAAAGTGTTATGTTTTTCGCAACTTAATCGTAGGTCGAAGGAATATGAATCCTGGAAGTTTCGTTCCAATAGCTCAAATCCTTTAGGCTAGACCCAAGAGCCGCACTATAAGAATTTTGGAGGGAATATACTCTCTACTCCCTCTAACTAGGAATCGAAAAAAAAAAAAAAATGTTCCCAGGACGTTAGACAGAGATAGCATTTATTATCTCCCCCAAAGCTGTGCAACACATGCCATGCATTTTATAAGATATAAAGTTTTTCCACTATCTTCGTTTATGCGGATACCCACCGCTGTTGACACGCCTGATCTCTACGAACGCACCCCCTCGCTTCCACTCGCGCCCGACTGCTGTCCACAGCTCCGACTCTCTTAGTATTCGTGCTTTTTTAGTGGCCACCTATCAGAAGTTGGTTTCGTGTTTTATGCACTAGTTTGTCTGCCATATGTCCACACTGTATTTCGAACAATAATCACTACCAAGTGTTCAGGACATGGGGGTGAAACTATTTTTTTTCTTTTTCTTATTTGACATTCGTGTGAACCGGCTATACAGCAGTAATGCCATCGGATTGATAACGTTCTTGCTTTCTGACACCTAGCACAAGCTTGTGTCTTTTGCTTAATAGTACTTGTGTACGTACAATGAAGCGGCTTAAAATGAATGGACATCCATACTCCAAATATGCGTGCAGATCAAAAAACTCGACTTACTTAAAAATGAGTACATATGCAATGAATTTACGTATGGATCCGCACAATAAATATGCACCTAAAACTATTCGGTTGAAAACGACTGAACTAACCATACATAAACACATACCACATGCTAAAACGAAATGTGAACACATGATTTCTCAATTATAAATATCATACCTTTAGTTTTCATTACTTCACTGCTAAAGTGATATAAGAACACCACTAATTTATTACAAAGTTGTTCGTATATCCTATTACAGAGAAAAAGCGAACTGATACAACGCTACATGGACATTAGCTTTCTTTAAAAAATTTTCTCTGCTATTACTTCTTCTTCTTCTACTACTCAAAGAATTAAATTAAAATTAAAACAGGCACATCAGACACTTTCATATGTATGCTACATATAATAATAATAATAATAATAATAATAATAATAATAATAATAATAATAATAATAATAATAATAATAATAATAATAATAATAAATTTTATTGTCGAATCAGCTACATAGCCATAGACAACGTCAAATTATAACTTACTACAATAATATACAGCAATAGTAATTGTTCATTATCTACAATAAGTGCTAAAGTACTAAAGTTCACCGCAATAACGTATCTTAAATATTATTACCTTACAAAAATTAAATATCATATTCAAAAACTCACCTATTGAATAAAATGGTGTTTTTACTAACCAAGAATATAATCTATTTTTGAAGCTACCCATAGGTAGTTGTGTCAGTTCCATAGGTAATTTATTATACAATCTCACACTCATGGCTTCATAGCTATTTTGTAATTTAGTTAATCTCAAATATGGTACGTTGACACGTCTATTATTTCTAGTGTTGTATGAGTGTATGTCATGCCTATAGTGTATTTCTGACGTTTTGCCCTTTATGTACATCAACACATTGTATATATAAAAATTGATTACCGTCATTATTTTTAATCTTATGAATAATGGTTTACAATGACACGTATTATCTGCATTCATCATTATTCTCACAACTTTTTTTGTAACAACAGAACGTCATTCACATGGCTACCATTTCCCCATAACAGTATACCATATAGTAAGATACTTTGAAAACACGCAAAATATGCGGATCTTACATAGTTTTGTGGTACCTGATTCCTCAAATTTTTTATCAAATATATAAGTCTTGAAAGTCTTCCTGTAATATATTGAATATGAGAGTCCCATGATAATTTGTTATCAATAATAATGCCCAATAATTTTACACTGTCCAAATTGTTCTCGTTTGCTATACCTCTTAAACTGAAGTTTGAATGTTTCGTTTTACCTTCATTAAGGAAAAAAACATTCCTCTTAAACCACGATCCAGCTTCAGATAATGTTCTCTCTGTGATTTCTTCTAATTTTTCCAAGTCGTGGCTAACACTGAGAAATGTTGTGTCATCTGCTGTGTGTGAGTGACTAGTTACACAATTTGGTAAATCATTAACCATTATAGTAAAAAGCAAAGGCCCAAGTACTGAGCCTTGCGGTACACCATATACAACCTGTGTAACTTGTGACTTTTCCTTTCCACACATACCACTTGCCTACGATCCTTAAGGTAAGTCCTGAATAAATTTAGACCAGTATTTCCTACACCATAATACGCCAGTTTATTTAATAACAGATTATGATCAACACAGTCGAAAGCCTTGCTCAGGTCACAAAATGTGGCCCTTGCAAAACCCATGGACTCAAAAACTTGTTAAACCTTGCTTACTAATGAGTCTATAGCATCAACCGTAGACCTTCCGGCCCTAAATCCAAACTGTGAATCGCTAATTATATTAAGTTGTTCCAAATGATCACATAACTACATTTTTATAATGTATTCGATATTGAAAAGATAGGGACCAACGAAACAGGACGATAGCTAGCTGTACAATGTTTGTCTCCCTTTTTATAAATTGGAACAACCCTAGACAGCTTTAGTACGTCAGGGAAAGTACCTTCATTTATACATCTATTTATGCAATATGTAAGTGGACTTACAATGCAATCAATTACTTTTTGAATTAGAGTTGTTGATAAATCATAAATATCAGCATTATCCGAGGACTTCATTCTTTTAACAATATCTAAAACCACTGCGGTTGTTACCCCAGTAAAAACTAAATTATTCTGTACCTATTTATTAGAATGCGGTTCAGTTATGTCTGAGACCCCTACATTTGTATTTTTACGTATTTCCTCAACCGATTTAATAAAGAATGTGTTAAGTTCATAAGGGGAAATGGGTATACTATCCCTGTTACCAATTTTAGCTACCTCGTTAATTAATTTCCAAGCCTCTTTACATTTATTGGGTGCTGCCTCAATTTTTGCTACATTATATAATTTTTTGTTTGATTTAACGCTAATTTATAATCGTTTTTTGCTTTCAAATACATTTCTTTGTTGTTTTCACTTTTTCCCATCTGTATAATGCCAATAATGACATAACTGTACATTTCATCGTTACAAGTTGGGTAGTATACCAATTTGTAGTACCATTTATTCTTTTTACATTCTTTTTGTTAGTTTTAACTTTAACTTTCCTTTGAGGAATAGAAGTATTAAACACATTCAAAAAAACTTGCATGAAACGCTCAAACGTATTATTAGCTGATTTCATAGATATAGGTCCAGTTAACACATTCAACCAATTTACATTATTCAATGAATTTCTAAAATGTAAAATTCTTTCATCGGATATTGGTCTTGTAATTATTATTTTACATCACCCCCAACAACAATACTAAAATACTTCCACCTAGGTCTACTTAAAATTTAAATATTTTCTCAAGATTTTCTAGGAAAATAACGGGGTTTCCGTCAGGTGACCTATAAACAGATACTATAACTAACTTAAGCTCTTCAATACAGATACCTGTAACCTCAAAATGTAGTTCATTACATAAATAGTTTAAGTCTAATATACTACATTTCATCACATAGGACTTTTTAACATAAATTGCTACACCTCCGCGTTTATGTTTTTCTCTACTATAACTATTGGCTACATAATAATCATCCATCACAATATATGGTATTTCATTTTCATGACACCAATGTTCACTTACACCAAGAACGTCAAACATATTATCTTTAGAATAAACGTTTACAGCCAGCTGTTTGTTATTTAAACCTTGTACATTAAGAAAACCTATTTTTAGGTCAAAATTCATACCATCTTCACTCAAGTCAGTCATTGACGTAGTATTATTATTGTTAATAGCCTTCCTTTTTGAATTAGTATATTGTTCCATGGTATGATTCCTAATATTAGTGTTATTTAGCTTGTACGAAACCGGCCAAACTTCATCTTGAATCAGCTTGGCCTTTGTCTTTGAATACATCACAGGAAGGATTTTTAGATGAAAACTATATTGTCTCCGCCCAAAGCGATGCTGTGTCTGGTCACTACGAATTCGGATAAGAAATTTCTTTTTTAAAAAATCTTATTTATGAATAGAATAGAATAGAATAGAATATTTATTGTCATTAAACAACATTTGTTGCAATAGACATTGTCAGCATGTAAATAAATATATACAAAGAAAGAAAGAAAGAAAAAAGTTACAATTTACACTTGTCTTCAAATTCGTTGATACTATAAATAGAATTACTTACAAGAAAAGATTTACAATGTTTTTTGAAATCATTATTACACATCATTCGTATATGCACTGGCAATGTATTATATAGTTTCATTCCTGTATATTTATAACTTCTTTGTGTTATACTTAGCCTAATATAAGGCGTATTTAAGTAATCTTTACAGTATGTCTAATATTATATGAATGGATATTGTTACGATAACTTAAACTGCTCTCATTTTCTTTAACGTACATAAGACAACTATAAATATATAAAGAGGGAACTGTCATAATTTGTAAATCCGTAAAATATTGTCTACACGATACACTATCAGTTAGACCTTTTATTGCTCTTATGGCTTTTTTCTGCTATTTAAAGACAGTCTGGGCACCTGGTGAATTTCCCCACAATATTATGCCATACTGTAGATGAGAATGAAAAAAGGCATAGTATGCTACAAGAAGCATTGTTTCTGTAACTGTTGTTTTCAGTTTACGTAAAAAAAATAGCACTCTAGATAATTTCCTGCATAAATTTTCAGTATTTTATGTATATGAAGATGACACTATCCGGACAAAATTGCCAAAACTGAGAACGAAAATTCCCTACCTAGAAAAAATATTTTCATTTGTTTTGTTAAAAAATACTCTTCATGAGAGTACCACGGGAAATATATCATATTGAGCTTAGTAAAAATTGCAGCTAGTAGGCATAGCAATTATATTTTTATATTGCATTGTTTAAGTGCGTCGTAATAAGCAAATTTTGCGATGATGGTTACGGAATGACAGCAATGATAAATGAAATATTGAATAATATTTTGTGGTTAAAATAGCAAGGTTAAAAATCTACTTTCTTTTTTCGTTTAATTTTACGAGTGGCACGATAGAGCAAGTTACTCAATTTTTAAAAAAATGAAATAATTTTCTATTTAACTAATCTTTTCACATCAAATATTAATATGTATTGCAAAAAATCAACCATTTGCATATTAAAATCTTAACCACTGCAACTATATTCTACATTAAGACTATCATAGTGATTATAAATGCTGACTCGGATGTCCATATTGATACTCCATAGCAAAACCAGACGGACTATTACTAATGAGTACCGTAAGCTAATAAGAAAACTGTGTTCCGTTGAGGAAAACCGGCAGGGTTCTAAAACATTTACACGCTTCCTCTTTAATTGTAATAAAATATGTAATCAATCTGGCAACTAATCCTCACTAAGCCGTTATCATTCGCTCGACATTACTGTGTAAATTGAGTATTGAGCTTTGAAGAAAAAAGTAACTAACTAGGCTACTAACCCATATTGACTTAGTGCGCTAGCAGCATAGATCCTTCTTCCTGGACCGCTAATGACCGAGGCCCCAGGAAGCGCAACATGAAACAGGATATTTTTTTATGGCTATATGATGTCTGTCATTGTAAAAATGTCCAACCCTGTTAGAGATAAGCAGAAACATTTAAGCCGGGTTGTTGATTCGTTTATGTTGTAATGTTTTTCCCAGATATATTGGAAAATTGATTTTGAAGAAGAATGGCATTGAGGTCAAAAAATACAAGATTTATTTTGTTAACTGGTCCACCTGGTGAGATACTTCCATCTTATTTAGGAAACTTTTTTTTAAGTACTAATCTCAAACTAGCCTTGCACTAATAGCGTTGGCTAGTGTTAAACTAAAAATAGCTTGTTTTATTCAAATTTTTGTTGCATATTTACTGTACGGATCCACAGATTTGTAAAATTTACAGAACAAATTTCTAATAATATTCTAATGGACTAGTATGTAAGAAATCTGAATAGGTTGTGTTCTTACCTGTGAGATGCTTATCTACGTAAAAATATATGACATTAGTGTTGTATCGCTTTAGCACCCGAAAAATTGAAAAAAAGTAAACTACATTTTTCAAGTTGTTGTGCGTGTACTAATTACACAAAATAGCTAAGTGCTTTACAATAACTAATAATTATGATATTTTACGTTTTTTAATGGCAGGTATCGGGAAGACTACCCTTGTAAAGAAAACGTGTGAATGTCTAAAGAGCAAGGGTTTATCCATCAGTGGTTTCTACACTGAAGAAGTTCGCGCTGGTGGAAGTCGCATTGGATTTGATGTGGTGACGTTGGATGGGAAAAGAGGTTCTTTGGCAAGAACAACGTAAGTTTTTTCATTACAAAACGAAATATGTTACGCGCAGTTTGCTCAATTTAAGTAGTTACAAAGTCTCTTTTCTAGTTTGTATATATAATATAAATAGAATATCTACATCACGTTGTTCAATACCCAATATCTTTTCAAAGGTTAGAGCAATTCAATTCTACTTTCAGGGTTTTTTTTTTTTAATCGAATTTGGAAATGTATTTTCCTGGTTTTTCGATCTTCAGCTTCCTGTATTTTTGTCTATTTCTCAAAGCATCGACCAGTTGTGTTCATGGGCGGCGATTAGGGGGGGGCAAAGGGGGCATTTGCCCCCCCCCACTTTTTTGAAGTAACCCATTAATGTATATAGTTTCATTTAGAAATGTAAAGTTTTTGTATGTATTACTGGTTCATAGAAAAAATGGTGCCATATATTTGCCGTTCCGTGAGTAGGTATTGGTTGTCTTCCCGTGGAGTAAAGAAAACTACAGGAATTGCGTTTTAATTGCCACAGAAAATAATCCCAAAATTAACCTGTTGGATCACAACAATTTCAGCATACTTTCACTTCTTACAAGGGCTTGATATATTAGTCAGTCGCTTTGAAACTAATTCAGAGAGCATTTCGCAGAAGAAAAAAGTCTTTCACAAGTTATTTTTTAATTGCACAAAAATTGACAGTTCCTAAAATGTCTTTTCTTTTTAAAGTGAGGGGGGAAAAGCGTAATAAGAAACAACTTCTACCTTTTCCATTGTTTTGTAGTGTAATGTATGAATGAAGTGGTGTGTTAGAGGTGTACGAGTGTATATACAATTAAATTTAGTGAATTCAACATAATTCTAGGTTTTAGTGTTATTTTGTATAACTGGAGTATGGAGTGATTCTAAGTAGTGTTATGTTTTGATGTGCTCCAAGAAAATTAAAACTGGACCTAATGGCAACGAACATGTTTCGGGAAGTTGCAAAAGCAAATATTTCTTTAAATGTCGTAGCATATGCTTGTAGTATTTACTGTCTTTCATTTTCTAAGAGTAATAATATACATTTAATAGCATGTGTGGAATTAAAAATTAAGTTGTTCATTAATCACTGTTTCAATATGACTTTTGCAAAACAAACATCATTATTAGAGGCACGAGTTTTTCGCATTACGCGACAAAATGAAATGCATCAGAATTAAGTAATTTTCAGTTTCTTGACGTTTTGTGATATTCTATGTGTATTTTCATTGTTTTATGTAGTGTGATAAAACGCGAAATTGGCAGTTTTGCGCGAAATTTTAAACGTACGTTTTCATTAATTTGGAAACCCCAGTTTTCCGCTGTTGGAACGGTAGAACGTGGCATGAACGGTGCATTTTGGGTAATTCAGATAAAGAACATATTGCAGGGCCTCTTTGGTGGAAAAACTAAAGCACACTTACGTTTGTTACGAAGTGAAAAGGGGCTAGTGTTGAATGTGACTTTTTAAAAATGTGCATAAAGATCATTCTTGAAGCTTTCTTCGCAAAGAGAAGACTCCAAAACTATAGAAGTATATGATGCTTTGGGAAAGCTATTTGATCCTTCTGTAATTGCATGTGTCAGTGAACCAGACATTGTTACGTTAAGGAAGTTCTTTTTTTTTAAAGCTTGGCCTTCATTAAAAAAAAATGAAAGCATCTGATTATGAAGTACCGCATTTGGAGTTTTACAAAGCACCCTATGAACTCTTGACAAGTGATTCGTCTGGAAAGTACAGTGTAATGAGTATTTTGAATGAACAAAAGTTCTGAAGTGATGATTGTTTGAAGTTTGTTGTAAACGCACTTACATATGTATGGCTTCCAACAAGCAATGCCAATTGTGAGAGGTTTCTTTCCCCAAGTATGGACTGGTGATAAGTGGCAAACGTACAACAATGAAGGAAAATGTGGAAATGTGTAACATGCTTATGTTTAATGCTTAAATGTAACTTGTGCTTATGTGTTTTCAGAAGACAGCAAAACTTTCCTACTCATAGTAAGTTTAATTACTGATTTTCTTTCATTTGATTTTTTTTTAAATATAATTTTCTATAAGTGAAATTTACAATGTCAAGTGCAATATTCAGTGTATTTTGTTTTTAGGTTATTAATGGTTTATTTCTGTAGTGATCTATGAATAGAAGGAACAATTATAAAAATGTCGGGGAATATCTTTTTCACGAGAGCTAAAAAATGCAGAAGTTATTTGAAAAATGCGACAAAACGCGAAATAAGAAAAACAAAACGCGAAATTTTCAAATTCTTAGTGCGAAAAACTCGTGCCCCTAATCATTATTTATTATCATGATTAATATTATCCTTTCTATTTTTTGTTTTGCAAATTTGTTATTCAATAATCTGATCTCACAGTTTTCCAAACAGAATTTTAAGATGCTCATGAGCAAGGAATCAAATTTCTTCTTACACTTTCGTTGTTTAAGAGTACAAAGGGCTACTACCTACTGGCGTTGCTCTTGTCAATTTACTTAATAAAATATGAAATATTATATACGGTATTTTAACTGAAAAAGATAGTATCCTATTAGTTATACAACCTTTCGTCAAATAAAATATTAGAAACAAGCAGGAAAACTAACATTTATATGCAAATATTCAGATCATGTCTTGCCCCCCCCACTTTTAACGTCCAACCGCCGCCACTGGTTGTGTTCTTCTTCCTACCCTTCCTCTTTCTTCCATTTTCCCTCTTTCATATTATGAAGTCAATTTTTTCATAAAATGTGTCCAATGCAGTTAGTTGGCCTTCCTACGACGGATGCTGGCTAAAAATGTCCTTTTTTCTACTATCCGTGTTAAAACATCGTTTGTTACTCCTTCCCAGTAGCGTAGCGTGGTATTTCGAAATGGAAATGCGAAAGTTAGTCACTTGTGCGATACAATACAATAAAATACATGTTCAATACGTGTCCTCCCTAACAAGTTAAAAGATTCACTATGCAGCAAATGTTGATTCGATGACTCGTATTTTCGAGTTTTCGTTATGAAATTACCCAATTCAGAAACACCGTTTCAACACCACTCTTGACTCCTTTGCCCCAAACCTAATGCAGACGAAACAAAACATTTTATTTCTTACAGAGCACCAAGAAAGCCAAGAAAATCACGAAGACTGAAATGTTCGTAAATGATTACTAACTGTGGTTTTTATGGAAAGCTTTGGGGTAGGTCGTCTCCCTTTCAGGGAGCAACTCTGCTTGTAAATAAAACAGATATGGAAGTTGTTAAGAAAAAGTTAATTAAATTTGTGTCTGGTACTATTATCGCAGTTATCATTTGCTAAAATTTAGTAAGTAATACTAAATACAAGTAAGTAATACCTTGTTGCAGCTGAACACTTTCCACGGCTTTGTCTATTAGTTATAAACGTAATTTTCTTCATACTATATTAAAACAATAAAACAGCTATTCATTTCAAATCACAACGCAAAAGAAACTCTATACCGCCAATATTTTCTGGACCACCAATGATCAGTGGTGCTAATCAAAAGTATAGAACGCATGGGCGTAGCCAGGTAGGGGTGAGCCGAATCAAGCCTCATTTAGGGCAGTGATATAATAAATGATTTCCATTGCATGCACTGTGTTTCACATATGAGCCCACTGTTCCGACGTTTTTCAATAATTTATCACAATAAAAGGATTGTAAAGCCATGTTCATAAAATAAATTAAAAGCTTTATATTTAGCACGGCATAATTTGCGCTCTTCCCAAACAATCACTGAACACAAGTAGAAAATTAATAAAAGTACTATACGACTGAGTCTGCTCATTAAGACCCGTAACCAGCCACTAAAGTTTAGGGGAAGGGCGTACGTATGCTAGAGGGTCCAATCGTCACAATTCTAAATCTGTTTGTATCAATGACTACTCACAATAATTGATTTGGGAGGCCAAAAAAATTTAGGTAGCCAGGCCCCCTAATTGCATGCCTGGTGGGGCATACAGAAGCAAACGCGTGGATTACGTTAGAAACTAATGAGCAATTGTCTCACTCCTTCTTCTGCCACTAGAGTTGTGACGAGAAAACTCGGTCCCACTGTTGTATGAACATTGCTTTCAGCATAGTTCCCTTTATTTCTCTCTTATGGGCAGCTTCTTTCTTCACATAACATACTTTTTTTTTTTTTTTTTTTTTTTTTTTAATGTTGTACTTTTTTTAATGTCGCCCCTAGAAATTTGTCATCTTGGGTCCGGACCTCAGGTGCCCGTTCATGGTGTGGGCCTGAGTGTATGTATCATTTGAAGATGCAAATAGAAAGCACCTAAAACAACTCTGGGGCCTGTTTCTGTGTGTCTATTTCGTTGTCAGATATCCAGATACTGAAGGGCCCAAGTAATCTTTGCTAGGGGCGGCGGTTGCTAGCTCTCTTAGCCTACCAGATCGGTGACCGTGGGGGCCGCGGTGGCTCAGTGGTAGAGCGTTCACCTCTGGTGCTTGGGGTCCCGGGTTCTATCCCAGCCCCCGCCAAGTGAACTTTGTGGTGGACAAACACCGTGTGCGTGGGTTTTCTCGGGGTTCTCCCGTTTCCTCCCACTTTCTTCATTCCACCATTTCATTCATTACTCATCATCACCGTCTCCTT
The DNA here is from genome assembly GCF_964235325.1 of Thermobia domestica. Classification (NCBI taxonomy): domain Eukaryota; kingdom Metazoa; phylum Arthropoda; class Insecta; order Zygentoma; family Lepismatidae; genus Thermobia; species Thermobia domestica. The sequence goes on from NC_137464.1 coordinate 17,611,524, forward strand.
TAGCCTAACCGGCATAACCGTGGGACGTAAACCTCAAAGATTTCATTTTTCGGTGACCGTGATTCTACAGAATGCATTATATTTATGCTTGTGTATGTGAGCTCTCTCAAAGAGTTTCTGGCTACGCTCTGGGACATAATATTTATTTATGGTGTAGATTAATATTTGCCTTTAATTATGATTACAATTACAGTGCATTTAATTACGATTAAAGTATAACTATTTTTATACTATCGCTGACATAAGCGACATGCTTCATAATGGCGCTGAACTAACCATTCCTGATTTGTTCTATTTCCTTGACGTTAGCGCTCGTACGTTCTGTACAGAAACCATAGCTTAGTTCAAAATATGTAGAGTTGGTAATACGAGAATATTGCCAACTCTATCTATTTTGCCAATATTGCCTACTCTTGTATTTGAGAATACGCCAACTTATATCTAAAGCAAATGTAGGATTGCAAGGGATAACGAGAACTAGGAAAATAAGGAGTTGGGCATGCGCATTCGACAGAAAGCAGACGAAAACCTCATTGCTTGTAGTAGACCTGGATGCCCAAGGAGCATGGCATACGACAAGAGGAAAGACAGAAAATGTGTATCTGAGTGACGCGTTGCGTAGGTTCCGCTTGTCAAAGCAAGGCGAGAGACCGCATCCAGAAGATTGCAGTGGAAATAATTGTGATAATTATAAACAAACAATTTATATATATAATGAAATAGTACTTTTCCCGATTAACAGGGGATGCCGGGCATACCGGCGTTCCCTTACGCTACGCCGGTGCTCTCTCCATCCATTTTATCTTCTCTAACTTCCGTAATATCATATCTTCGAACCATATAGTCCAGTACTCCATATATAGCACTTAACATCTTCGGAACTCCAATATTAAACGTGCTTGTTAGGAGTGATCATTTCTTGTTGAATGCCTCTTTGGCTATGGCAGTTCTTGATTTGGTTTCTTTGGAGAAGTAAGCGTCTTTTGTCAAAATACTTCCCAGATATTTAAACTGATCGACCTCTTCAAGCTCTCTTTGTGCTATTCGTAAGGGTGTGTTTACACGGGATATTCTTATGAGTTTCTACTTTTCGATGTTCATTTCCGTCGCATATTGTTTGCAAGTGTAAACTGTTCTATCCGTCATCTAGAACCTTTCCTTGGTCCTAGCTGTAATAATCATTTTCATACCTGACGTTGTTAATAATATATTCTCCAATCTTGAAATCTCTAAATTCATTAATGCTTTCGCGTAAGCATTCACTGAACACGTTGAAAAATTATCTAACTCTACTGCCTATAGAACCCGGAAATTCAATGCCGCGTTCACAAAAGCTCTCCACTTACTTCTGTCCTTAGCCAACTACATCCAGTTTCTACTTTGTATTCCTATTTCTGCGAGATCCATCTTAATATTGTCCTTCCATCTGCGCCTAAGTCTTCCTAATGGTCGTTTTCCGATTACATTTTCCGTTAAAACTTTGAAAGCATTCCTACTTTCATTCTGGCTACATGACCTGCCCACCTGAGCCTTTTAGACTTGACGACCCTAACAATGTTGGGTAAACCGTATAAATTATGTAGTTCCTCGTTATGAAGTTTCCGCCATTCCCCATTCACATTCTTTTGGGTCCGGATATTCTTCTCAGGATCTTGTTCTCAAATACTTTCAGTCTATGTTCTTCCCTTATAGTAAGCGACCATGTTTCGCAATTATACAGAATAACAGGCATGTTTCATATATTTTAAGCTTCAAACTCCTCGACAGAATTCGCGACGACAAAAGATTTTGAACTCAATAATAACACATTTTCCCTGCTTTCAGGCGACATTTAATTTCTTCGTGAATATGATTTTCCTCTGTTAATACTGATCCTAAATATTTGAAAGCATCCACTTTGTCGAAAGCTTTATTTGATATTTTCACGCACTCATAATTTGTAGTATTACGATCTCAGCGAACTTTCGTGTATTTAGTTTTCTCTTTATTTCTAAATCCATGTTCTTGCTAGCGTTTAATAAGACCTCTGCATTTTCTTTCTATTATTCTCCTGTCATTCCCTATCAGCGTTACATCACCAGCATACGCCATAACCTGGTGAATATCATTCAGCTCTAGACCCTGGTTGCTGTCTCTGATTTCCCTTATACCATACTCCCGAACAAGGTTCAATAGTAATAGCGACAACGTATCTCCTTGTTTCAAGCTATTTTGGACGTGAAAGATCGTGCACAATAATTTTCTGGCTTGTACTTTAGTTTGTGATGCATTAAATACATGTTAATTAATTTAACGAGTTTCTTTTTTTTTTTTTTTTTTTTTCGGTATTCCAAACTCTGTATGAATGTTGTAAAATTATTTTGTTAAAATAATAATAATAGTAAAATTATGTTTCACGTTCACCAAAAATTTTGGGGGTAAACTGTTATCAATTCCTCAAAATTTTACTCTGGTATCATTGTTTTCCCATAAACTAGTTGGATGGCACATGTGAATAAATAATGATAAAAAGAAACGAAATTTCTAATTCTACGTTCCATACGTCCCACGTTATGTCTTGTAGGTTAAACGAGACAGATGATTAGTCAAAATAAATTATGGTGGAATGAGAATGTGGGAAGGAATGGGTAAATTCCAATAAAGTCGACAGACATGATTTTATCGCCCACACACGCCCTGCCCTGCGTTCGAATCGAGGCCTTTTTACACCAGAGATGACCTCTCCACTGCTAAACTACTGTGATCCCGTGAACTTTAAGTCTTATGATTTTTTTATTTATTTATTAATTTTTAAGTTTTCATTCAGCCATAAGTGCATTCACATAAATTGTAATGAAATAATGAAGCAAGAACAAGCTATTTTTTTTTTTTTTAAATTTTATTTATTTGTTTATTTTAATAAAGGGCCAAGATGGCTGATTCTGCGGCTCAAGAAAAGCACAATTCATGGCTGCAAAAACAAGTTCATCATGGAAACCTGTTCTGTGCCAAGCCTATCTTGTCAACATTACTGTCATTAAGATTATATTATGCGTAAAGTACCGATCATGCATTACTCCGGTCCTACCAGAATGTGGTGTTTTCTGATGGGCTTTTTGCGAGCATTGAGAGGGGAAAACATGTTCTTCAGGTCTCTGAGTACCAGATTAAAGAATACGTTTTTGGAATTTTCTGCTTGCCACTATTTCGTAAAAATTAAGACAACCTTGTTGTAACCCAGTACAACCTGGTCTGTTGTCTGTCGAATTAATTAATAGCATGTAGAATTTCCACATGTGTTTCCCGGATTTAGCACTGGATAGATCTTGACCAAGTTACGTGCATATTATTAATATGAGATATTTTGTTCCAGAGGCGGCTCAAGCCAGTTCATGGTTGGTCGGTATTCCGTAGAAGTATCATCTTTTGAAAGCCTAGCGCTAGAAGTTTTCAAGACTGACGTAAGTAGAACCGAGCTGAATCATTTAAATTAATTTGTAACCTTTCGTAGTGTAGAAAGACGAGATTGTCTTTCCAACAATCAATACGTGCTTTCAATTTTTATGTTGTGAATTAAAAGATCATTATAAAAATTATGATATAAACCGTGAAAGACTGTTCTGCCATGTTATTTCATAGTTTATAATAGACATGATGAATAAAGGTATTTCTTTGTAACTTGAAATCTCTTATCAGTAATGGAGCTTATATGAGACGAATTAGGCACATGAATGGAACCTAACACTTTGTGCCTCTAAGATTCAAAAATGAGAAAGTGGCACTGCAGTAAGAAAATCGTATGTAAATTTAAAAAAAAAAATGTTTTTTGCTTCTACTGGAAATGTCTGATTTCCGTCCATACGTCAACGGTAGAGTACAGTGATTAAAAATTTCCTGCTTCAGACACATCATTGATTTTCTTGCTAATACGAAGATGTTCCTTTCAGATGCATCCACCTAACTTAATGCCTCTTAATTTCTTCTTTAATGCAGCCATCTAGAAATGTTTTGTTCCAGTTAGACCTGCTATTAATTCCTTAGTTTCAATGTCCGACCTTGACTTTCTTGCGAAGTTGTTAAACATCATTTTCATATTTTCCGCATTCATTTTTAACTGGACTTCTTTGCTCTCCGAATTAAGCTATCATATCATGCAGTGAGGTGATGCTTGTAAAGAGAACGTTGTCTTATCAACAAAATGAAAGTAAATCAGATGTTTCCCTTTTATACTTTTCCCTTCGTCTCCAGTTCAAAAACCGAAGTGCATATTCCAGTATGTTTGTAAAAATCTTGGAAAAATATTATCGTCTAATTTTTACAGTTGGTTCATTTGTAAATGTGATCAATAATTTCGCTATTTTTCAACACCACTAGACCACCATCGTGTTCTCCGAATTGCATGAATTCTCAGTCAACAAACGCGGCACACAACGGAAACTTTTAATTTTAATTTTCTATCAGCTGTTCAATATTTGCTCTTAAATTCAAATTATTTTCTTTTTAAGCAAGGTCTGTTTTTCTTAATCAATCCCTTCTAAATACCTCGCTTTTTTTGTGAAGTGGTATCGCGTCGTACTTTGCGATTCAAAAGCATGGAAATGCGATACAAATTGAAAAATAATGAGCAAGCTGAAAAAATATTACTGGTGCCTTCCATTTCAACTCAGGCAAAAAAAATATAAAATTGTACCATCACCATCTCAGATATTGTTGAAACTTTTTTAATAGCAACTAGACATGTTTTTAAGAGACCCATATTTTTTTGTTTTGTCGAAAAAAATTTTCCCGCCAAGTAACGGGCCATCAAAGACGGGGAGTACAATTTATGAATTGTAGAAGACATGGAAAATGGTCAATTTCGGAGCCTCACCATTCGGCTATGGAGACAGGTAGAGTTATAATTCTTGTTGTGGTATGTACATAGGGATATAAATAAACTATATTTTATTATAGTTTGGTTTGCTCATGCGTATCTTTTTGTACATAAATTAACAAATGAACGTCAATTTATTTGAAAAGTCGAAGTTTACGAGTTTTTTTCGAGCACTTCCGGTTCGAATTTTAAAATTCTGTTTTCACGGTTGGTAAGACCTAGTTACCCGCTTTCCGAAAAAAATTTTGTATCGCTTCTGTGGTCAACCGTTTTGTCGCAAAAAATTCGAGAAATTGTAAAATTTTCAAAAATCGCCATTTTTGGGCGCCATTTTCTCGAAAACACCATTTTTTAAAATTCTGAAATTTTGTCAGATGGTTCAACTTTACCTGAATAATAAACACACCAAATATCATTCTCGACCAATGCTTCATGGATTAGCTGCAGCCTTTTAAAGTTAGCGAAGTTTCGCTAATTTTGATGTCAGAATTAGCAACACTGGGGACAATGAAAGTGCAATGATTTGATGATGTTTGTGGTTCACATTTATTAAATGAAGAATAAAAGGTTTTCTTGGCTGTTTTTTTTTTTTTTATTATTTTGATTAAAAAGGCTCTCTGAAATAGTAAAATGAGCCTCCCTCTACTCCTCCGTTTTCTTAAACTGAAGTAATCTGAGGTGGAAATTACGATTACGAAACACACAAATTTCAAGTTCACTTACTTAAAATGGTCTTCGGAAACAAAATTTCACTGATTTTTTACATGGACCAATTATTTGCTTGGTTGTTGTCTTCTTTGCTAATAGCATGTAACCGTGCAGATGCTCCAATAGATGTTGGTGGTTCACTCATAGCTCATCCAGGAGTGGATCTAGGGGGAAGTTTGCCGTCCCCCCCCCCCAGAAGAAGAAACTTTCTTATTTATATATAAATAAAACCCATCCCAGAGTTTGGAGCTCTTAAAAGTAGCTCTAAGTAGCAGTATTACAATCCCCCCCAGAAGTCCGTCCTGGATCCGCCCCTGCGTAGCACATTGTCGATAGTCACAACACACTTATTTTCACTTCTCTTATGCTCTTCTGGAAACCTGCACCCTGCTGAAGGTTCATGTGGAAGCATAAACAGCACTTAAACTTCACGTAATTCATGATTTATTCATAATATTTCTGCTACGCACCACTGGTTATCATACATACATGTATATAACAAAAGTTCCTTTTTGCAGATTTCTTAAATCTACACTTTGAATTGCAAAGGTTCGATTTTGGGGGAAGTATGAAGTTAGTTCATTGTGACCCGTTACTGCCATAAAGCCTTCGCAATTTTCCGAAAGCCAAAGATAACTTCGCTGAATACCAGTTACCGGTCGCATACTTTCCCTTTTTTCTTCCTGAAGTCGTCGAATTCAGTTCCAGGTAACAAAACGAGAGTAATACCCTGAGTTTGTGCTTGCACTATACTCACGAATTCTCCTGCGGTTTTAGTGGGGATGCGGCGGTGGCTCAGTGGTAGAGCGTTCACTTCCGGTGCTTGGGGTCCCTGGTTCAATCCCAGCTCGTGCCGTTCTGCATTCCACCATTTCATTCATTTCTCATAATCACCGTCTCCTTTAGCCTAACCGGCATAACCGTGGAACGTAAAACTTAAAGATTTCATTTCATTTTTTTTCTTCCGCGGTTTTAATACTGTGTATCTGTTTTAGCCTAAGGCTATGGCGCGTTGCCACATTCTTTGCCCCCCCCCCCTTCCCCACTACCGTCGCAGAGACCCTTGCATGGCCGGTTTCACTGCAAAAACACTGCTTTATCGGACCTGTCTGCATCTCGAACATCTGAAAGCGATTTTTAAAGTGGCATGCAGCACCATCAGAAATCACTGACACGGTTTGGGAAATTGTAGACACTTATTTTCACGTATTCAAACCTTTTTCTATAAAATATATTTTCGCTTTTCTTCGAGTATGTTTAGAATCTTGTCTATGACTATGAGTACATGAGCCGAATCGTGTGTTTTATCGTCGTTTATTACAACAAAACTGTCAATTGTTTCATATTTCGGTGATAACTCTGAATTTCACTTTGCAGAATAACAGTCCAGTTTTCAACGAAGTGCACATGAAGTAAAACAGAATTTGTATCTTGAAATTTTATACGGTTTTCGGTAGCAATTGATTCTCTTTGGATTTTCTTGATGTAGTCATGAATTACAATTCTTACAGTTAAACCAGCAATGTACGATACAAAAACAGAAAGTGGCACTTTTTTTTTTTTTTTTTTTTTTTAACGAGATCATTATTCTCCCATATGGCATACGTAACCACTTTCATTTTCATCAGGATCAATAATTAAAGACACCACACTTATTTCTTCCACTCCAGGACATTCACCACATTCTTGAAGAAGACAGCTGTCATTTTCTACGGATCATACTACTAAAGGAAATAGGTCACTCATGACAGCTTCAATACAGGTTGCACCTTTGATTTGTAGCAACGCAGTAGCAGCTAACTTAAAATTTGCACAATACACACACACACACACACTTCCCTCTCAGGTTGCGGACTGACACACTTTAGTCGAATACTATAAAATTCCAAGTGACCCATTTTTATGCTGGGATTGTTCTGTTTAAAAATTCAGTAAATTTCTTAGGAACGCGTAAGAAAACGTTTCGAATTTTTTTTAAACTTTTTGTCATTTTTCGATCACTGTAATGACATCGCACTTAATTGAGACTTTGTCTGGAGCATTCCAAATCATACTGAGGTAATAGTTTAGGCCTTTTATAGATCATCAGAATTCATTGGATGGCCATTTCAAGTAAACTTAAAATTTGTGTGTTTCGTAATCGTAATTTCCACCTCAGATTACTTCAGTTTAAGAAAACGGAGTAGGGGGGGCTCATTTTACTATTTCAGAGAGCCTTTTTAATCAAAATATTAAAAAAACAGCCAAGAAAACCTTTTATTCTTCATTTAATGAATATAAACCACAAACATCACCAAATCATTGCACTTTTATTGTTCCCAGTGTTGCTAACTGTGACATCAAAATTAGCGAAACTTCGCTAAATTTAAAAGGCTGCAGCTAATCCATGAAGCATTGGTCGAGAATGATATTTGGTGTGTTTATTATTCAGGTAAAGTTGAACCATCTGACAAAATTTCAGAATTTTAAAAAATGGTGTTTTCGAGAAAATGGCGCCCAAAAATGGCGATTTTTGAAAATTTTACAATTTCTCGAATTTTTTGCGACAAAACGGTTGACCACAGAAGCGATACAAAATTTTTTCAGAAAGCAGGTAACTAGGTCTTACCAACCGTGAAAACAGAATTTTAAAATTCGAACCCGAAGTGCTCGAAAAAAATTCGCAAACTTCGACTTTTCAAATAAATTGACGTTCATTTGTTAATTTATGTACAAAAAGATACGCATGCGCAAACCAAACTATAATAAAATATAGTTTATTTATATCCCTATGTACATACCGCAACAAGAATTATAACTCTACCTGTCTCCATAGCCAAATGGTGAGGCTCCGAAATTGGCCATTTTCCGTGTCTTCTACAATTCATAAATTGTACTCCCCGTCTTTGATGGCCCATTACTTGGCGGGAAAATTTTTTTCGACAAAACAAAAAAATATGGGTCTCTTAAAAACATGTCTAGTTGCTATAAAAAAAGTTTCAACAATATCTGAGATGGTGATGGTACATGCTCTGCCTGAATTGAAATGGAAGGCACCTACTATTATTTCAAGAAACTTTTCTTTGAAGGATCGGTTGCTGCAAAAAGAAAGAAAAAAAAAAAGACTGAATTATAAAATAGTTTTCCATTCTATCTTTCCTTCCCTTTGTTGGTTTGTTGCTAGTGGGTCATCCTCCAAACCTTCTCAGGTTTCAGGTCATCCTATCCTTGTTTCTGAGTGTGTAATAAAAAAAGAAAAAAAAAAAAGACTGAATTATAAAATAGTTTTCCATTCTAACTTTCCTTCCCTTTGTTGGTTTGTTGCTAGTGGGTCATCCTCCAAACCTTCTCAGGTTTCAGGTCATCCTATCCTTGTTTCTGAGTGTGTAATAAAAAAAGAAAAAGACTGAATTATAAAATAGTTTTCCATTCTATCTTTCCTTCCCTTTGTTGGTTTGTTGCTAGTGGGTCATCCTCCAAACCTTCTCAGGTTTCAGGTCATCCTATCCTTGTTTCTGAGTGTGTAATAAAAAAAGAAAAAAAAAGACTGAATTATAAAATAGTTTTCCATTCTATCTTTCCTTCCCTTTGTTGGTTTGTTGCTAGTGGGTCATCCTCCAAACCTTCTCAGGTTGCAGGTCATCCTCTCCTTGTTTCTGAGTGTGTAATAAAAAAAGAAAAAAAAGACTGAATTATAAAATAGTTTTCCATTCTAACTTTCCTTCCCTTTGTTGGTTTGTTGTTAGTGGGTCATCCTCAGTAGTATGGGTCTGACTATAGGACACTTTGGACTTTGACCCCGATCTTTATGACGTCATAGGTCAAAGGTCAATGACCTTGGCCCGGGGTCAATGACCTAGGGGTACATAGGACCACCCCCTCTAAATTTTGGCAGGGGTACCATGGCCCACCCCCTAAATTTTGGCAGGGGTACGTAGGACCACCCCCTTAAATTTTGGAAATTGCCAAATCTAAAAATTTGGTATGGTAGGGTAGGACCATAGTATGTACCTCTATCAGTATTGGGGGTCTATGTCGTTCCCTTTTATGGGTAAAAAATTGCCAAAAATTCAAATTTCGGAGGTTTTTGAACTAATTTATCCCCTTGGATGAGGTGCTATTACCCTATATGGTTACATGGGCGTATACAGGGGTTCATTCCCTTTCATAAGACATGGGTATATTGATGCACCCCTTGAAAAATTTGGGAGGGGTACCTTGGCCCACCACCTAAATTTTGGAAATTGCCCAATTTAAACATTGGGTATTATAGTACAGGACCCTAATATGTATCATGATAAATTTGGGTGGTCCACCTCGTCCCCTTTTAGGGGTACAAAATTGCCAAAAATATAAACGTAAGCAATACGTTATACCACGTGTTTGGTTTTCGGCCTAATTTATCTCCTTGGATGAGGTCCTATTACCTTATATAGTTATATGGGCGTATACAGGGGTCCATTCCCTTTCATAAGACATAGGTATATTAATGCACCCCTTGAAAAATTTGGGAGGGGTACTTTGGCCCACCCCTTAAATTTTGGAAATTGCCAAATCTAAAAATTGGGTGTGGTAGCCTAGGACCATAGTATGTACCTCTATCAGTATTGGGTGTCTATGTCGTTCCCTTTCATGTGTAAAAAATTGCCAAAAATTCAAATTTCGGAGGTTTTTGACCTAATTTATCCCCTTTGATGAGGTGCTATTACCCTATATGGTTATATGGGCGTATACAGGGTTCCATTCCCTTTCATAAGATATGGGTATATTGGTGCACCCCGGGAGAGGTACCTTAGCCCACCCTTAAATTTTGAAAATTGCTCAATTTCAACATTTGGTATTATAGTACTGGACCCTAACATGTATTATGATAAATTTGGGTGGTCCACCTCGTTCCCTTTTAGGGGTACAAAATTGCCAAAATATAAACGTAAGCAATACGTTATACCACGTGTTTGGTTTTTTGACCTAATTTATCTCCTTGGATGAGGTCCTATTACCTTATATGGTTATATGGTTATGTATAGGGGTTTATTTCCTTTCATAAGACATAGGTACATTTGTGCACCCCGGGAGGGGTACCTTGGCCCACCCCTTAAATTTTGGAAATTGCCCAATTTAAACATTTGGTATAATAGTATAGGACCCTAATATATATTACTGTAGCTTCGTTCCCTTTTAGGTGTACAAAATTGCCAAAATATAAACGTAAGCAATACGTTGTACCACGTGTTTCGTTTTTACCTAATCTATTCCATTGGATGAGGTCCTATTACCTTATACGTTATATGGTCACGTATGGGGATTCATTTCCTATCATAAGACATAGGTACATTTGTGCACCCGGGAGGGGTACTTTGACCCACCCCTTTAATTTTGGAAATTGTCCCTTTTATATGTTTGGTATTATAGTATAGGACCCTAATATAAATTACTATAAATTTTGGTGGTTCACCTCGTTTCGTTTCATGGGTACGAAATTGCCAAATTTTAGTACAACCACGTGTTTGGTTTTGGCTCAATTCATCCCCTTGGATGAGGTCCTATTACCTTATATGGTTATATGGTCATGTATATATTGGTCCATTTCCTATTATAAGACATGGGTACATTGATGCACCCCGGGAGGGGTACCATGGCCAACCCCCTTAAATTTTGGAAATTTTCCAATTTGAGCATTCGGTATCATAGTACATGCCTCAACATGTATCATGATAAATTTGGGTGGTCCATCTTGTTCCCTTTCATGGGTAAAAATTGCTAAAATATAAACATAAGCAATATGTTGTACCATGTGTTTGGTTTTTGGCCCAATTTCTCCCCTTTGATGAGGTTCTATTACCTTATATGGTTATATGGTCATGTATATGGGTTCATTTCCTATCATAAGACATGGGTACATTGACGCACCCTTTAAAAATTTGGGAGGGGTATCTTGGCTCATCCACTCGGTTTTAGAAATTGTTTAATATAAGCATTTGGTATCATAGTACAGGACTTCAATATGTACCACTATAAATTTGGATGGTCCACATCGTTCCCTTTCATGGGTAAAGAACTACCAAAAAAATCAAATTTCGGAGGTTATTGACACCTATTTAGCACGTTATATGGTTTATTACCTTTATATGTTTATGTTCCCTTTTAAATTTGGGAATTATCAAATAACAAAATTCGGTAAACATTTTCTGGGACCCATTGGTGTTCCTCTTATGACCAAATATTCAAAATTTAAACGTTATTGACCGGCTTTATTATTGAATAACTACAGGATTTATTACTTTTTCATAAGACACAGGTGTATTTGTGTACCAATCTTAAATTTTGGGAGGGGTACATTTCTTATTGTCATATCAATAATTGGTAATTGGATAGTATCTCATTCATTGGGTAAATCATTATGATCACGTGATCGGTTATTGACCTATGATGGGATTAGGAGTCCAGGACATTGGTACATTGAAACTTTGTAGGATAATTTGAGAATGCGTCATTGGTTTTGATTATTCCCGCCAAATATAAACGTAAGCAAGACGTTGTACCACGTGATTGTCCTTGATGAGGTAGTGTACAGGGATTCATTTCCTTTGTTGTGGTACTTCTTAAGTTTGAGTACACACACACTTCTAGAAAACAGTTGGTTCTACTCAGGTAAACAATTGACGGACATTATTGACCTTATTGAACATATAATGATATGATTAACTCTAAGACTTAGGTATATCAAGAGAAGTATTCTTTAAATTTGGGAATGGTGATAAACAGAATTTTAATATAAGGTGCGAAATTTGAAACAATACATTGAACTTTAGTCACAGATCATAGTCTAAGATCATTGGTGGTGATTGATTTGAAATCTGATAGCTAACCTTATTGAATCTTATGACTCATAGACGAAAGGCAATACATGCTACAACAGTTTGAAATTTAATCATAAGGTGATGTAATCTGACACTAGCAAAGTTATTGTTAATGCAATTTGATTGGATGATCACTATCTTTCCTGCAATCTGATTGGTTGATCACTATCTTTCGTGCAATCTGATTGGTTGATGATTTTCAAATCTTTGCTGCATTCAGTTTTAAGTTTTGTTTAACATTTAAAAATCTTGGTTTCGTTCAACATTTTGCACTCACTGATAAATATGATCAAAAACCGTTTATTTGTTAATCGAATAGTTAAAACCCGGATAAAGTTTGACGGTTAACCGTGAAACGTAAAATTTTTAGTTTGAAATTTTTTTGTTTGAAACTTTGTTTGAAAATTCTTGCTTTCAAATTTTTGTTTGAATTTTTTGTTTCAAAATTTTCAAAATTTTGTTTGGGATTTTTTCGTTTGAAATTTTTGTTTGAAAATTTTTGTTCGAAAATTTTGTTTAAAAATTTTTTGTTTGAAATTTTTCGTTTCCAAATTTTTTGTTTGAAATTTTTTGTTTCAAAATTTTGTTTGAAAATTTTTTCGCTTCAAAATTTTGTTTGAATTTTTTTCGTTTGAAATTTTTTTCGTTTCAAAATTTTGTTTCAAAGATTTTTGTTTGAAATTTTGGTTTTTCAACATATATAAGTATCGTTCGAGTTAGTATTCATGATAACATCATCATGGCTACTTGTCTGCAGTTTCTAAACACGCGTGATGTGATGAAATCATTTACCAAGATAACTGATTTACAACAGAATGTACCTTATAGAATCTTAGCTAGCCAAATGATCCCTACAAAGTTTGGATTAAGAATCGTAGTGAAGCTTGAAAATGATAAGAATATAATTTTACCAGCAAGATATTTACCCATGGAAGCATCAAAACAAGAAGAACTGCTGCGTTTCTTAAATTCTGGATCTGTATCTTTATGTTACAAAGGATTCTTGGGTCGAAGTCATCAATTTGAATTTAGTACACAGCCAGATTCGTCAGCAATTGTGATGAAATCATGAATTCAAACGTCAGCACGTCAGACATAGTTGTATGAATTTGGTTGGTCAGCATGACGTCAGCAACTGTGATGAAACCATAAATTCAAACGTCAGCACATTCCTTTCCAATGACGTCAGCCGTAGCTCTATAAATCAACCAATACCGTGAAATCATTTGAGCAAGTGCTTTTCAGGAGGAAAGATGTGTACTTCTAACGATAAAGAGTTCATCTTCGCAAGCTATTATCCAATAAATATATTTCAAACAAAACATGTGATGATTGGTATCAGTGCTAGAACATTTGAACCAGTAATTCGATTTGGCAAAGCAGAACAATTTGGTGTACAACTGACCTGTGAAGAATGGCAAATATTATGTTCACCAATCGACCAAATGAACGATTATTTTCATGATGAGCTAAATGTGACCATAGTCAAATCATTAGGCTCAAATCATGAAGTGGTGCTGCGTACAGTCCTCGAAGAGAAGATGGTGCTGTTACGTAAAAAGAGTACATTCCATGTCCCTCGCAACATGGTGTATCTAACACAAACGGAATGGAACAAATTCATCAGTGTATTTCAGTGTGTTAAACATGCAGTGGAAGTGTGCAACAAAACAAGTATATTCCTGAAAAAGTACTATTTTGAAAAATGTGTTATGCATATTGTACAACATGTATCTAGATATTGTGATGGTTGTCAACATCGTTCGTGGGTGCATAACTGTATTGATAAACAGTTTATTTGTGATCAAATGGACATTGAGTTTCCACCAATTGATATTGCAATAGACCTTAAAAGACTTCAATTGGAATTAAAATTATACGCTAAAGACAAACTAGTGCAAGAAGTTCAAAATACATTGTATCTACAATATCCAGATCATATATCTGGTATGGATGTATGTGGAGTGTAATAAAATGATCCATTTTAATGAATTGTGTTTTTTCATTTCAAGTATATGATGCAAAACTGATGACGTTGCATCATGTTCTGACGTTTACTATTGCACCACAATGTTGCCAGAGGTTTTAGTTCTAAACAGTTCCGGTTCTTTACTAATGAGTGCACAAACTTTTAAAAATGTCAAACCAAACTTTGAAACAAAATTTTGAAACGAAAAAAATTGGAAACGAAAAATTCAAACAAAATTTTAAAACGAAAAAAATTTTCAAAACAAAATTTTGAAAAAACAAAATTCGAAACAAAAAAAATTAAACAAAAAAATTTGGAAACGAAAAATTTCAAACGAATAAATTTTAAACAAAAAATTTTCAAACAAAAAAAAATTCAAACAAAAAATTTTGAAACAAATTTCAAACAAAATGCTGAAACAAAAAATTCAAACACAAATTTGAAACAAGAATTTTCAAACAAAAACTTTCAAACAAAAAATTTTCAAACCAAAAAAATTCACGTCTCACGGTTAACCGTCAAACTTTATCCGGTTTTTAACTATTCGATTAACAAATAAACGGTTTTGATCATATTTATCAGTGAGTGCAAAATGTTGAACGAAACCAAGATATTTAAATGTTAAATAAAACTTAAAACTGAATGCAGCAAAGATTTGAAAATCAGCAACCAATCAGATTGCACGAAAGATAGTGATCAGCCAATCAGATTGCACGAAAGATAGTGATCAACCAATCAAATTACATCAACAATAACTTTGCCAGTGTTGTAGCATGTATTCCCTTAAGACTATGAGTCATAAGATTCAATAAGGTTAGCTATGTATCCCTGTACACTACCTCATCAAGGTCAATCACGTGGTACATCGTATTGCTTACGTTTATATTTGGCTGTAATCAATACCAATGACGCATTCTCAAATTATCCTACAAAGTTTAAATGTACCAATGTCCTGGACTCCTAATCCCATCATAGGTCAATAACTGATCACGTGATCATAATGATTTACCCAATGAATGAGATACTATCCAATTTTAAGAACAATTACCAATTATTGATATGACAATAAGAAATGTACCCCTCCCAAAATTTAAGATTGGTACACAAATACACCTGTGTCTTATGAAAAAGTAATAAATCCTGTAGTTATTCAATAATAAAGCCGGTCAATAACCTTTAAATTTTGAATATTTGGCCATAAGAGGAACACCAACATCTACAATGGGTCCTAGAAAACGTTTACCAAATTATGTTATTTTATAATTCCCAAATTTAAAAGAGAACAAAAACATATAAAGGTAATAAACCATATAACGTGCTAAATACTTATCAAAGGGTCAATAACCTCCGAAATTTGATTTTTGGTAGTTCTTTACCCATGAAAGGGAACGATGTGGACCATCCAAATTTATAGTGGTACATATTGAAGACCTGTACGAAGATACCAAATGCTTATATTAAACAATTTCTAAAACTGAGTGGATGAGTCAAGATACCCCTCCCGGTGCATCAATGTACTCATGTCTTATGATAGGGAATGAACCTATATACATGACCATATGACCATATACGGTAATAAGACCGCATCAAACGGAATAAATTGGGCCAAAAACCAAACACGTGATACAACATATTGCTTATGTTTATATTTTGGGATTTTTTTTTTTACTCATGAAAGGGAACAAGGTGGACCACCCAAATTTATCATGATACATATTGAGGTCATGTACTATGATAGCAAATGCTGAAATTGAAAAATTTCCAAAATTTAAGGGATTGGCTATGGTACCCCTCCCGGGGTGCATCAATGTACCTATGTCTTATGATAGAAAATGGACCCCTATACATGACCATATAATCATATTAGGTAATAGGACCTCATCCAAGTGAATAAATTAGGTGAAAAACGAAACACGTGGTTGTACTAAAATTTGGCAATTTCGTACCGATGAAAGGGAACGAGATGGACCACCCAAATTTATAGTAATATATATATATATATATATATATATATATATATTAGGGTCTTATACTATTATACCAAATGTTTAAATTGGGCAATTTCCAAAATAAAGAGGTGGGCCAAGGTACCCCTCCCAAATTTTTAAAGGGTGCATCAATATACCCATGTCTTATAATAGGGAATGGACCAATATACATAACCATATAATCATATAAGGTAATAGGACCTCATCCAAGGGGATAAATTGAGCCAAAACAAACACGTGGTACAACGTATTGCTTACGTTTATATTTTGACAATTTTGTACCCCTAAAAGGGAACGAGGTGGACCACCCAAATTTATCATAATACATGTTAGGGTCCAGTACTATAATACCAAATATACAAAATGAGCAATTTCTAAAATTTAAGGGGTGGGCCAAGGTACCCCTCACAAATTTTTAAAGGAGTGCACAAATGCACCTATGTCTCATGATAGGGAATAGACCCCTATACATAACCATATAACCATATAAGGTAATAGGACCTCATCCAAGGGGATAACTTAGGTCAAAACCAAACACGTGGTACAACGTATTGCTTACGTTTATATTTTGGCAATTTTGTACCCCTAAAAGGGAACGAGGTGGACCACCCAAATTTATCATAGTGCATGTTAGGGTCCAGTACTATAATACCACATTTATAAAATGAGAAATTTCTAAAATTTAAGGGGTGGGCCAAAGTACCCCTCCCAAATTTTTAAAGGAGTGCACAAATGTACCTATGTCTTATGATAGGGAATAGACCCCTATACATAACCATATAAGGTAATAGAACCTCATCCAAGAGGATAAATTGGGCCAAAAGAACAAACACGTGGTACAACGTATTGCTTACCTTTATATTTTGGCAATTTTGTAGCCCTAGAAGGGAACGAGGTGGACCACCCCAAATTTATTATAATACATGTTAGGGTCCAATACTATAATACCAAATATATAAAATGAGCAATTTCCAAAATTTAAGGGGTGGGCCAAAGTACCCCTCCCAAATTTTTAAAGGAGTGCACAAATATACCCATATCTTATGAAAGGTAATGGACCCCTATACATGACCATATAACTATATAGGATAATAACACCTCATCAAAGGGGATAAAATCGACCAAAAACCAAACACGTGGTACTACGTATTGCTTACGTTTATATTTTGGCAATTTTGTACCCCTAGAAGGGAACGAGGTGGACCACCCAAATTTATCATAATACATATTAGGGTCTTGTACTATAATACCCAATGTTTAAATTGGTCAATTTCCAAAATTTAATAGGTGGGCCAAGGTACCCCTCCCAAATTTTTCAAGGGGTGCATTAATATACCCATGTCTTATGAAAGGGAATGGACCCCTGTATACGCCCATATAACCATATAGGGTAATAACACCTCATCAAAGGGGATAAATTAGGTCAAAAACCCCCGAAATTTGACTTTTTGGCAATTTTTTACCCATGAAAGGGAACGACATAGACCCCCAATACTGATAGAGGTACATACTGTGGTCCTAGGCTACCACACCCAATTTTTAGATTTGGCAATTTCCAAAATTTAAGGGGGGTGGTACTATGTACCCCTGCCAAAATGTAGGGGGTGGGCCATGGTACCCCTGCCAAAATTTAGAGGGGGTGGTCCTATGTACCCCTCCCGGGGTGCACAAATATACCCATATCTTATAAAAGGTAATGGACCCCTATACATGACCATATAACTATATGGGATAATAACACCTCATCAAAGGGGATAAAATCGACCAAAAACCAAACACGTGGTACTACGTATTGCTTACGTTTATATTTTGGCAATTTTGTACCCCTAAAAGGGAACGAGGTGGACCATCCAAATTTATTATAATACATGTTAGGGTCCAGTACTATAATACCAAATGTTTAAATTGGGCAATTTCCAAAATTTAAGGGGTGGGCCAAGGTACCCCTCCCAATTTTTTCAAAGGGTGCATTAATATACCCATGTCTTATGAAAGGGAATGGACCCCTGTATACGCCCATATAACCATATAGGGTAATAACACCTCATCAAAGGGGATAAATTAGGTCAAAAACCCCGAAATTTGAATTTTTGGCAATTTTTTACCCATGAAAGGGAACGACATAGACCCCCAATACGGATAGAGGTACATACTGTGGTCCTAGGCTACCATACCAAATTTTTAGATTTGGCAATTTCCAAAATTTAAGGGGGGTGGTCCTATGTACCCCTGCCAAAATTTAGGGGTGGGCCAAGGTACCCCTGCCAAAATTTAGAGGGGGTGGTCCTATGTACCCCTAGGTCATTGACCCCGGGCCTTGGGGCCCCTCATTAAAAATAATCAAAAGTTCGGCAGAGTGCCGCCATTACTACTTCCTCCAAACCTTCTCAGGTTTCAGGTCATCCTATCCTTGTTTCTGAGTGTGTAATAAAAAAAGAAAAAAAAGACTGAATTATAAAATAGTTTTTCATTCTATCTTTCCTTCCCTTTGTTGGTTTGTTGCTAGTGGGTCATCCTCCAAACCTTCTCAGGTTTCAGGTCATCCTCTCCTTGTTTCTGAGTGTGTAATAAAAAAAGAAAAAAAAGACTGAATTATAAAATAGTTTTCCATTCTATCTTTCCTTCCCTTTGTTGGTTTGTTGCTAGTGGGTCATCCTCCAAACCTTCTCAGGTTTCAGGTCATCCTATCCTTGTTTCTGAGTGTGTAATAAAAAAAGAAAAAAAAGACTGAATTATAAAATAGTTTTTCATTCTATCTTTCCTTCCCTTTGTTGGTTTGTTGCTAGTGGGTCATCCTCCAAACCTTCTCAGGTTTCAGGTCATCCTATCCTTGTTTCTGAGTGTGTAATAAAAAAAGAAAAAAAAGACAATTATAAAATAGTTTTCCATTCTATCTTTCATTCTCTTTGTTGATTTGTTGCTAGTGGGTCATCCTCCAAACCTTCTCAGGTTTCAGGTCATCCTATCCTTGTTTCTGAGTGTGTAATAAAAAAAGAAAAAAAAGACAATTATAAAATAGTTTTCCATTCTATCTTTCATTCTCTTTGTTGATTTGTTGCTAGTGGGTCATCCTCCAAACCTTCTCAGGTTTCAGGGCATCCTATCCTTGTTTCTGAGTGTGTAATAAAAAAAGAAAAAAAAGACTGAATTATAAAATAGTTTTCCATTCTATCTTTCCTTCTCTTTGTTGATTTGTTGCTAGTGGGTCATCCTCCAAACCTTCTCAGGTTTCAGGGCATCTTATCCTTGTTTCTGAGTGTGTAACAAAAAAGAAAAATGTCCCTTGAAGAAAAGGCATTGGCAGCAGAGAAAACAAGTTCAAACTATATTGAATCTAGCCAATATGTGGTGTTGCATGAATAAAGTTTACGGTTAGTAAAATGTAGAAGTGCGTACAGTAGATCACTGAAACAGTAACGGCATATTTCAGTCACGAAAATATATAAAAATTCACTTATCTTTCTCTTTTCTTTTCGCTTTTCATTTGAAGTACTCGTAAAACATCCCGACCAAAGAAAGAGACACACACTCACACTCACTCACTCTCACTCTCTCTCTCTTTGAGATGATAATAGTATCGATATATATGAAAGAAACCCAATAAATACGAAAGTAATTCACAATTCCATTTATTATAGTGAATGGAATTGTAAGGTACTTTCGTATTTATTGGACTTCTTTTATGAATCTATAATTTACTACATAAAAATGTCAAGAAATCTACTTCCTTACTCTGAAGTAGAACTTTTTCCGCTTCTTCGCTGTCTTCTTATGTCCAGGGGTGCACTGGCTCCTTGAAAAAAGCGGTGGTATACATGGCGGGAGGGCGCCATAGCAATTTGTCGCTATCATGTCATTTATAGATGCTTATTCTTACAGGCATCTAATATTATATATGTGACCACAATGAATTTAGCTATGACGTAAAGACGTAAAATTGAAATAAGAATAGTTCTGACAAAACCCTAATTAATTTCCATTTTCATTTAACATTTATAAACATTCATAATATCATGACAAAAGCCTTGTCTTTTTTTTTTTTTTAAAAAAAAGCAATGGATATTTTTTTATTTATTATATTTACAGGGAAAGTCTATTCCAAATTAACTTAAATTTCTAAAAGTCTTCTGAATTCTGTGCTCTTCTCACACATTTTGTCTATACTGACATAGTTGTCGATTTTGGCCAAAATGTCTCTTTCTAAATCTATTAGAAATAATGATTTCAGATGTTCATCAGTAAGTCATGAGTAGAGCCTGGTATTATGTAGGATATTTAAGCATCGGAAAACATCGTTCACATGATACTTGGATTACAGGTAATGTAATAAGTTATTTATAAACTTCGAGTGAGTACAAATTATACTCAAAACCAGGCCAGTAGCCAGCCCAAAAATATAGTGGGGGGAAGTAGAAGTTAGGGGGGGGGGTGATCCAACCATATTATAATTTTTCACCGTATTATAGTTCATTTCTAAGCCTATCGTGAAAATTTTAGGGGGCGGCTTCCTAGACCCCCGTTGATACAGGCCTGCTGAAAACTATATCGAAAAGGCACACTTGCACGTGACTGCTACCTACGTTTTTTAATCCCCGCGTGATCGTGATCTGCTAAAGAACTCTATAATCTAGGGTGGATATTATTTAACTGATATCCGGTTTTCAAAATTAAATATTTTGGCAATATTAAGAAGTAGATGGGATCTTGGTTAAGTCAGATGATAATATTTTATTTTGTTTATTTATTTATATTTATAACCAGCATACGTTACCTCAGTAAACGCAGTATCTATTGTAGCTGAAGCATAGGCACTTTAGGTGCGTAGTTTGAAACGGTGTATTGACTCAAATGTAGGACACTAATGTTGAACTACAGACCTAGAGCGTTGGAGGCTGAGCTGCGTAGCAGAAAAGGTGTTCGCAGGTTTTCAATTTGAGTTTATTCTTTATTGATTACAGAGTTTTATGAATCCGTAACAGATTCCATAGGATGGTAGACGGGTTAAAGGCCTGATCCGATTGCATAGTTTGAATGTACTACAACTACATAATCATGTGACCTTGAGCCTAAAAAAAAAGAACATCGTATTTTACTTCATTTATTTATTTACCTACGATAGGTTTTCAGATAGATTAGATTTTTTATTCTCTCAAAATTCAACCTTTTATTAAATTGACCTTTTGCTTTTATTATTATTATTATTATTATTATTATTATTATTATTATTATTATTATAAAGTTTTAGTTTTCAGTTTTTAGATTAAAAGTAAACATAAGGTAAAAGGTGAAATGATGTTCTGACTGTAGGTCAGAAGGCTTGGTGACCACGAGAGTGTACAGAAATCAAATGAGCAATTTCTGGATAAGGGCATAGGTCTTCAAATAATATGCACTAAAAAAAATAATTTGTTGTAGTTCTGTCTCCTGCAGAGAAAACTAAATACATGGAAGTTCGTCGGGACCGTAATACGGCAAATTGTGGAGGCGTTAAAATATTAAATAATACTTTTGATAAAGTGGATACTTTCAAATATTTAGGATCAATATTAACAGACGAAAATCATATTCACGAAGAAATTAAATGTCGACTAAAAGCAGGGAATTCGTGTTACTATTCGGTTCAAAATCTCTTGTCGTCGCGAATTCTGTCGAGGATCATCATGCCTGTTGTTCTGTATGGTTGCGAAACATGGTCGCTTACTCTGAGGGAAGAACATAGACTGAAAGTATTTGAGAACAGGATCCTGAGAAGAATATTCGGACCCAAGAGGAACGAGAATGGGGAATGGCGGAAGCTTCATAACGAGGAACTACATAGTTTATACGGTTTACCCAACATTGTTAGGGTCGTCAAGTCTAGGAGGCTTAGGTGGGCAGGTCATGTAGCTAGAATGGAAGAAAGTAGAAACGCTTTCAAAGTCTTGACTGGTAGACCCATAGGAAAACGACCATTAGGAAGACCTAGGCGCAGATGGGAGGATAATATTAAGATGGATCTCGCAGAGATAGGAATACAAAGTAAAAACTGGATCCAATTAGCTAAGGATAGAAGTCAGTGGAGAGCTTTTGTGAACGCGGTACTGAACCTCCGGGTTCCATAGGCCATAGAGTTAGTTAGTTAGTTCTGTCTCCTTAGTGAATGTAACAACCAATGACAAATGAAAATGATCAAGCAATAGGTATACACTAAGTCAGTTAATTCGATTAATACATGAGTCATTTGCTAATATAAACTCAGCTGTTCTCATTAAGTGTCGTACTCTTCCCCAATTATAGTATTTTCATTTCTTTTCTGTGTGAGTACATTTTCATCACATCCATCAATTTTCATCATTTCTCTTAATTTAATTGTTTTAATTTAATTAATTTCTGTTAAATTAATTGTCTAAAATAAACATAAGTATTCTTCTGTTTAGTGGAAATTGGCAATTTCAGATCTCACGGAGCATCTTGGTTCTGGACGAAATTGGAAAAATGGAAATGTTTAGTAAAAAATTCGTACAAGAAGTGAAAGCAGCGTTTGCGAACTCAACTTCTGTAATCCTGGCCACTATTCCTATTGCGAAAGGCAAACCTTTACCGCTTGTTGAAGAGCTGCGCAAAAATCCACAAGCGACTGTTATTCAGGTAAGTGCAACCTTTGATGAGCATTGAGAATTGGTAAATTGAAAGAAACTCCGAAATCCCAAAAACAAACATCTAAAGTACAAGATTTTAACTTATATAAGCTCACCTAAGAAAGCTGGAATAGCCCTCTCAAGAGATAAATGCTCTTTTATTGAGGAACTTCTGTTAAAAATGAAATAGCATCTAATGTACAGTCGCCTGCGAAAATGCACACCCAATATATTTTATTTGTCAAGAACATTATGTATAAAATATAGTAGTTACCGGTCTACAAAATCGAATCATCCATTTAAAAAATTCGACTTCGCAACAGGATCAAATTGTTGGAAACTAACGCTTCAGATTTCCTTCACTTTTCTATCATTTTGTTGATCTTTTCATTCATACATCATGCTGTAAAATTTATGATTAAGATAAAAATCAAGGCTGGACCATTCATCTTAAAACGACCATGGATCTTTTAAACTAATAGATAAAATTCTATGAAATTTTGTAACGTACAAATATCTACAAGGGTACATTGTTTGATGGTGATGTGAGTACCACATGATTAACAGTGTTGTCGACCTAATATAAAATTATTTTTTTAATGGTAGTACGTGAGGTTATTACATATTTCAAATCTACATGTTAAACAAAATCTTACGATACGCGTTACAAAATAAGGACACTAAAGTATCACAAATTTTGAAGGTCTCTACAACAGTAACAACGCAAGTGAGACAGACGTGTCAATATATATCAAACGTACTTTAGTGTCGAATGCTTTGATGATGATATGACGTATTCCTAACAAGCAGGAACAAAGTTACGAAGAATTGAAAATTTTACTTCAAAAGGTTTTATTTCGAAAAAGTGCTTAAATAAATATAGCATCCAATCACATAGATGGTTACGAATAGACATAAAAATCGTAATGCAGATTATAGCAATTTGATATCTCAACCCGTTCCGGAGATGCGAAAAACATGGTATACATTGATATACTGCTTAAAATTATCATCATCATCATCATTATAGGTATTCTGCCATTATTGGCAGGTCACTTGCTGCAACTGAGAAGTTTCCATGCTCTACAGTCTTCAGCTAATTACTTCATCTTCACATACGATTTTTATGTTTTGTTATTGGTCATTAATTGTAGTCTCGTTCGGGGCCGCGGTGGCTCAGTGGTAGAGCGTTCATCTCTGGTGCATGCTGTCCTTGGTTTAATTCCAGCTCGCGCCAAGTGAACTTTGTGGTGGACAAACACCGTATGAGTAGATTTTTTCGGGGTTCTCCCGTTTAGTCCCACTTTTTTCATTCCACCCTTTCATTCATCACCGTCTCCTTTAGCCTAGGCGGCATAACCGTGGGACGTAAAACTTCCTTTTGTAGTCTCCTTCGCCCCCTCTCTCTCTTTCCTGCCACCATACCCTCTAGCACGTCCATCATGATTCAGTTCCTTCTTAGCCAATGTCCCAACCAGTTCCTCTTCCTTTTCTTATTGATATCTAAAATTGTTCTCTCTTCCCCCACCATTTCTAACACCCTCTCATTCGTTTTCCGCTCGAACCAGCTAATTCTTTGCATTCTTCTCCACACCCACATTTTGAAAGCTTCCAGTCGTTTTTCATCATTTTTCGTAATGTCCATGTTTGTCACTCATATACTCCACACGAAGCATTTTATGTGTCTTTTTCTCAGCTCTTTATACAAGGTCCCACAAAATAGTATTTTCTTTCTCCTAAAGGCTTCTTTCGCCATTCCTATCCTTGGTTTTATTTCACATCCTAAAATTATGTAGTTGTAGGAATTTGTTTTAAAAATAGTGCTTCCGTCTGAGCAGTAATTTTGGGTAGTTAAAATTACATGCTCTCTCAATTGCATAATTTAAGCACTATTGGAAACTTTACAATGTTCATAATATCTCTGGAAACTATAGACTTTTTCGAAGTAAAACCTTTTAAAGAAAGTAAAATTTTCACTTGTTCATCACTTTGTTTTTGTTCGTTAAAAATACGTTATATCATGGTCATAGTATTCCACACAAAATACTTCCCATGTGCATTAACACGTCTATCTCACTTGAAGTATTACTGTTGTAGAGGTCTCCAAAACCCGGATGTTTGTGCTACTATAGCGTCCTTGGATTGTGCTTCTGAATAATGAATGTGATATCATAAGTTTTCGTTTAACATTTAGATTTGAAATATGTAAAAATATGTAATAACCTGACATAGTGCCATTAAATATATATATAAACATGGGTTGGATATTCTGTTAATCGGGTGGTATTGCGTAGTATGGCAAACAATGTTTCTCTGTCGATAGTTGCATGTTATAAAATGTGGAGGTCAAAATTGAAAATACACTTATTGCGATATGAAAATTACACCTCGATGACTTTCTGGCAACATCATAATCCGGTCGCATAAAACTTCCTTGATTTCTGGTCAAAAAAAGTTGTGACATGTGGTTTTCGCAGATTTCTTTTGAAATTAACACCATTCAGGGAATTCTACAGAGACCGAAACAAATCAGTCTGGTGATGCCAAGTTCGGACTATACGGTGGATGCATTCAAACTTAACAGCCAAGTTCTCCCAATTCCTGATGGGTCATTAAATATGCATGCGGTCTAGCGCTATCAGCGTGGTATACGACACCCTTTCTGTTCACCAGTTCCGGCTATTTCTTTTGTATTGCTAGTCAATCGCGCAATCGTTGATGTTCCGAGTCTATCGTTCTCGGGTTATGCGAATTATATATAATGCTAGAACGAAGGATACAACTAGTTGACAAGCATATAATACACAATTTGTTACTTTTTGATGTCTCTTTTTCAGATTGTTTGACTGGAATAGTCATAGTCACTTTTATTTTACAAACGAAAAATACCGTGCTAACTTTGATCAAATATACGATTATTAGGCGGTCTGAAATATTGCGTTTAATTTGTGATTTAGAATTTCAGCTCCAAATGTAACATGTACCTTTCTTTTCCTTTGGGAGAGATGATGTTTTCCAGCATTGGGAAGAAAGCGTAATATATTGAAGAGGAGTTTCTACAGGTCTAATAATTTGTCTTAGGATAAGTTTTGTTTTTTGCGTTATTGGCATCAAATACTTTAAATAAAGAATGAAAAACTATTTTGTAACTGCTGCTTGGGGGATTACTTTTAAAAATGTACATGGGCAGGCTTTTTTTTTTTTTTTTTTTTTTTTTTTTTTTGCTGAACTTTGAGCGCTAAGCGGCTGGACAATCTCCTAGATGAGGGAGTTAAAAATTATTTTTTCTTTTTTTTTTTTAAAAAAACTTTTTTGGTCTGTTTCGTGAAACATCGTTTATTATTTGTTTAATTAGTTTGTTATTTTAAAAATGAACATGAGTTTTGTTTGACGTTGTACAAGGCTGCAGATTTATTTAGTTGATATGCTGAAAAATTATTTTGAACGGAATTTGATGTTCAGGTTGCAACATTCAGTTTCTGCCACAAAGTGAAATGATCACGTTTTCTTTCTGTATGGTTTAATGCACCATTTAATAATTGTAGTATAATTATTCTTTTATCTTCCTTTTTTTTCAGGTTGATCGAAGTAATCGGGACAGTTTAACCCAAGAAATTGTTGAAAGGCTTTTGTCAGCAAGATAAAAAAAAATCCATACTTTTGTTTTCATCTGAGTCCAACTGTAAATATAAGACTGAAACAGTGTATTTGAAAACCTTTTGTACTGTATCGTTTTACTGAAACGAGTTACTCAATAAAGAAAGTAGAACACCAGTAGTGAAAACAAAATTTCAATGTCGGCTACCGGCTTTTTTTATTATTATTATTATTATTATTATATAAACAAATCAACTTCCTTACAGACAAGCAGATAGCTGTACAAAATATAATTTCGTCCTCAAGATGGAATTTCTTTATAATTTTGACGGATTTTACTATTATTCTGAAGATTTCCCCCTTTATCGTTTAGGATCCGACAGGTCAAGCTGTATACCTGAGTTAAAATTGGCTTCATACAATCATCATTGTAATTATTTGTTATTTTAAAATAAAGTTTCATTGTTGAATGTAGGTACTGTATGCTCTACATATTTCTTACAGATTTCCTTTATACCGCTCTAATATCGAAAGATAACAATTATTATTTATTTAGACAAAGAAAAGCAATTCATAACTCTTCGTTCAATTCAGATATTGAGTATATACTGCTTCTTTTTGACATGTCCATGCTAATAGTGGAAACCCGTGTATGTTCTGTTTATTCCTGATAATGAAAACCAAGATTGATATCCCGGGCTTAAAAGTGTCAATTGCTCTATTTTTACCTGCTTATGTGAATAACTTAGAATTTATCTTCCCGTAAGTTGATTTCTGTTAGTTGACTGTATTAACTTTTTGATATGCTGTATGAAACTTATTCAAAAGATTGCCTAAAAATCTATCTATATATATAAAAGAGAACGTACAATTTTTTGTCCGCTCATCACGCTAATACGGCTGAACCAATTTCTTTCATTTTTGGGGGGTTATTAGGATTTGGACCCTAGATGGTTTTTATCATATCACTTTAATTTTTAATTACCAGTGTCTTGAGATAATTGACCATTCAGGTGTCCATAACGTACAAATCCTTTGTTATTAGTTCATCATAGGTAAAAATAAACGTATTTATATGCAACCCGCATGACCGTGTCACTCGGCGGGTTAACATAAATGACAGGCGATATACAGCGGAAAATAGCTTGAATCTTCTGTTTAAAATTTTTTAATTGATTTGCTTATTTTTACAGACACTTTTACAATATGCCAGCACCGGGATGACCGCAGCGAAGCGGGGCGGGTTAACATAAATGACAGGCGATATAATGTTAAGATTTACTGCAATCTTCTATGGTTTTTATCATATCACTTGAAAGCGAAAAAGTAAAAATTATCTAAGTAACAAAGTTTATTGCGTTCCGGGGTGACCGCAGCGAAGCGGGGTGAACGCTGCTAGTTACTGAATACAAGTGAAGTTACTGAATTAATTAAAATTCTGAATACTGTAAATTGTTATTTTTTAAATATATTATCCCAAGACATGTTTAAATTTTCTTGGTATGGGTTAAGAAATTGCCTGTGATGCTTATATGGCAAATTTAAATATGTTGATCTGTAGTATAACGTCTTGTATAAAACTTGTAGCAAGTATAGCACACCAGCTGCAGGGCTTGATCAAAAATAAAAGCCTCCATACCAAATACTGTGATTCCCCATCGGTATTGCTGTTGATTTGATCGGTATAAATGATGGTATGAGTTGTTTGTGCATCATATAATATTGTATTATTAATAAGAATAGGAATACGCATGCAAATGCAATAGCGGAGAAACAGTCTTTCAGAACATATAATATTGTTCTAAATATAAAACGTTACTGAAAAGATGTCGAGGCAGTATATGGTAGCATTGACGTACAAATTCAAGAGATCAACATTGTTGCATGGGAATTTTAGTTGCCTCAGAAAGTGACTGGTATAATCAATAAATCTGTTTTAATAACAGAAATGTCCATTTAGCAACATTTTGTTTTACTCATTATAATTTTCATATTTGTAATTCTTTTCCTATGAAATTTGCCACAAATATACATTTCCCGATTATACACATAGTATCAGTATTAAAAGTACCCTGCAAAATCACTATCAAGTTATATTCTTACAAGAAGACAGTTATAGATATGCTACAATCATTTTGGACATGAGTGTACCTACAAGTATATCCTTGCATTTTTTTCTGTTCCGCCTCTAGTTTGATTCCCACTGTAAGTTCATTTGAGTGTGGTTCCTATCTTGCTTGATCGAGCTTTGGTGCTGGAAGCAGATGCTGAATTCTAAAACAATAAACTATTGGAATTAAGTCGTCTATTGGAATTAAGGGGAGAGATGTCCTTTGGCTAGCCTCTGATACTAATTTTAAAGTAGATTATTGCTGCTGCTTTAACAGACTGCACATTTTTTTGAGCTTGGTAAAATGAAGTTAATTTTCTCTCAAATTATCTACTTATACAGTTATTTGTAAAGACCGGTTTATCTACCAGCATTTGTCCTTTTCTCCCCTCTCTCTCTCTTCCTTTTACATTAATTATACGATAAAGAGTTATTTAACCCATTTGTGCCTAGAAGTTTATTTCTGAGAGTGTTTTATTTACTTTATTTTAAGTTGAATTGAGAAATGTGGCCTACGTTTGTGAAGTCTTCATGGATGATCCAGGAAAAGGAAAGAATAGGAAACTTTCGTCGAAAAATAGAATATATTGTACGAAATCATAATCCATATCCTTTGTTAGATTAGGAAACACAAAATTCTTCCGTAACCCCCATTATGCCCTTTGCCCCTTTTTAAGGGCATCATTTTTTTAACTTTTATTTTTAAAACACAAAGATTTAAATAGAAAAGAAATCTTTTAGTTTTACGTTCCACGATTGTCGGCTAGGCTAAAGCAGACGGTGATGATGGGAAATGAATTAAATGGTGGAATGAATACAGTGGGAG
Organism: Thermobia domestica; assembly: GCF_964235325.1. Classification (NCBI taxonomy): domain Eukaryota; kingdom Metazoa; phylum Arthropoda; class Insecta; order Zygentoma; family Lepismatidae; genus Thermobia; species Thermobia domestica. The sequence goes on from NC_137464.1 coordinate 17,641,030, forward strand.
GAAACGGGAAAACCCGAGAAAATTCACACACACACGGTGTTTGGCCACCACAAAGTTCACTTGGCGCGAGCTGGGATTAAACCAAGAACCCCAGGCACCAGAGGTGAATGTTCTATCACTGAGCCACTGCAGCCCTAAGATCTAAAGAGAATATTTAGACGTACGTTGAAATAGTTTCCTTCCTCTCTACTTCAGTAATACAAGGACATTTTAGTAAATTAATATTAAATATGTACCTTTTTTCTGCTGCCATTGCGTTATGTAGATAACACTCCTTTCAGTGCGAACTCCTGTGCATCGTGAGAATACAAAAGACTGTTGCGAAGTACTAAACATACTCAGTGCACTCAGAAGGAAATCACAAAAGGCAAGAAAAGTGCCTCGCGCATGAAGAAAAAAAAAATAATGCAGGGAAAATGAACCATCCCTTTTAGGGGCTATGGGAGTGAATAGGTATTTTTAAAAAAAATAATAATTACCTTTAAAGACTTGGACGTCGCTACAAGAAATTACTGAAGTTTTCCCAGTGAGAAACGTGATTTGTATGTTGTAATACTGGCTCAGTCGACAGGCATGAAATTCAAAGTACAACGGCGAGAAATGCACAGCATGGCAAAATGGCAACATATGCCCATTATAACATTCTTCTAATCAATTTGTATGTTTGTTGAATTTTACCGTTCCTTTTCAGCTCCGAGGCTACACGAGATGTTGATCTATAATTTAAAGTGGAATCCGAACTACTGTAATGCAATCAAATTTAAATTGTCTCCTACCGAGAATCGAAGCCGGGACCATGTGCACCAAAATCGCACGCTACCTATTAGACCAGCAGAAAAGACTCATATGGACCAGGAATACTTCCAAGACTATGTGTGTTATGTTGTAGCAGCTACTAACCTATAAACTTTGCCGTACGTATATTATTTAGAAAATAGGCCATTCATCTTTCTTTATTATTTAGTCACTAATAAGTGTGATACAAATTTGCATTGCAAAATCTTTTATTTAGTTCTCTCTTCCATTCTTGATAATTATAGTCGATAAGTTTGAGGATTTCTCACTCATTTCCACGTTGCTTGATGTGATTTTTTGAAAATTTAATTTATTTCTAACGTATGATTCAAGTTGTATAGAGTATTTTCACATCTTTCAACAGAACATTGCTTGTATGACAGATGTATACGCAAAAATCACGACATTCCAATTAAGATACAAGACATTCCCTGTATCTTTAATGTTTTTTATTCTGAAATTGACATTTTTAATCAAGAAAACCAGGACATTTTTACCTTTTTAAAAACGTCATTTACGCTCGTTTCTGACATAGGCCTTCCTCCCTCCCCCCTTTTGCAGATGTTGTTGGGTAACAAAAGTATTTCACGAAACATGATTTTCCAGTAGTATAGAGCAAATAAGACCAGACAGGTAGTGGGGAGAATGTTCTCATATCCTCGATATTTCTCACAATTTGCTTCTGTAGTCAAGTTGGAACACCTCATTTACATCCTCGGAACATCTAAATGTTTCATTCGTTAGGCTAAAAATACTTCTCATAGATCGTCTATATTGTCTAATAGATACTAGTTTCCTACTGGGAATCGGACTCGAGACCATTGCAGCAAAGGTAACCTTTACTTGAATATAAACATAAGTACCAAACAAGAATTTTAGGAATGATCCAAAAAATGGATCAAAAAATTACGATTTTGGCCAATAATTAATTTTTGGATCAGGGACCACAAAATTTTTGAACAGTCCTTAAATCGAGGTTTCGTATTTTCTACGGAATAAGCACATCATACTAAGTTAAGTGATAGCTGGGTTTGGCTACACTATATGTAGTTCTCCAGGTATAAGGCCTACAACAAAATTTTTGCCTGAAATATATTGTCTTTTGATCCAAAAATTGGGGGATATGAGAACAAAAAACGATGGTAACTCCTACCACAGGAGAACAATGTGAGAAAGAAAGTCTTGTCTGCTAGGCATCGGTACACCTCATCAGAGTGTCCAAAGGATTAACTGTCATTTGACCGTCGACAGAATTATCGAAGCGCGACGAATGGTGAACTATCAGCAAAGTCGCCATCGCTCTGAGATTTTGTTGGGTAACAGTTGGAAGTGTGTACCAACAATATCTAAATTCTTGACAGACGGGCAGCGAAATATATACAGTGTGGGCGAGGAACGAGTTCTCCGGCGGCTAACCATGATAATAACGCAACGAAAGCAAGTTCTACTATAAATCACCAGTTTTAAACCCAAATACTATGTACGGGGCATTGTGGATCATGCAACTTGTTTATAGGCAGCCTGCGATATACCTCGTACTCTTTATACTACGCTGTTTCCGCAGTTATTCGAGATTGAGAAGAAGATATGGATTATCAGATAGGTGCGTTTAATATTTTGCCCCTTAACATTTTAGTTCCAGGAAGGTATATTTTATCAATTTTCATTTGTGATTCATTTAAATGTATAAAAAGGGAAAAAGAAATTAGGTGTTTTATACAAGAGAATACTTCAAATGTATTAAATCAAGGCTCATTCCTTAAATAACCATGAAAATCTAAAATGTGACCATGGTTGTTACATGCTTGTTATTTTGTGGTGCGGGACTGGCACAAACGCGTCCCACCATGACGTTTAAAAAGAGGTGAGGTGAGGTGAGGTGATGTGATTTTGAGTTTAACGTCCCTTTCAGCAGCGAGGCTATATGGACGGGACCTACGGATTAACGTGGAATCCAAAACACATGAGGACGTTTGGAAAGTTACGTAAGATGGCAGCATCCTTTCAGGATTGCTCTATGCTGGGGCAGCGAAATGATCTTAGATTTCTGTTGAGTGAAGGCGTTAAGACGCGACAGAAATCTATTGCCACATAACAGTTCAATACGGTGACAACTGTATGAGTTGAAGGCAAGTTTACGAGTAAGCTGAGAAGTTTAAACAGAGTATAGCCGGTGTTGAAGATTCTCCGCATCCAGGTCGCTCTTTTAAGCAATCACAACTTTGTTTTAAGACTACAAGAGTCTTGAACATTACATGCCCAGAGTTCGCCATGAAAACGGTATGACCTACTCCAACCTTTTGCTCGAAAAAAACTAAAACCAATCACTCTAAATACAGAAACAATATGGTATCCAATGGTTTGATTTTGTTCCATGATAATGCGAGACCAAACATTCCCAACGCCATATTGTCTAACCACCAAGAATCCACGGTTTGAGTCCTTACCATACTTTCCATATTCGCCCGATATTGCATCTTCAAATTTGCATGCTTTTGGACCACTTAAATATCCACTTAGTGAAGGTTCGAGAATGACGAAGTCCAGTCAGCAGTGCATGAATATTTGCAGACGAGTTCATTTTTTTCCCTGAGTGATCAGTGCCCTTGCCAAGCGCTAGCGAAGGTGCACTGAACTAAAAGGGGAAACAACATGTTAAAAAATTATTAATGGTGATATTTATGTTTGTAATAAATATTCTGCAAAAACATTTTCCAGGTTACTTATTAAATGAGCCTTGGACATATTTAGACTGCCATGACATACATTTTTAGTTACTGTTCTAAAACCAATGAGGAAATTTTAACAAAAGTTGAAGAGGAAAACATATTAGGTATTAAGAAGAAACTACATTAAGGATGGAATAAGAAGTAAGGTAGGGGTGTAAAAAAAATTTAAAATAAAATGAAGTAAAGGTAGTATATTGTAGTTGGTGAACGGCATTGGAGAAGATAATTATTTTGCCTAAACCAAAGGCTAATGAAGAACCGATGTACACTCATGTCCAAAATTATTGTCGCATGTCTATAAATATGTTGTTGTTAGGAATATAATTTGATAACAAGTTCGCCCGGTATTTCTTATAATATTATATGTATAACCGACAAAGACATGTATGTGGCAAATTTCATATCAAAAGAGCAGTAAATAAGAACAATAAAACGAAAATAAAACTTTCTTATCCATTTAGCACCATTTTGTTTTACTCATTCTCAGTGGCGTCTCGTGAGGTGGATGTTAGGGCGTTGCAAGAAAGAAAAAATATATTAATCCTCACAACCATAGGCGAAACTAGAGGGGACCACCTCTCCCCAGGAGCAAAGTTGGGCCAACCCACTTTTTTTTTTCTGATCGAAAATAATGTGATAAGTTATCCTCAATTTACGCATAACTATTTTATTAGCGTTTGCATTCGACATACGGTGACTATACTTTGCCCACCCATCGATTTCTTGAATATAATCTGTACCTGTAAGTTCTCGCAATTTTCGAAAGTAAGGGAAAATGGCCATCCCCAGCAAAATGTCCTAGTTACACCAATGCCTACAACCTATAAATAGCAATTTTCTTCTAACAATTTAGTCTGGAAATTATAAAGATGAATCAAGGAGGATGTTATTACGTAAGCAATACATTTAATGAGAATAATTATATAAGGAAAATATACCTTCAAAATATGAAGCTGAAGATCAAAAACAAGCAAAATATGAAACTGAAAATCAAAATCAAAATCAATTTACTTACAATTACTTGAATTCCAGCTCGAGTCGTCTTTCTTTACGTAGAAACCTCTGGATCACTGCATCATAGAATTTGGATTTGTCTCCCTCTCGTAACTTGGATAACAGTTCTCTTTCAATGGAAATGAGGCTTAAATTCGTCATTCGGTGCTCGGTCTGAGTAGCGCGGCAGAACGTGTGGATCCTTTTCAGTGACGAAAACGATCTCTCGACAGATGATGTGGAAGGTACTGTTACAATCAGCATAGCTAACTTATAAATCTCCGTGAATCCACTCACCAGATTCATATCCATCAAATATTGAATGATCTCAATGGGCGTTTTATTTGATTCCTCATTGGAAGCGTACCACACATGTAGTTCATTTTGTAGTTTGGACAAATTAAAAACATCACCATAAACTACCTGCAGCTTTTTTAACAAATCGTGAGGAAAGTTTTCTCGTTTGTTGAAGAACTTCAGTTTAGATGGGTTTAGGAGATCAAAATACTGCAATTTTTCGAAAGACGCAAATCTAATTGTAATCTGATTACTGATGTTGTCAATGATTTCAAAGTACAGTCTCCGGCAATGATCCTTCTGTGATTCCTCATTTAATCTCCTTCTTTTTATCTGAATCACTTCTTCGTCCCCTACATCTCTATCAACAGAAGACCAGACTATTTCAAAATTCTCTCTTTCCTTTTGCAGTTGGTTTTGAAATTCAGTAATTTTATTACTGCAGTATAAAATATCAACATCCCTAGACTGGAGTATATTGAACAATATATCTGAGAAAGCAAGTAAATTGGACAAAACCTTTATTAAAAATATATTTTCAAAATTCCTTAGGAAGCTAGTAAATCCTCTGCCTTTCATTGCAGTTAAATTGTCGAAGTCTCCACTTTCACTAACATGATCAAAAAACATAATCAATGATTCTCTGTTTTCACTGACCGTATGAATAAGTCTAGAGGTAAAGTTCCATCGAGTACAAGATAATGATGGTAGCTTTTTTGACATGAAAGCAGAAAGTTCGTGCAACCCCTTTGGGGAATGAGAAAAAAAAAGACAGGCAGTGATTTAAGACCGCAAAAAAATGTTTTAAGCTCTTTGTTGCATTCCAATGACTGTTGCAAAACTAAATTCATTACATGAGCATAGCAATGTGTAAAGAAAGCTTTAGGATACTTTTCCAACACTTTGCTTTGAAGGCCATTGAGATGGCCGCTCATCACCGAAGACCCATCGTATGTCTGGGCAATTAATTTGTCCGCGCATTTATAGGTATTCATTATTTCATTAACATGATTGAAAAGCGCCGCTGCAGTTTTATCAGCACTGATGTCATGCAAGAAATCCAAGAAATCTCCGTTGTCGAAAAATATCGTAGAACAGTTGACAATTGCGATTTATTGCTTACATCTGAAGTTTCTCAAGCATAATAGCTACGAACTCTGTGTTCTGAATTTCGTGGTAAATTTCGTCTCTCAGTACATCGGCAACAGAATTTATCAAATCATTCTGAATGCTTGCTGAAGTTCCACGGAAAACTGAAGAAGTCTGTAAGTATTCTTTTAATGTGGAATCAAACTCTGCACTTGCAATAAGAAATTCCACATAATTTCCCTTGTTTAGAGATGCTGCTTGCTCGTTATGAGATCTGAATGGTAGCTCCTGCTTTGCTAAATAGCAGACGGCATTAATCAACCTCTTTAATATTTCCCTATTTTTCTTTACTTTTTCGTTGTGCAACTCAATGTCAGCCCTTCGTTGGGAATCCAAAAGTACGTCTATTCTTGTTGGAGTTGCAATGAAGGTATTAAATTTAAAAAAGCTAGAAAGATGCATTTCAGACTTACCATGCTTCTTCACTGCAGTATTAAGATGGTTCAAATCCTCGTACCCTTGATGATTCCACACATTTTTCTTAGTTGAAAATAGCAAACATGTCCAACAGTAAAATCTATTCACTACACTACACCCACAAAGCCAATCTGACATGTCGTACAACTCCATTCGAAAATGTGTCTCAAAACCAGCACCACTTTTGCCCTTCACAAGAGTTGACATCGTAAGATTAGGACACGGTCGACCACGGTCAATTATTTGTTTTTTCTCATTATAAGAAACTAATGAAAAAGGACTTTTTAATAGTTTTTGAATTACACTTTCACTAGTCATCTTAAAAAGCTTAAACCACTACACTCGTAAACGTGAAAGACAAGGGGACACCCAGTATTGCCAAATCAGAAAGCCAAAATATCTACTATCTACCCTACAATATATGTATAGCTTTGTAGTATATATATATATAAAAGTAATGATTCTCCTGAATCGAACTTTTCTCGGCTACCTAATAATTTCAATATAATAGGCCTATTTAATAAACAATCTCAAAATGTAGCAAGTGAAACAAATCCTTTTTGCGGCATTTAGAGACAACAGAAAAAACGGTTTTAAAGAAAGGAAAAAAAAAATTACCAAGCACTGGAAGACAGTAATAGGGGGCCCGAAACCGTAAGTCTTGCAGATGAGTCACTAACCTAAGTGAATGAAAATTAGGGAAAGGAAAAGGCAGAATGGAAAACCGTTCTGTAGCTCAGCGTCGTTTTTTTTTTTTTTTTTTTTCATCAATTGACCCTTCGAACACAATTTTATTGTTTCGAGAAAATAATGATGTTTCTTTTCACCGTGTTCCTTACACGTAAGAAGTCGATTGCACCTTTAACTTATGAATTGAACGATATGTTTAACAATTAAAAAAAAAATAGTCCGTAGATCGCACACACACAAAATTGCATTCTGCATTGTTATAAAAAAATCTGTACACCCACCGATAAATGTACAGACTTGGCAACGCTTTGAGAGAAGCAGAAAACTCAAGGCGTTGAGTTCTTTTCCAACGCCTTTGATCATAGAAGCATGAGGTGGGAAAACGAAGCGCATGCGCAGTATGAGTCTTCTAAAGCGACGAAAATACAGCCAAAGCGTGGCCAACGACTTACTCGCAGAGGTGCCTCCTCAAAACATAACGGAGATCGTGTAGCTTTTCTCGGTTCTTTCGCACTTCAACAGTTGATTTTGTCCCGTTAACAAGAGAAAAAAGTCCCTACTTCTCAGATCGTTTAATTAAATTAAAATACTCTTTTCTTAATTTTTCGTTGGGCGTTAACGCACGACTTGCACACCCAGAGAAGACGCTACTGCTCATTCTAATTTTCGTATTTATAATTCTTTTCCTATGAAATTTACCACAAATATACATTTCCCCATTATACACAGTATCAGTGTTAAAAATACCCTGCAAAATCATTATCATTTTACTTTCTTACAAGAAGACAGTTATAGATATGCAACAATCATTTTGGACATGAGTGCATTAACGTCTCCAACTTTGGGTTAAGTCACACCCTAGAGATGACGGAATAAGATAAGATTATGTTGACGATGATGTATTTCTGAAGTACGGAACGCGATACTGTTAGTACTGTTCTTGGTTAAAGATTCCATTCTTAAACATCGTTTGGTGAGGTTTTGCAGATGGACTACAGATCATATCTTCAATCAACTGAAGCGCTTTTTCATTTCGCATAATTCCCCATTAAAATTGGTAATTTGTTTCTCCCTCCAAACGAAAATCGAAGCTTCTTGAATTACATAACTCAAATAAAGATCTTACCTTATATCCGTGGAATCAAAAATTCTTTCAAACGGTCTCAATGTTCGCTGACATCTTTATTTCAATTCATTGCTAAAGTGGCATTGTATGGGTAGGTCCCCTCCTTCCTGTGGAAATTCGATTGAGAAAAAAACATAAAATCCTCACTTCTCAAACTATGTTGAATTTGGCTTCTTGAAAAAATGTCATAAACATGATATAGACTGTTCAATAGTTGAAGGTTGATATACACGTATATTCTTCCTGTTCGTAAAAAAAGAAGAAAGTTCGTGCTTTTTTTTTTTTTTTTTTTTTGATGGCGTTAATTTGTCTACCCGTTGAAAAGGAAGTGATGAATTTAAACTCATAAAATCAATATAGAATATACACTTAACACGTATTTGCGTTTCAGGTATCCTCAATGATATGCGAACAATAGAAAAGCGTCCCTCGCAATAAGCGAAAAAATATTTCTTGTGTAGCTGACGTTTTCTTATACAGGGAAGACGGATATATTGTAGAAAATTAACTGTTGTAAAGACTCAAAATTTGAAAATGCAATAAAATGACGACCATCTATTAAACTTCTGTTTTTTAAAAACGATGTCATGATCCCAACTATGATCCAAATTCCCTTTGTTCAGCTTTAGGGCAAGGGTCTTCAGTTTTGATGAATAACAATTCAAGCACATTTCTGTCAATGATGGATGACGCACATAACGATCTTCTGTATTTGAGGTATCCAATATGTATCCTACGAGGGGCTTTCAATAAGTTATCTACCTAGATAGGAAGGGAGAGGCGGAGCATGCACGCCAAGGCCACGTGGAGAACCTCGATGCGCACTTTGAGGTCAGTCGGAGCAACCTCAAAGTGTTTTTGTTACGCCGCGAACACTGGATTTGCAGGAGTTGGAGCATGTTCGGTCAAGTTTCTCACTAAAGAAGGGAAGGAACGAAACCTAGATCCACCATTGAGATCCTAAGAGCAAGCAAAGGAAACACCACGATTCCCCGCCTCCGAAGTTCGCCAGTGCATGACAAGGACTATATTTTTTCTGGGATTTCTTCGCTGTCCATAAAGTGGCGACGGTGCATAGACCCTCCATGGGCACTACATTCAAAAACAGTGATCACTCGGTGAGCCTAAATGCATTCCTTCCTGTAGGTAGATAACTTGTAGGACACCCCCTCGCATATCAACTATGAACAATTATTCTAGAGCAGAACTTAATAAATTAGAAATTTATAGCTTCAGTTATAAAGTAGGCTTTACCATTTACTCAATAAACAAAGCAGAACTAACAAAGCATATTAAAACAAACATTTCTCTTCTTTGCTAAACAAAACTGCTTCTCTTAAATATATATACACAATGTGAGATTATTCGTTATTTTCTGTACTACTATTTTTTTTTTTCTGCTATATAAATTAAACCATGATTTTGTACGCTCTTTAGACATAATCGTATTAACACTCGAAACCCTGAGGTGGAAACAGAAATAAAATTACTTTTAAAAAGAAGCAAACCAATGTACCATAATGCAGTCACATCAATCATACCTTTGGACTCTGTTATCACGTATGTCACCCAGCAAAACTGTCTTCAGAACATAAGAGGGGAAAGAAGACATTATAAAAGTACATGTTTGTTTCTAAAACTCAATTCCATTTGTTACAATTTCATTACATTAAATAAACGTACTAACAACAGCAACATAGTAAGCACAGTTTAGTGTACGTGTAAGCAATAAACTAAAAAGGTACATTTGCTTCATAATTCACTACGCCTTGTATCAACAATGCCAATCATAAACTATATTCAACATTCGACAGCAATGCTGGAATGGTCGCTGGGAAAGAGGTACAAACGAACATTTAATAACTGTGTGTGTGTATATATACATTACACATAAGGGGAGCGTTTGTTCATAGACAAATCACAGACTGCTGATCACTTGACCCCCTACTATTTCACTATTGCTCGAATATATCGCAAGAGTTGTCACACGATTCCAAGCAGCGAACTTCTCAACAGGCCTACTAAAAAGTTTTACAAGATCAAACTGGTCCAAGTTGAAGCACCACATATTCTTCGTGTAAAACAAGCAGTCACGACGTAATACTAGCAGAAAAGGCTTAGTACATTATCCGCGTAAGCCATAGGTTTTACATTTGGATGAGGCTGTAAAAAGAAAAATATGTAATTAGCACACTTTACATTGCTGTAAAATTTCTTGTTAAAGAGTTAATTATTTTGTTCAAAAATACACCGTTTTAAATTATAGAATCAAACTCAATTGAAAAACCAAATTAGGGGGCGCGGTGGCTCAGTGGTAGAGCGTTCACCTCCGGTGCTTGAGGTCTCTGGTTTAATTCCAACTCGCGCCGTGTGGACTTTGTGGTGGACAAACACCGTGCTCGTGGGTTTTCTCGAGGTTCTCCCGTTTCTTCCCACTTTCTTCATTCCACCATTTCATTCATTTCTCATCATTGCCGTCTCCTTTAGTCTAACCGGCATAACCGTGAGACGTAAAACTTAAAGATTTCATATATATATATATATATATATATATATATATATATATATATATATATATATAAATCACTATTTTCTCATTTGTTTTACTAGACCTAATTCAACGGGTTTATGAAAATGATTCAGAGTTTAATTTAGCCTTAAAAGTGTTTTATATATGAAAAAAAATATTCCTTAGCTTCTGAAATTAGATTAATTTCACTGACTTAGAAAGGTAAATCATTCCTATCTTTCTGCAAGTAAAAGTTTAAAACATAATGCTTACCACTGCTTCATATGTTGTAAACTGAGGTTTCATATCCTTCCCAGTTAGTGTTATAAAGGCTCCTTTGTTTCCCATGGTATCACTGAGTAAGAATAACATATTTAACAATAAGTACACATCATCTGCAAGTAGTTGTAATATGTAAATATACATTACGTATAAACTCAAAACAATTGCTATAAGACAAGCAATAATAGTAACAGTAGTTTGGAGCATGATTATGTATTTGTTAAAATACTCGTAAGTAAACGTATGGTCTTCATATTAACTTTCTTCCTCCCGTATTTTAAACTAGCAGAATACCGTTCTTCGCACGGGCAGGATACGTTCAATTTTGGACATAAGGGGCTGAATTTGGATTTAAATGGCATTGGAAGTATCACTGTTCATCTCAGCGACACCGAAAACTATGGATTCGACATAATATTGGTCATTTTCTATCATTTTTATGCATCTCCCCCTTCCTCTCTCCCAAGTTGCGAGACTGAATTTGGATTTAAAAGTGGCATCGAAAGGGTCACTTCATCTCAGCGACCCTGAAAACTATGGATTCGACACCAATATCTGTCACTGTCGATATTTTTTAAATATATATATCCTCCCTCCCCTAAGTTACACCGTCAAAGTAAAATGATAAAAACCATTCCAGGCTCGAACCTCATCTATGGTGAAAATTTAATTGAGATCAGTCCGGTGATTCAAGAGTTTATTAACTCACAAACATAGTCACTTTCATATTATATATATATATATATATATATATATATATATATATATATATATATATATATATATATATAGGGTGTTAATGAACTACCGACAAACTGTAAGAGGTGATTCCTCACATCAAAATAAGAGAAAAAGTTCATATAGACCTATAGCTAAAAGTGCATAGTTTCAGAGCTAGGGCTGTCCAAATTCGCGAAAAAGCTACATTTTAACAGGCCCTATTTCGAATTCAAGAAACTGTGGATGGTGGTTTTTACCAGCCTAAAGGAACCCATGCATACAGAATCAAAAAATGCATATTTCATCGATTTGCAATAGGTGTACAGGGTATTCCCTACAGGGTGTAGTTCTCAGGTATGCTCTCAATAGTTTCCAGATATACCCTGATTTCAAAGAGGGTCCAAAATAGGCAGGAGATATGTCTTGACAACAATGGACATCCAATGCATCGGAGGAAAGTCGGAAGTGTTAGGAACCGGTAGCTCCATGTTTTTTGTGTTCGCAATAAAGTGTGATGCGATGTATTTCGTCACGGTATATTTCATGTTTTCTTCACTTATAAGCGTGAAAGAAAACACCCAGCATTTGTTTTCCCGAGTACGAGAGACCGTGCTGCTGACGATCCTTAACACTTCCGACATCGCGCTAAGGGATTCCGTGTTCACTTCTATCAAAGCTTTTCGTTTGCCTACTTTAGACCAATCATAAAATCAGAGCATATCTCACAATTCGGCTGATAGTATGTCTGGGAATTTCACCCTGCAGGGAATAATCTGTACACCCGTTGAACATTAATGAAATATGCATTTTTGGATTGCGTATTCGTAACTTCCTTTACGCTGGTAAGGACCACCATCTACAGTCTCTAGAATTCGAAATAGGCCTTCGTGAAATTTGACTTTTTTGGACAGCCCTAGCTCTGAAACTATGCACTTTTTCGCACAGGTCCATATGAACTTTTTCTCTTATTTTGATGTAAGGAATCACCTCTTACAGTTTGTCGGTATAGTTCATTAACCCTGTATATGTAGATATAGATAGATAGATTATGACCAGGGCCCGGATTTTGTTGACCTAAAATTTTCTAAAAAGTGGCCTATAAAATGACACTAAAATTCCTGCAAAATGACCTAAAATTCACAAAAATGGCCCTTAAAACTTGCGTTTCTTAAAACGTTTATTTCGTTAAATATTGCCATTTTTTTTAAATATCTATAGATTTTAATTACTATTTCTCATTTCTGAAAAGTTTTGTTTCAGTTAGTTGCAGTCTATTGATCAGTCCATTGTACGGCATTGTACGTACTGAAAGCGTCAATTAACTCCCGAGTTGAAACTAGGAAGCACACTTAAAGAATAGATGTTCGCAAGTGTAGACTGTATACAGGAGAATAATAGATAAAGACCCCGTTTAAAATCTTTGTACGTGTTCTAATCCATTTTAAGTTATTCACGTGATCGGATTCTTTGTGGTTAATAATCCAAAACCATCTGTTTGGCCACCTACGAACTCCTACCCCTACTCAACCAGCTAAAGCTTAGTGTTCATTAACTTTTTAGGAATGCTGTTTTTTCACTCCAATAGTCAGGAAACAGGAAAAGAGGTAACTTCGTATTTTTCAAATCCGTAAAAAGTGTTCATTTTAAGATTTCCTTATGTAGAAGAAAAAGACTAAAAAGACCATAAGTGACCCTGAAAGTTACCTTAAAATATTAAAAAATGATCTGAAACTTCAAAACGGCAAAAAGTGACCAAAAGTTGACCCTAAAACAATATACTTTTAGAACCTTGAGTTGAAGGATAACGTTTTTATTTGAAGTTGCCTTGTCCTATGCGTAACAGAAAAAAGTTGACTTGTCAACAAGATCCGGGCCCTGATTATGACCCTTCTCATTATTCTTTTCGGCTTAAAAAAATTGAACTAAGATCTATAGCTTAACATGAGAACTGAACCGCGAGAGTTGAGTTCAGGTCTCTTGGACCCCGCCGAACGCGTGTATGTTAAACACATAAATACAATAAAGCTCCTTTCCAAAGAGAAATATCACATTGTTGGTATATATATATATATATATATATATATATATATATATATATATATATATATATATATATATATATATATATATATATATATGTTTGTTTAATATGAACAAATCATAGAATTGTTTTCGCAAAAATTGTCAGAACAGATCTCATCTCCACCAGTAAATTACTTTTGATTTATATATATATATATATATATATATATATATATATATATATATATATATGAAATTATTTATGCCAGATTGTGGGATTGTTAATAAACTATTTAGATATGGAATACGAGCAAAATAATTTTTTAAAAAAGAAATTTTCAACTCTCGCTCTTAAGTAAAGTACTCTTATTTTTAGATTAGGAGTAATATCTGAAACCTATTCAGGAACTAATAATAAAATAAAAGTTAGGTCCCGAAATGTTAAACAGAGTAATGAGGGAAGAACATCCAAAATCTTTTTCGGTATGCATTTTTTTCTTAACCATTAAAAGACTCTCCTTTAATGTCTACCATCGCTTCACTGAAAGAAAAAATACATATAAATACGAGGGCTGCTGGAGGAGTTTCTGCAAACTATATTAACAGTGACGCTAGTACTCCGCTATTATAATATTCGGAAGAATAGAAGTTTTTGTGTTTAAAGTATCTTTGATTGTTTGTTCAATTCTATTCCTTTATCTTTTACAGCAGTCCGAAGTAGTAGTTTTGTGTGAGAAATGGAAAATTCTCTTCCGGATTCTATTTATCTATTTATTTTATTTCAAACGTAGTTTAACACCGAAACAATGCATCCTGACTTCGTTTGGCTTTTGGGGATGAGCATTATCCAATAGGACTGTATACAATTGGTTTCCCACGTTCCAACACGGTCGCACATTTGTCAGTGATGAATTTCGTAAAGGTCGTCCATCCATGTTTGTTGTTGACAGTAATGTTGATGTTGCACGTGAAAAGATTGAGAGAAATCGCCATACGATGGGGGACTGAACAATCCCTGAACATTCACATGAAAGCATTTTATACGATTTTGCATAGTCATCTGAACGTACGGAAATGTTCAAGCCGCTGGATTCCATACTGACTGAAGCTCAGAAATAGGCTCGCATAATTATATATAGGCTCGCTTTTTCACCCACCACCTTCAGACATCGATATGTCGCCTAAGACATATTTGGAAGATCATTCTCCATCAGCATCGACGACCTTCTGCCAACCTTCTGAAAGGACACGGATTCTATCGCAGTAGAACTTGGTGGGCCATGAAGCGAAGAAGATATCAAGTCCATTTTCCAGCTCTACTAGGGATATGAACTGGTGTCCTCTGAGGTGATTGTCCAAGGAATAGAACAGGTACGGACGATGCAATGACCGGGGAATATGGCAGATGCAATAGTGTTTCCCATCCAAGGCGTCGAATGGCATCCCGGGTCATCCTAGCAGCTTGGAGCTTAGCGTTGTCCTATAACAGGAGGACCCCTTTGCGATTCAGAAGTGCTGGCTACAGAGTTTTAAATTTTTCTTGAATACGGCTCAACTGCTGACAGTACACAATTGCATTGATGCTCTGACCAACTGGTAGGATTTTACGATGCACGATGTCGCGAGCAGTCCACCAAACACACAGGAGGACCTTCTTCTGGTGCAGTGCTGGTTTCGGCTGTTTGAGAGCCGGTTCATGGGATGCTAACCAATGATGACAGCACCGTGGAGCTTCGTACAGGGCCTACTTCTCATATCATGTCAACACCCTGTGCACAAATGGCTCCTTCCTCAGACGAGACAGCAAAGAAATATAATCGTTACCAGTTTATGTAAGTAAATTTTGGGAGGACAGAAACCATTCTTCGATTTATACTTTATTTTTGAAACGCAAATCATTTCTTTCCTTCGATAAGAACTGCTAACAACTCGATTTCTCTCTCACGAATTAGAACAATAGTCTTTCATCGTTCACCAATACATATATGCGAAATGTTGTTTTACAGTGAGAAGATTTTAGTGAACAACAAAGACGCTATTCATTTTCTGAACTATGTGTGTGAAAATCGTACTTCTATTACTTGGACCCTTCAGTGTTTCTTCTTACTCATTAATATGCAAAGACTACATTATATAGTTATTTGGAACTGAATTAAGTGCTTTTTTCAATTACTTATGGAATTACTAGCATGACAGGTGCGATGTACTCAGACCATCGCCAACCACATCGCCCAACCAGTTATCTTGAATTTCTTACGTTCGAACCATTGTCGTCTTCTTGTACATTGTGGCCAGTGAACTGCGAATTAACGCAAATTCTTTCAACATCTAATTTCATATCCATACAGATTGTTTAACCTGATTACACTTTAAAATGAATTACCAACCTTGACCAGTTAGTTAGCCCGGCTCGTACCTGGAGCACCTCGACTCTAGGAGTTCTCTCCATGTGTTGACAGAGCCAACACGCTACTTTGTTTTGTGACGCAGTTAAGAAAAGAGGCATAAGCTAAATTGTAGTCGCACAAGGACCTTCTTAGCGACTAGTCCATTTAGTTAATTCCCTGGTCTTTTAACCATATGCGCATAATTAGTTAACGGGTACTTTCAACTTCCTGAATTATACATTGCTATTGCCTGTGTTTGTTCTACTGGATATTACAGTCAACTTTTACAGATTCTCCTCGCAGCAGCCAGAAACTTACATCGTGTGATTATTTTCAGTGTTACCCCACAGTGTTAACCCCAATGTGCATCATTAAAGTGCTTATGGTGATCTCCAAAATATAAAAATGTCATTCATATATATATATATATATATATATATAATACAAATTTAAAAGGGCTATCGTGAAATATGAGTGTAATTTTGTGTTTAATGAAGTAGTTAATTATCTACATTCATCCCAGTGTTTAATGCTGTGATTATTTTTCTTCTACTTATTTCTTTATACATACAGTGTAATCTAATAAATAAATATAGTATTATTTTATTCAATGTGTTTTCGTTTCATGTGTGAATAGTATTTTTGTGTCGCAGTCTAAACGATTGTCTGAATGTCCATGAGGATTTCGAGACGAGACATCCGAACCTCTCGGTGCTTCATGCTCATCTCGTTGTCGAGACCTGAGAGCGATCCGGGAAAAGTTCTGTAATCCCTTTTTGGAAATGTTCTTTAATGTCTTAACAGGTAAATTCACATGTTTTGAAAGTAAAAGTTGGTTGGACGGCAGGAGCAGATGGGGAAAGCGGTTACAAAAACACAGGTGTCTTTCGTTGCCTTCTGGCCCGGAGTCAAATCATGTGGGACCCATCGACCCAACTTGTAGTGCTTCCCAAGTTGACTGAGATGATACCGAATGGTTTCTGCACTCACACTGAATTGTTGTCCCAGTTCCTCACATGTCTGGTCAGTGTTCACCTCAATTACTGCCTGAAAATCTTCATTTTGTACATGTGTTGGTCTTCCGGCACTTGGTGTGTCTTCGAGTGTTTCGTCACCATCCTTAAACTTGTTAAACCACTGTCCGCGTAGTCACGACCCGCCCCACTGGATCGGCGTTTGACCCCAGTTTGAACTTTTACAGCATACACGCCCTTATGACGCTCTGTTTAGGTCCCATGTTCACTCTGTCCTTATGCAAGTTCACGGGGTAACTGAACTGCCACAACCAAGTATTATCTTGGTCATACCCACATCAACAACAGACCTTCGCCTTTTCTCCATTCGCATTCAACTCACGGTGTGAGAGCCAATAAAACACAGACCTCTACAAAAGGTGGTGTACTACATCGTTACAGGGGACGAAACTTGGACCTTTCTGCCAAAGATTATCGATGAAATGCATAAAACAGACATAAATCATCGCATCATTCTTCGCCACGACAAAGCCGGTTCCCACTCAGCACACCAAGTTGCTGATTTATCATCTACCGACTTCTATTTGTTCCCGCACATGTAAAATAAGATGAGTGATGAGCTATTCGTATCGCCTGCAGCAGGTGCTACACACATTCCACACAGCGGTTGCTGAGGTAACAGCCTCAGAATGGAAAAGAATATTTCAAAATTGGTTGAGTCCATGAAAAAGAAGTATCACTTTTAAACGTGGATATTTTTAAGAATAATAAAGCCATTTCCAGAATTTCACATATCTTTTTCCTATAGACTGCAGAAACATTTTCAGCAGCCCTTAAAGTAGTGTTCTTAATGATCTGTTTGATTTAAAAAACAAATAGATCTCACCCTTTTTTTAAATTAATATATGTAGTGTTCACATGTTTCAAAACTTAATTGCAAATTTGATTTGATTTTTCTACTTACCAGTAATTAGGCGCCGAAAATACAGTAATGCACTTTCCATTATGTGCAACTTCATAACCGTCATTTTTTACTTCATGACTTCTGATTATATAGTCTAAATTATTTTTCTTTAGAAAAGCCTCAGTTACGTCGGGACCAAACTGCACTCCAACTCCTCGTTTGCTAGGAGCACGTCCATTCTGTGGCTGTGGGTCAGACCATAGCAAGTCGCACATCAAACCTACAACAGAGATGAACAGATTTTAAAGACTGCTACTTCTCTATTTAGCGCTACAGTTAAATCCGATACAGACTATTGACATTTTCAAAAATCATACCAAACGAATACTAGAATTGTTCCTAAACAGAACACCTTCCTCGTAACTGCGTTTCAAAGATCTACGAGTACACAGGGTGTCTACTAAAATTCCAAAATGAAATTTCGTTACTTTTCCGTGACTTTTTCTTTACCAACCACAAAATCTCGTAACATTCTCAAGAGCGAATTTTGGTCGAATTAGGCCGAATTTTCATGCATGCGATAGAAGCGTCCTTTGCTTGCGATTCGGTAGCGTCAAAAGCCGACCACAGACATTTTTGGTAGTGAATTTTGACGTTTTATAGAACAAAATTTTCCAGTCTGTACTTGTATTTGGACAAATAAAAAATCATGACCCAAAAGCTAAATTTTCTCGGCTTTCATGACCGTTTTCTGATTTCGTGACTTTTTCATGACTTTCATGACCGATACACACCCTAGTACAGGTAGCACAACTACCATGAAATTCATTAATACTATGAAATCCACAAAAATCAATTTCAAACTACGTACAAAAATAACGAGAGTTACAATAAACTAATCTCAGTAGTGTCCAACTTAGGTATTAGATGCTAATAATTTCGATGATCTGTAACTTGTTAAAGAAAGACCAATTTAAGAATCGCTGAGAGGAAGTAGAAAAACATTAACATTCTATAAATTTAATCCTGGTTTCTAACTAATTCGCTTATTCTATGGCCTATGGAACCCATAAGTTAAATGTCGCGTTCACAAAAGCTCTTCACTGACTTCTATCCTTAGCCAACTGGATCCAGTTTCTACTTTGTATTCCTATTTCTGCGAGATCCATCTTAATATTGTCCTCCTATCTTCGCCTAGGTCTTCCTGATGCTAGTTTTTCCGATTGGTCTTCCAGCTAAACTTTGAAAGCGTTCCTACTTTCTTCCATCCTGGCTACATGACCTGCTCACCTGAGCCTCCTAGAGTTGGTGATCTTAACAATGTCTGATAAACCGTATAAATTATGTAATTCCTCGTTATGAAGTTTCCGCCATTCTCCATTCCCGTTCCTCTTGGGTCCGAATATTCGTTTGAGGTTCTTGTTTTCAAATACTTTCAGTCTATGTTCTTCCCTCAGAGTAAGTGCCCATGTTTCGCAACCATACAGAACAACAGGCCTGTTTCTAGCGAATTTAAAATAAAGGAAGAGTTTGTGAAACTGTTGCCACTGCATGAACATATTAGGGGACAAGACATCTTTAATATGTAAAAGATATTACTGTCAAACCTTAGCAGATGATAAACCTTCTATGACTGACAGGAATAATGGATTTCTTGTTCTTTGTGCTGAGCATAAATTATTCCCAAAATTTCTTTATCATTGTATTATTCACCAGGAAGCTGTATGCGCAAAGTTTTGGAGTTTAGATATGTAAGAAAGTAGCAGAGGCGTAATCATCCTCATATAACTTGTAGCAATTACTTGACTCTGGTAAACAGGAGACAATCTTTCATAGTATTGCTCTGAAAACTTATATTTTGTTTCGAAGTATCTTTGCGAAGCGGTATTTTCATCTGTGAACATCAAAAATAAATACGGATCCTGCCTGACACTCCCGATGACGCACGAACGGCAGCCTGTTTCATTGACACGCCACATTTTCCTCAACTTACAGCGGAATGCAATGCCAAACTACACACTAATTATGTACGTAAATATAATTTTATTGTTGAAATACTATATAATTTCAAGGTTTGAATTCATAACATGAAGAAAGTAGAGGGAACTCTCTTAAACTCTCCAGACCTAGGATTTTGCACCCTGGTTGATTTTTTAAAGTTTTTTAAAAATTACTTTGTTATTATTATTTTAGTAGTATTTGTTCTTATGGTGGTGAAATCGTCAGATCGTGCCCGCACCATAGCCATCAGCGAGATTTGCTCGATCATGAAAGAACGTTGGACAGCGCTGTTTTAAGCTATTAAGCATAACACCTGAAAACACATTTTGCTAATATTTCGAGTTTTATTTTATATTGGTATACTAATCTCAAATATCTTGTGTTCGAAAATTATAAAATAAATTCTCCCTATAAATCACATGATACAATGATATGCATTCTAATAGTCTAAAATGTACAAATAACTAACACACTTTCTGACCAGAACTTAATACGCTTATTTATTAAAACTAAAATAAAATGTTACATTTTCAGCAACTTAACGTTGTCTCTCTGGTCAGAAAGTATTAGTCATTTGCGTAATAAATTCCAGAGTCGTAACGGATAGAGTTACATCTAATACGCAGTCGTACTTTTTGTTTATATTTTTTTTTTATTTATTTATTTATTTTATGCTCTAAGGCTAAGAGAGATGATGATAAGACAAATAATAATGATAGAATATAGGAAGTGGGATGAAACGAAAAAGAAAAAAACGAAAAAACCCACGCACATGGTGTTTGTCCACTACAAACCCACTTTGTCCGAGCTGCGACAGTACTTGTTTCCATCATTATGTTTGGATATAACACTTTTTTTTTTTTTCTTCCAATGAGCCTAACTCTAATTACTGCTAAAATGCAATGTGATTATACTATACCTTCTTCTGGAGGCTGTCTATTCCTACTAATGTTCCTTATGTCATCTAACGTTACATCGTCTTTTGAGAACAAACCTCCGTGCATCACCTGAAAAGAAAATATGTTTACATAGTAAAATCAGACTGTTCTAATTTCTGGCATATTACAGAAAATCTCTAAGGTTTTTCAAGCGTCGCATTCGTTTCTAGCAAAAATATAATCAAAATTAGTAGCAGAAAAGAAAGTGTACAGTGAAACAAATATATGTAGAATACCAAGAGCCCAATCTACAGAAAATACGCGTTTTGAAACAAAAATAATACTAATTATAACGTAAGAATTTCTAATGCATAACTAATGATTATCTACGTATTACTTTGTATAAGTATTTATCCTATTATCTTTTTTGGTTTTAATACTTTGCAATTCGAATCCGATCGTCATTTGTTGTCAATTTCTAGCAAGGCTCTCAAAAAAAAAAAAAAAAAAAAAAAAAATCGAACATGTAACCAAAACAAAGGATACTCATAGCTCAATAAATCTATCTATATTGAATTACCCAATACCCTGCAAAGTACATTATGGATGTGAAGTTTTAGGGCACCAACATTCCCATATACTCCCCGACAACGGGCGCAAAAGTAAGGAACAGTACTACCGCCTGCTGTATTTTTTTGCAAAAAATATATAACAGTAACAGACATTATAAAAGAGTTTCTAAAAAATAAAAAGCACGTAGGCGTTCAAATACAGAGGTGAATTTATCGTTAATTGCTGCTTCAATGCAGCAAAGTTAGAAGTTAGAAAGATGGCCAACTTACAGAATAATAAGTGATACAAGTCGTAGGGATAAATGCACGTCCTATAAGAATGGCGCCAAGTTATGCAGGTGGCTAAGTTAACAGATTTCTCTCTCTCTCTCTCTTTATTTTTCTTTTTTCTTTCTTTCTTTTTTTTTAATTATTACCATATACCTTAATTTACGATGTATTGCCACTTCAAATTATGGCAATTTATTACTATTCGAGAGAATCACACAATAAAATTATATAAACTTTTAAGATTAACTTAAAGTTGAATCAAAGTTTAAGTGGAAAATAGCAATTTATCCATATCAGCTTATTACGTGATTAATGGATTGAACAACTGAATGAAAGCTGAGCACTGATCCCACGATTGAAAATGAATGCCTACTCAGACAGTAGACTGGGAGCTTAGAGCACCTATACGGTAAGCCGGAGAGACCGTCCGATGTACTTATTCACTCTTTGAATTGTACCCTGATATTTTAACAATATGATTACGAAACATCGAGAAAATTACACACATACCGCGAACCACAATAAAGTCAAAATTGCCTGCTAGTATTATCTAATATGTCTAGCATTAAAATACACTGACAGCAACTTACCAACACCTTATTGTTAAGAATATGTGCTAACGGCAGCCAATTGTAAACTTCTGTGAAAAGTTCAGACATTTGTGCTGTATATTTGCTTTTAACTTCTCCTTCGAATCCATACATATGGTTCATCATCTGGCTTTCATGATTTCCTACGTAAACAAACAATAATACATGAATACTTCTGCCCATAGCAAAGGAAATGTAACTTAATTTTGTAACTACAAATTAGTTTCATTTTACATTACTGTAGCAGCTATCGATGCTAAACTGAACAAAGTGTATACTTAACAAACACCTCACAGAAGCTTATCTTTAAATCTGGATATTTCATATGAAAAGAGACTTTAGTTCCACTTTACAGGTTTAAAATGTTTAGTGGAACAATCAAACGCCACACATTTGTAATTTTTTTTTAATCGTATATAAACGCAAATTTCTGAATCGTATTAAATTGAAATTTCGTTCGTTCCATATCATATATATATATATATATATATATATATATAGATAGATAGATAGATAGATAACCTAGTACGAAAATTCAGAATTTTTCTACACGAGGTGTAGATTTAGGTTCTAGTCTTCCATTACTAAACACCTAAAGAAAAGAAAACATAATTAAATCTCTGGTTTAACGTTCTGCGGTTATTCTCTATTACGCGAAAGGAGAGGAATCATAAAAGCAATTGCATGATAACAGAAGAATCGAGGAATGAAAACTAGTGAAACAACACAAGTCCACGGAAACGATGTCCAATATTTACTGTTAGGGTCTTCCACAGCAGAGATGAAGACTCTAATATTGGGTAACCGACGACTTCCCTTCTCCAACTAAACAAATTTCTTTCTTTCAGCACTGTTAACTGGGAAATGCGAAAATATTTTGAAGTCAAAAATATATTGGTTCGAAATTCTCTCAAGTGCTATTTGTACGTCGAAGCTAAACGAATACTGCATTCCTATTGCAATAAGGGAGAACTTTTCTACACTCCCCGATATTCATCTTAATAATCCATAATCTTTATTGTACACTCATGTCCAAAATTATTGTTGCATGTCTATAAAAATGTTGTAGGAATATAATTTGATAACTAATTCACCCGGTATTTCTTGTAATGTTAGTATGTGCATGTATGTGGCAAATTTCATGTCAAAAGAGCAGTAAATAAAAACAATAAAACGAAAATTAAACTTTCTTGTCCATTTAGCAATATTTTGTTTTGCTCATTCTAATTTTCGTATTTATAATTCTTTTCCTATGAAATTTACCACAAATATACATTTTCGGATTATACACATAGTATCAGTATTAAAAGTACTATGCAAAATCATTATCAAATTATATTTTTACAAGACAGTTATAGATATGTGACAATAATTTTGGACATAAGTGTACATAGAAATGATTGCAATGAATGAAAGAATTATTTAACCAGGATAAGAATATTTCGTTTTCTATCTGCAACAGCGATTTCTCTAGTTACTTGCAACTTTGCACAACTTAATTCTTTATCACTTTATACTACATCTATTCGCTGAAGCTCTACTTCACAGAATTTAAAAGTTAAAAATCGGACCAGGCAAACAAATATAATAAACTTGTATCTGCAAAACACAATACTAACCTCTGGACATGTGAAAATGGTTTGGATATAACAACTTAAATCCAAACAAAGTAAATATACATTCTACGGAGAATGAACCCCGATCCACAAAGTCTCCATTGAATAACTGCATTTAGTTAAGGAATCAAAGTATATCTGAAAATTATTGTTCTTACAATATGTACTTCATCGTTTTGCGCGTTAGTCTGTTTTAATAGTAACTTAACATTTATTTATTTTTTAAAATTTTTTGTTAATTATTGATACAAATTTAGTATTACATCTCTGGTCACTACTTATAACTAATATAAATATTTTTATAAGAAAAATATTTATTTTCGTTGCAGAAACTTCAAAATCAATGAAAACAAACACCATCAACAGTACAAATTTCATTAAAAAAATATGTATACATTTTTGAACGAAAAAAAACTCGCATATTGTGTGTTTGTCCTAAACTTTCATTACACATCACAAGATCAGGTCCTACTGCAATAAAATACAATGTAAGTTTCCCGTAATTGTACAAATGAAATGAAACGAAATCTTTCAGTCTTACGTCCCACGGTTATGTCGGTTAGGCTAAAGGAGACGGTGATTATGAGAAATGAGTGAAATGGTGGAATGAAGAAAGTGGGAGGAAACGGAAGAACCCCGAGAAAACCCACGAGCACGGTGTTTGTCCACCACAAAGTCTACACGGCGCAAGCTGGGATCGAACCAGGGACTCCAAGCACCGGAGGTGAACGCTCTACCACTGAGCCACAGCGCTCCCCTGTAATTGTACAGTTACTGAATGTGCTCAAAGTGGTTGTCGCTGGTGTAATTCAGTGCAATATTTGTACCAGTTCTTCACAGTAAGTTAATTGAATCCACAAGTGTGCAGGGTACAGAGGCTATAAGATTCCATTAAACTGACATGAAATTTTGAATTTAGAATTTACGTAAGGTGGAAAATACAATACACGTTTAAGATGTAACCATCAGTAATTCAGTGGAATACCAGTAAAAGTACTTCATAACAAGTGAAATGATTTTAACAAGATATCATTGTACAGATATATAATTTACAGACATCTTTTATCGGACAAGGAAATTTAAAAGCAGTAATTCAAGATCCATAAACACTATTTCTACAAAATAATAATAATAATAATAATAATAATAATAATAATAATAATAATAATAATATAAATAATCAGAATATGTAGTTCTAGAAACATCCAACCCTACAAACAACAACTGTGAAATTTTGGAATTTAAAAATCCTTACGTATTTAGAGAGGAGCCATCAAGAGGTGGTCTCTGAAGTTTTTCTTACCACGTGTGGAGGCAAAATGCAGCCCCTGCTGTAGTGCTAGTGTCACAAACCACGGTCACTCTGCTTTACAGCACAAAGAAGACTGACATTATAGATGCACCAAAAAAGCTTTGACACATGAGTAGTGGCACCGCCGCTGCGAGCCAGAAATCTCTTGCTGGCTCCTCTAGAGTACTGAGTTAAAATCAATTTTGAGACAGTACGAGTCAACGTCTCCGGCGGTAACAATAATGCTCAGCACTACATGGCGTCACTACTTTATACAAACTTAACGTCTTACGTTATTATAATGTTCATTACAATTAACAAAAATCAAACAAGGTTTCGCGATTTCGTGAACTTTCATTCAGTACAGTATCTCGTCAGTCAAAAAACGTTGGGAACCACTGTTCCACGGAACGCACTCTGAGGATATGACAATTGGTGATTGAAATGTATGCGTTGTTATATGGTGGTTTGGTTAGTAATTTCCTGATTAAACAAAAGCATGTACCAATATTAACACGAGCTGCACTCAGTCTACAGCGAAAAACAGTGAAGCACATCGTTAATTATTTAAGAGAAAATAGTACTGCATAACACAAACAAACACACACACACACACACACTTTCGCCCAATACTATTATTTATATATATATATATATATATATATATATATATATATATATATATATATATATATATTTTTTTTTTCAGTTTAAGAGATGGAAGTAAAAGAAGTACGATCAAACAAGACAAGTAGATGTGAAGTACTTCTGGATTCTTTCGTTGCATCTACATTATACTGAGATGTATGTGTATTATATATACAGTGTTACCACTTTTGTCTTCTTAAGATGTACTAACTTACAAAAAGGAAGAAAAATACGTTTTCTATTTATGCAACTCCTACTACAGTCCTTACACTTCTTCAAAGGATACATAAGGGTTAGTTTCTGAGGGAAGGCCATTTAATTCAAAGATATTCATGAGATCATAAAACTGTCCATGTATATCACCGCACACCGTGAACTTCTGATTGTCAGGAATGTCTATCTCCACCAATGGGGGCTGAGACATGAACAACTGCTTTACATCTACAAGAATCTGGAAACAAGGCAGGAAACACAATATCAGTAAGTTATTTTTAATTTATCTTTTCCTCTAAAGTGAAATATTACACACTATCACAAGAACTAAGAATTAAATATCATTTGGAACACTTTTTTTATTAAAAATATTATTAGTAACACTTTAAGCGTCGAGCCCCAAAATCAAATGTTTTATACTGGAGCCAACAGCGTTCACTGGCCTCCTGAAAAATACAAACATGTGAATAACATATATGCACATAGCTCCCAGTAAGGGACCAAGTGTCCATAAAATATATACAGATGACGTGTAAAGTGCTAGAATTTTAATAATAATCCTTAACAGCACCATCGCTGCTCTTCGGAAAAAAAGACAAAAGAAAAAAAAAAAAAGCTGCAGGCGGTATAGTTCAGGCTCACGGTTAGCGAACAGATTGCTAAAGGGTACGAGGTGTGTTCAAAAAGTATCGGACCTTCGGTTGTCAAAAACACATTCATTGATTTGGAAATCTGAAACACTAATCACCTTCAAAGTAGTCTCCTTGGTGATGATTACACTTCTCCCAGTGCTCCCACAATTGTTCAAAACACTTCTGGAACGCAGTTTTTGGAATGGTAAGCAACCGTGCAATCGCATTCTGCATGACGTCTTCTCTTGACTCTAATCGGTTTCCTTTTAGTGGCATTCTCAGCTTGGGAAATAAGCAAACGTCACACGGAGCCATGTCGGGTGAGTAGGGAGTCTGACGACACACAAGAATGTTGTGTTTGGCGACAAAAATCTGAATCAAATGTGCAGAATGGGCTCTATTGTTAGCAGCTTTAGTACAAATCTCGCGGACACTCTCTTTATATGCAAAATTCTTGTTCAAAATTGAACGTACCAATCCGATACTTACCTCTATATCATTCGTAATTCCTTGGACTGTGATACGACGGTCATGCAAGACCACAGTCCGCACTTGCTCCATGACATTGTCATTCCGGCTTGTTGAGGGCCTACCTGAATGTGGTTCACTGTCTACTGATGTGCGACCATCTTTAAAGCGCTGTTATGCGTAAGGTGCTCATGGCATCGTCCCTCTTGAATCTTGCGAATGCTTTCCACTTGGGTGTCGCCAAGCTTTTGGAAAAATTTGATGCAATATCGCTGCTCAAGTTTTTCTGTCATTTTACAAAAAAACTGAAATCCGACGACCGCTCACTACACGTCTTCATTCGTTGGCCCACTGCCAGCGACTGATTCTTTGTGCAGGCGGGAAAAAGTTCACGACTGCGCATGAGTGTTTCTTCTACATGTACGCTAAAGAAAGTCTCTCACGCTTCACTGGTTTACTCGGGAAAAAATAAGATACAATGCTTTTTAAACATCTCGTATGTATGTTTCCAACTCTAAAAAAAGCCTTCATTCAGCTATCGTTGAATATGCAAGACTGCGATCTTGATCGAGCGCTACACTAGTCTTATAAAAAACTATTGAAGATTGTTCCTTCAATATTCCGGCAAGTGAAAGCAGGGATAATAATAAAAAGCCTCACGGACATGTGTCTTGAAATTATTTCCGTTCAAGAATCTGTCCCCCTGTCCAAATTTTATTAGGTGTATCAAAAATTTCCACGATCAATGCACATAACAACAGAGCTGTGAAGATGACGATATGTAATAACACTAATACTGCTAATAATAATAATCTATCAATATGAATAACATTGAAAATAATTCGAACTTTAGCAGTGACAAGGAAATCGTTGAGGAAATCAATTTTAAAGTCTGTTTCTCAGGAATCTTTTTTTTCCTGTACATTTTTTTTTATTTATTTATTTTTAGCATCGCACAATTATGCGCCGAAGCTAAGGGAGACGACGATGATACGTATAATAATGGTGGAATGAAGGAAGTGGAAAAAGGAAACAGTGGAACCACGAGAAAACCCCTTCATGCGGTGTTTGTCTACCATAAAACTCACTGGCGAGAAATAGAATCGAATCAGGGACCCCATACAGCAGAGGTGAGCGCTATTCCACTGAGCCACCGCGACCCCACGAGACAGAGATGAAAAATGAAAGTTTATATTTATTTATCAAATCCTTTGTAGGTATAGATACCATAAATTCAGTGACTCGAAAGAGAATCGAATCTGGGTACCTAGAAAGTCGCTCTTTTTCCATTTCACTGAATCTAAATCTTTTCAGATAACTATGGTTATAGCTTTTAGGCTACAGGAAAGAAATGATATGAAATTTCTGGTTATACATCCCATAATTTTGCTCCTTACATTACAAGAGACGGATGATTAACGATGACTGGTTATGAAATAAGGTGGAATTAGAATGTGGGGGGACTCGCAGGAGCCCCGAGAAAACTCTCAAACACGATGTTATTTATCACAAACTCGTATTACCAGAGGTCGAAAAAAATGAAATGAAAGATTTAAGTTTTAGGTCCCACGGTTATGACGGCTAGGCTAAGGGAAACGATGATGATAAATGAATGAAATGGTGGAATGAAGAAAGTGAGAGAAAACAGGAGAACCCCCTAGAAATCTCACCTATACGGTGTTTGTCCATTACAACCAGAGATCGATCCAGAGACCTCTTAAATCAGAGTTCAGCGCTCTAACACTGAGCGAGCGTGCTCCTCTGCTATATAAAACGAATGATAGATGCAACTGAATGGCAATACAAAAGCTGATGGAATAAATGAAATAGCAGGTGACCGTCACTCCCCCCTCAAAGAGTACACATGTCCGTCAAACTCCACGACTTAGGATCGAGCCACGGACTATTACACCATAGATAAAAGCTCTGCCACAGAATCAATGTGATCTTGCCTTCTCTGTTTGTTAGTTTTACAGCAATATTAGTTTGAATATTGATAAATAGTTATTGCTAGATACTATAAATGGCGTATAAAACTCAGTTCTACGATTGGCAAATTAACTAAAACAACATTATTATATAACACGTTCATCTCGGACGTGCGCCACCGGTTGCGCACGTTCTACAATATAAGATTTAGGTTCTACAATTGGAAAAGCGTTACCTTCACAAAAAACCAACATTCAAATTTCAGGGAATTTTGGAGTTTCTATGAAGCAACCCATTTTGAGGTGCCTCTTTGGACATAAAATATTTTTTTTTTTTTTTTTAACAAAATAATATTTTTCTGAAATTTTCACATATTTGGATTCGTGCACCACCGGTGACTCGTGTTTATTATACCATAAGCGCGGGTCGACGTATGCCACCGAAGAAGCACAATAATTTTGTCAAATTTTTCCGATTTGAAGGTTAGGTAGTTTGATGAATACCTGCATGATGGCATTACTTTTCAAAGAGCTAGGAGCAGTCTCGCGGATAATTTTCAAACTGCATATGCTCACGAAGAGCAGATTTTTTTTTATTTTTTAAATATATATAGAGAAAATGAGTATTTCCACATACTGCAATAGCTGTGAAGGTAACCCCACTGTGTGTCTTGAGTGCTTCAATGGGAAAAAATAAGAAAACTCAAAAAGCAAAAACCAAGTAACTAACTCAGTAGACAGTCTATCCATTCTTTTCATTTCAGCACAAAATTGTGTATCGCTGATTTTTTAAAAAGTGTATTTTCTAGTAAATAATAGTGCTTTTATTGATTTTGAAAAAGTATTTGTTTACAATTTTCTCTCAATAAGTTTTATTTACGATTATCTGTACATTTCTATACGTATTTTATATTATAAAAGATGTCATACTAACCACACTTTATGTAAAATAAATATCAGGTTTATTTCCCTTAAAAGATTTACAGTTCTGTTCCATAGATTGCCTACGACGTATATAATAACAGAAAGTCTGTAACACTGTTCTACTTTTCTTACGACTAACTAAAAGGCAACTTATATCCACGAATATCAGAATAAAGATCGTCTACCACCACGTCGGGATTTTCGAAAAGTATAGCTTCTTTATTACTGTCATATGTCGGGCTGAACGTGTTAAAAAGCACTAGAAATTTATAGTACAGGGTGACCAGAAGTCCTTTTACACCCGAACTCAATTCACCTAACAACGTCAGATGCTAAGGTATATAAGATCTGAACTTCCTATACTGATCATAGATTTGGCAACAATGCTCCTCACGTGAATTGTCACGTGATTGCCCGCAAAGGAATGAAAATAAAGTCTATGCATCGACCAGTTTCTTGTCTCACGTTTTCGGTGTTTGGTGATCAACAATCTCAGACACCAGTGACTTGATTATTAAGTATAATTAACGTACGGATGAAGTAAGTATGCAGATGTAAAGGGACTTACTGGCCACCTTGTATACTTGATGTCTATCATAAATGAAGCAATGTACTGAAAATACATTCCATTTGAGTAAGATTAAAATAACAAATTACGTACCTTATACGCATATTTGCGATGCAACTTATTTTGATCTTTGTACGCCTGCATTATATCCTTCATAAATTTCTCTGTTACTTTTCCATCTTCTAACTTTGGACCTACATACTCATCCTCAATTGCTGAGAAAAAACAAAGAATGAATTTTTTAATTTATAAAAATAACAATCACATCACAAAGGCATTGAAACTATATATATATATATATATATATATATATATATATATAAAAATTTGCAACCAACATACGTAAGTTCTACAGAAAAGGAAACGGAGTCCTTCCTCCTGGCGGTTGGGTTTTCAGAAGATGCGTTGCTTTTTACATTTTGGAGAAATTACCAGCTTTCCCACATACTGAAGTACAATAAGAGAGTCTTCGAAATGAAGAATCATATCTATTTATTTTATGCTTATACCCTGTAATCACTTTTATTGTTTGTAGTCATCTTGTGACAAGGATCAATTTTCAGTAATTTTCTACACATGTACTACACCATTCTATAGAAAATCATCAAAAAGTGTGCCTTATCAAGATGATTTTGAACAACAGGGATTATAAGATAAATAAGTATGATCCTTATATTCTAAGAAGCTGAAATGTTATGTGGGAAAACCTAATAATTTCTTCAAAATGCAGAAATATAGCATATAACTTCTCAAACGTTCATCCAACCATACGGAGGATGAAAGTCAGTTCAGCATTCGAAATAGCTGTTGTCTGATAATCTCTATATATCAAAGTCCACGCTGACTGATAAACGTCCAGGCCAAAAATTTAAACTAGAAATTTGAAACTTCGACAGGACATTGGATTTGTGACGTAAGGTATCATTTAAGAAAGGTTTGTGGGAACTCGACAGGGAAAGGGAACAAGAAGAGTAGCAATTATTATCTAAAAATGTCCATATCTCGGAATCTCTTCAACTTAGAGGTATGAAATTTGATATACGGACTTCCTATTTAAAATAATTAGAAAGTGTTTCAGATTTTTATTTATTTATTTATTTTAATATTTCACTTAGAAGGGAAGAAAAGGGTGAGAAGAAAAAAAAGGATGGGAATTACAATTATGACAATAAGATCTCCATATCTCGGAATCTTTTAAGGTTACAGACATGAAATTCGGTATTTGGACATCTCATTAAATATAATTAGATACATGTTTTAGCATTTTCTGATATCTACCCTAGAAGAAACGAAAGAAGTTTGGGGTTACAATAGCTATAATCGGATGCTTATATCTCGAAATTCCTTAAAGGCTGAAGATATGAACATTAGTATTTACGCTGTTAATTTAAAATAGTTAAAGATGTGTTTTTCAGTGTTTTCTGATGTTTCCCTTAGAAAGGAAGAAAAGAGGATAGGGGTTGCAATTGCTACAATAAGATTACCTTATCTCTAAATCGCTTGACTGATTAATCAAACTCAGAGAGAGTTATCAGCTACACGCTGAAGTACTAAGTATTTCCTCCTGGATACACTGGCACCTGTTGGTTGCCAGTGGAAGAATGGTCTTAACCATTGTTTTTATTCGGTAGGATCCTGAGACGGTGATAGTTGAATATGTCTAGGCTTGTACTCCTTCGTTTCACTCATTGTGTCTTTTAAGATATAGTATATGTTAACAACGCCAACTGTTAATCGTAAACTTTTGTAGTTCAAATAATGGCATAAATTTACGCCTTGTAGATTTTAAAAAGTGTAATAAATACGCGACATAAATGTAGGGTGATATATTCACACACAGTTCACCTTTTACATAGTATATCAGTAAAATTTTATATTTTTTCACATTCTGTACGTTTTTTAAAATATTTTCTTACTTTTTTCTTCATACTTTGCTTCTCTTTAGTTATTATCCCTATTCTATACTAAGGTGGTTTCGATGGATGTTACAAAGGTGAATTTTCGTGTAAATATTATTCACATCCTTGTATGATAGGAGATTGAAATATAATGTTTACCCAAATATTAATCAATTGATGTGAATAATGTTTGCACAAATATTAGATAATTGATAAAGGAGGCAGTGTCCATCCAATCTCGGTACAGAATTCGGGTAAGAATTCATTCTTTTAATTTAATAATATGCGTCAGTTGCAAATTATGGCTTATTAGATGAAAGATATTTCTTAGGGGAAGAGAAATGGGAAATTTATTATAGATTTAAGATTCTATAAGATGAAGAGTTGAAGAACCAATATGACTGGGTATTTGTGCTCATATTAAAAAAAAAAAAATTAAAAAAAATAAATAAAATAAAATAAAAATAAATAAAACCTCCGATAAGACGCTTTACCCGATCTACATTATTTCCATAAAACAAGGAACAACAGTTTTAAAATAGAAAAAGCCATTCAAGATCAGGCGCTTGAGTGGTGTTTGAGGATGTATTAATAACCAATATTCTTTTAAAAAACCTAGATTAGAAGTCAAAAGCTGAGTGACAATTCAAAGATATATATATACCACAGTGAAGTGAATAATTAGGGCTGTAAGCATTATATATATATATAATCTTGTCAGTATTCTTTTAAATCCAAATTATGTGTCCTGGTAATGAATAACTAACTTAAGTTTCACAAGTATTTCGTATGCGATTTTAACTGATATTCGTACCTGCTATTCAGGAAAAAAAAAGTTGCTGTGCACATATATAAAACTTACTGGCATCTGTTTAAGTATAATTTTAATACACTTAATGGGAAAACAGCATACGATAAAAAATACAGGAAACTGAGAGCAATCTTTTAATTATCACCAATAGTTATCTCTACTGTCTTCACGTGTATTTGCTTAGATTCCAGATTAAGTTAATGTGAAAACAACGTATACTAACAAAATTCAAAAGCCATACACATTATTTCTACAATGGAGAAAAACAGATCCAACTATACAGTTCTTCAAGCAACGTGTATTTCTCAAGGGACACGCACTGAGGATGGCTATAACCTGTCGTTTTGCAATTCATATGCTTTGCTGAGTAATTACTATTTTTCTTTTAAGCGAGTAAGAAACACTTTACAAAGAAAATTCGGTACAGCGAAAAATAATCTTGGTATGATTTCATTCTGAAATATTTGTAAAGATTTAAACAACAAATAATTTAAATCGATGACTGGTGCTTTTACAACTTCGGTCTTCATTTAATTAACTATTTGGATACTCTATACTAGTTGTCTCCAACCAGTGTGTTGCGCAGACCCGCAGGTGTATCGCGAAATGTTATAACTTAAAAATTACGAAGCATTTAATAATTAGTTAAAATCGATTTTGAGACAAACTGTACCAGTTAATGCTTCCAGCGGTAGCATCAATATCTAGTTTTACATAGAGACTACTTCATAAATACTTATAATCTTACACTACTACAATATGGCATGAAAACAACAACCAGATGAAGATCAAAATGCAAATTTTACAGGAGATGCAAAATAAATAAATAAATAAATAAATAAATAAAAAATAAAATCAGATAAAAATATTAACTTAGTGAGAGTGATAACAGGGTAAAGACCAAACAATACGTAATCCATTATAAGTACTACAACCTGCTTAGAATTAAGGGAAACTTACCTCCACAAGATACTTATAGTTAATATGAAAAATGCTTTATTTCTTATTATTACAGAACAATATTACAGAAATATAAAATCGTAAAGGGATAATAACTGTTTCTTACTCTCAATAAAATTGTCTGTTATTCATTCATGTCTGAATCTGTGTCACTCGAATAATTATTATTTCCCGTTACCACGCAGTGAAAACTGGCATTCCAGCCTTTATAAATATATGGACCATATTTGACATATAATTTACGCACATCCTGCAACTTATTGATGCTTTTTGGAGTACATTTTTATTAAGAAACTGAGAACGAAAACCAGATATATCCGGTCTTTGTCTGGTTCTTATTCTCAACACCAAAACCAGGTAAGTTTTAATGCCCTCTGGTGGGGAAATACGTAAGCATATAACTCTTGTTGTCACACTCAACGACAGACCCAAGAGCCCCGATTTCGAATTGGTTGTAATCCTTTTTTTTTTTTTTTTTTCTTTTTTTTTTTTGCAAAATTGGTCTTTATCTGGTTGTCATTTTCATGCCTTTATTAGCCATATTGTTACTAATAAAAAAATCAAGCAAATGTGTCGCGACATAGTAGGCGTTCAGTAAGGTGTGTCATCAGTCAAAAAAACGTTGGAACATACTATACGAACATGTCTAGATTTTAATACATACCCATGCTTTCTATATCTATGGTTTCAGCTATACTTTTCTTAGAGTCATCAACCGCTATTGCTTTCTCAAAAGCTATTTTTTTAACTATCTTGTTACACTCATTGAATTTCAACCTTGCATCTTTATCATTAGGCCTTGCCTTTGTCACCTGCAAAGAGAATGATATAGTTCTATGAACAAGCCACTAACAGAAATACTTCTCATAATTACCTGTCATTAACTTATTACATGCAACAGCTCTTAATAATCTATTAATGAGTTCTCTCAGTGTGGATGATCCAATTTAAACTCCCGGTGGGGGGGAAAAATGGTTTAGATCTCTCGCTAAACTTTATATACATAGCTCATATAGCATTAGAGTTGAAAAAACACATTGTACTCCCAAGACAAAAAACTGAGAGTATATGATCATTCGTTTATTTCTCATTACCTTTCATGTCATGTGCTACAGGTTAATGGACACCAGTTTCTCAATTAGACTCACAACTAGAAATAGGCCCATTAATTATTCGAATACTCAGAAGCCTTACGTACAATCGCCAGTAAAAGTGCATATCAGCTGTCTTTTGTCAATATGGAACGAATAGACCAACTTAAAAATTATATTTGGCGTAGATTCGCTGCACGTTAAACTCTACTGAAATTATTGTGCTTTCATTCTTAGTATTTGGTCTAGGAATTAATTCGTGCGGTTGGTAAGCACACATTGAAGCTGTAGTACAAACACAAAATACATAAATACCTTAAGAAAAATATTGTCCATCGCTAGCCACCACTTTCGCCCATCTGTCAGGCAATGTACGGATTCCGTGGCGAAAGAAGTCCTCATCCTTGGAAGCGATCCAGTCAGAGACCCATGTTTCGATATCTTCTGAAGAAGTAAACCGCTGTCCAATCAAATCGTTGTTCATGCAATCGAACAAGTAGTAGTCCGAAGGAGCAACGTCTGGTGAATACGGCGGGTGGGGTAAAACTTCCCATCCGACATTTTCTAAATAGGTTTTGACCGGTTTTGCGACATGTGGGCGAGCGTTATCATGTTGAACAATAAGTTTATCATGTCTGTTCTCCCATTCTGGTCGTGTTCTGGCCAGAGCTTGCTTCAAACGCATTAATTGTCGTCGATAACGTTCTCCATTCATAGTTTCACCCGGTTGCAGCAGCTCATAGTACACCACACCTTTCATATCCCACCATATGCACAGCATAACCTTTGCACAGTGAATATCTCGTTTTGGTTGTGATGGACCTGGTTCACCTGGTTTCACCCAGGCCTTTTTTCGTTTAGGGTTCTCGTAATGGATCCACTTCTCATCACCCGTAATAATTCAATGCAGAAACCCCTTTCTGCTCTGTCGTTGAAGCAGCAATTCGCAAATGGTTTTTCGTCTTTCAACGTCTCTGTCTTTCAATTCATGTGGAACCCAATGTGACATCTTTTGAATCATTCCCATGGCTTTCAAGCGTTTGGAGACTGTTGTTTGATCAACGCCTAATGCTGCTGCAAGTTGTTCCTGCGTTTGACACGAATCCTGCTCGAGCAATGCTGTC
Source organism: Thermobia domestica (assembly GCF_964235325.1). Lineage (NCBI taxonomy): Eukaryota > Metazoa > Arthropoda > Insecta > Zygentoma > Lepismatidae > Thermobia > Thermobia domestica. The sequence goes on from NC_137464.1 coordinate 17,677,507, forward strand.
AATTCTTCGTCTTGAAATTTTTTTGGCTGTCCAGCTCGCTCTTGGTCTGCCAAGCCGAAATCACCACTTCTAAACCGTGCAAACCACTTCTGATACGTTCGCTCAGCTAGAGCATGGTCACCATACACTTCCACCAAAATACGATGACTTTCAGTCGCACTTTTCTGCATGTTAAAGTAATGCAGCAGGACACCCCGCAAAAACACTTTATCAGGCACAAATTGCGCCATGTTCACTTAACTACAAACTGGTGTTGTTGACGCTTTAATCCACTGCCCTATACTACGAACGATACGCGATGCCAGGGGTTTGCAACACATGTGTGGATACACGGAACTGTGGGACGCTCCGTTCGTTGCGCCATCTCTTGTCCAACCGCACGAATTAATTCCTAGACCAAATATATGAAATTATTGTGCTGAGAAGTATACGTAAGCCATTCGGCTACTTGAAATTACCACCACTGTAGCTACCTACAGACTTCAAATGACCACCATGTCAAAACGCTGTGTTCAGTTAAGAGAAAAATCAAGCTTCGTACTGCAGTGCGATATTCAGTTCATAAGAATTGTGTTATACATCTTGTAACGTGCCCGTTACAAGTCACAGGAAAAAAAAAAAGAAATTATAAAAATGAAAATGTAAATCTACGATAAGGAAAATGGTAAAATTTACTATTAATGTATTTAATAATATGGGTTACAGAAAGAGACATAAGCTTATAAAAAAATCATCTTCGAAATTTTTTAAAAATAGGAGAGAAAGAATTGAATGTAAAAATAAGGCTTGTGAGAAGATTTCCTTTGCCTTTCGTAACCGAGAAATATCAAGGTCTTGGCTTATGCGCTGGTCGTCGACTGCGCATGGTCACAGCTTTGCGGCCGCAAGCAGCTGGCCTCGGCTAGCTGACTTGGGCTGTGTTTTGCGAACGGGTAACATCTGGAAGGATTCAGTTGTTCGAATGGATTATGAATCTAAATGGACGTTTCGTGTTGGTGCACGTTTCTTGTATTGAAGTCTTCGTTGGTAGAAGAGTGTGTTATTGAAAGAAATAAGAATAATCCACTGCAAGGTGAGGATATGCTCAGGATTCACTTTAAATGATCTCAATTCAATAAGAAACTCAAATGAGAAAATGGGACGTAGATCCACAATTTCCCACATTCACAAAATAGAGAAAAAGTGCAGAAAAAAATTATAATAACGTAATTCCGAATATTACTCATGCACCTTTCTGTAATTTGCTTGCTATGAGAGATTTAAGGTATGAGAGATTTAAGATCAGTAACTCATTGCTCTTTTTATTTTTTCCGTAACACGTACTCTCGAATTGGTAGCATTCATTTGTTGTAACTGATAACTTAATTCTATCTCACTCCTATACAAAAGAAAAAAGAAGTGTTATCCACCCACGCATTTGTACCCAAGACACTTCAATTTGTTTTCTTTTAAGAAAAATAAACAGTTCGAAACTCCGTTTGCCAGTAAAGATGACCAAAGGCTACCCATCGCGTAACAGTCATCATTTAATAAAAAGGATCTTCTACAAAAAAAAAGTCGAGTTAAGACGTGTTCCGTTACCTTATGGGTTTCAGAATCAATTTCCTAATGAACTTTAGGCAGGACTGAATGCGGTATACAGCGAATTCATTAGGGATGGACGGACATGTCAACAGCAACACTGCAAACTATTTTAACCTTAGTCAAATTAGTAAACGTAAAATTTATTTCAACCGGGTTACTATTTACAGCGTTAAGATATAGCAGTCTAAGTCTACATACTAAGTGTGAATATGATGTGAATTATCAGTGTTGCAATATCCAATCACACACGGTTTACATTCAGCAATTATATTATTTCCAGTAGCACTAATCAAATCCTATATTTCTGCTAATATATACTAGTTAATTATTAATGTTACGTAACTAACAAAAGAGTATATCGTCTTACATAGTACTCACTCACTTTGTCTATCTAAAAAAGTACAAAAGTAATCCTGCTGACATTTTGAAGCCTTGCTTGAAATAAAGATACAGAAAATACCTCACTTTTTATAAAATGTTTCCGATAGAGATGCAAGGAATCGGGAGAAAATGCCTTTTCGAAAAGAAAACTGTCGAAGAAGGGGAAGAAGGGTTTGAGTTTTTTAGAAAAATATTTTAATTTTAGTGAAAAGATAACAATACATTCCAGCCATCATTGCTTATTATAACATGAAAATAAAAAAAAAAAAAATTGCTGTATCCAAAACTCTTTAAAAAATCCTACTTAAAGAAAATCAGCCATTTAATAGGAAAGAAAACTGCGAGGGTTTTCTGGTTCCAACGAATTGTTTGTAGAACTTTTAAGATTAACGTGCAACAATAGAAATGTTCTAGTTAAAATGCTAAATAATGTTAGCAATAACCATCTGTAGTGAATTTTGTGGAACCAAATTATCATTTGAAGAACTAACGATTATACCAATAATGAGAGTGTCTACCCTTCCATACTTTTCTAACTGAACTTTTTATACTAATTTGAGAATTCTGAATACAATGGAAGTATTTTCAAACATATCCGTCCATGAAGTCAGGAGAAAAATGGCCTCAAGCTGGGATCTTTGAAGTACTGCTTATGGTAATAGTAAAAGAGTCCACACTTAGATACAATTTTAATTGTGTTTTTTATACTAATTTGAGGATTCTGAATCCAATGAAACCATTTTCGAATATATTCGTCCAAGGAATCACGAGAAAAAAAATACCTCAAAATTGCGATCTTTTTTATTTATATTCCAAATTTGAGATCATTTTCTAGGTACCTGATGGGCAAGTAACGTTTAGAAATAGTGTTATTGGATCCAGGTCCTCAGATTAGTATAAAAAGTGCAATTTTCTCCTGACTCCATGGGTGGATATGCTTACAAATAGTTTTATTGGAATCAGCATCCTGAAATTAGTATAAAAAGCACTGTTGCCAGGTCGGAAGATTAAACAGTAATGATGCTTTGCGCCAACAGTAGCGGATTTGAACTCTTTGTAGCCCAAACATAAAAAATAAATTGTTTTGGAACTACACCATTTTAATTATATATATATTCGGGCAAACTCTATACCACATGAAGAGGTGTAGAACTGCAGTGTGAGGTCAAGTGAAGAGACTCTGATAGTGTAAAATACATTTTTCTGGTTTCCAAGGAGATGAATACAACAGCAAAGTAAAGAGGTATTCTGTTATAAAATTTTACTAACATATTAAGCTAACATTATACACAAAATAGCCGGTAAAGACTTTAATTTTGTAAACTGAACTCACATTAGGTTTTAATAGAACATTTGAAGCTCAGAATAAAATGTTTCCTAAAAGCGTAAAGAACATGTATGCCTTTTTTTATTTACTACCAAAACAAATTAGTTTTGCATTGTTTTCTTGGATTATACAGGGTGCCACAAAAAAAAAAAAAAATCATATTTTCGGAATAGATTCCTCCCATCAAAATAAGAAAAAAATGTTAATATTGACCACCTGTGGTCGAAAAGTGTATATAGCTATAGTGCCGAAAACGTGAAAAAAAAATGAACTTTAAAGGTCTATAGTTACACTATTATAGGTATCCAAATACATACTTTTCAGAAACTACAGTACTTGCACAAATCATGTTGAGAGAGAATATTTGGGAGTACTTGATTACTCTCCACCTACCTCTCTAAAAGTTGATGTGCAAGTACTGGGGCATTCTTAAATATGGATATTTGGATAGTTCACATACCAGTTCCTCAGGGTGTCTTGACCCGACTACAATATGTCCAATAGTAGTGGAGCTATGAACTTTTCAATTTCACTTATTTCATGCTTTCGACACTCTATAACTTCGAAACTATCCACTTTTAAAAGGCACAGGTCCATATTAACTTTTTTCTTATTTTGATGTAAGGAACCTGTTCCCAAAATATTGTGACCCATTTTTGTAACACCCTGTATATACTTTTTCCTTGCTTGTCAGTTTTACTTAGGAAACCAGTGAAACACATGTATCATGATTAGAAACTTCCAGATACCTGATGATGTAGTTAGGCAACCAAAATGACATTTGTGATATGGTGGGTTACATAATTTACATTTACTGGCAATTAATTTTACGTCAGTTTAGAAACTAATCAAGTTATCTAGCCCCGTATTGAACATAGGACTCTCTAAGTACTGAATATTGTAAACGTAACTTAACTAAAAAATCCAATACAGAGAAACGAAAGAGATGCTTAAAGTTATATAAAGCCTAGAAAGCAAAAATTTAATTTAAAAAAAAGCCATTCTTTCGCATCTCTGGTCTCCTATTACTACATGGATTTCACAACAAATCAAATCTAGTGCATTAGGAAATGTAATACAAAACTGAGTAAATTTAAAACAAAAGTTTACAATCGAAATATTACGTGGATAGGTTGAATTATTTTCATGTGTATAGGACAAAATTTCTATTAGTCTCCAATGTAATCAATGGATGATAAATCTAACATTAATAATAAAGATTAGTGTCACTTACGAACAACAGAAGTGAAAAGCCTGCTGTCTTACCGCTTCATAGTCTCTTAAGGCCTGCTTAAACTTCCCAAGGGACATATAAGCTGCTGCTCTTCGGTAATAGCCTTTAACGTATGTCTTATCCAATTCAATAGATTTGGACGCATCACTTAACGCATAGCCGAAGCATTCTGTTCTCAGATACGCGAAACTCCTATTGCTATAATACACTGCACTATTTGGATTTAATTCAATTGCTTTAGTGTATAGGTCGATTGCTTTGTTATAATCTTGTTCTGAAAGAAAGTTTAAAAAATGTGAATATGAAAATAACGTAAATGACAATGTGAATATCAAAACAACATAACTAACAATGTATATCAAAATGAAATAATTCTACATTAATAACTAATGGATACGATGGGATTCATATTCATTACACTAAATGAAAAATCTCGTACGTGAAAACGTCAAAAAGCTAGCAAACTGCTTCAAGGTACACCTGCCTCTTCCTCGGCGCATCTGAAGAAAACCTTGCTGTTGAACAAAACACATGAAGTTTTCTGCTTATTCATCCTACAGAGCAGTGGTCGCCAAACTTCTGAAGCTTCTGAGCTACCGTGCCGTTTTGCAATCCTACTGTGCGCTACCAACCAAAAGAACTATCATTAAAAAAATAAAATAAAATAAAAAAGAAACTTTAATTTGTTTACTGTCTATAAACTTAAACCGGAGCGTTCACGCGATCTACCGAAAATGTCCCGGCGAGCTACTAGTAGCTCGCGTCGACGATTTGGTGATCACTGCTATCGAGTAAAAATAATGGGTTAAATTTGTAGCAGGGTTGGCTGGTTTAAACCAACTGTTATAAAATAAATAAATAAATAAATAAAACTGGTTTAAACCAAAAAACGAAAATTTTTGTAAAATTGTAACTATTCGTAAAATCTTGATGAACACACATTTGTGGGTTATCACGTTTCACTCCGGTATATTATTCGTATGATATTCAAAACCTACATTCCCCATTCATTACCCAGAGATTATTCTACAAAAGCAACTTATATATATATATATATATATATATATATATATATATATATATATATATATATATATATATACAAGTTTATGAATATTTCTTTTGTGATTTTTTATAGTTTATTATTGTTATGCAATTGCAATCAAAGGAAAATTCTAAATATTCTTTCGTTTCAATAATGTTTATTATTGATAAAATACATCGAAATGCCATACTTTTTTGGGAGGGGGGTCATACAAATCCCATGAGAGGCATATATTGAAATCACAAGTATCTTTGGTATCTATTTATGTATAAATGGGTCAGAGCCAAAGTGGACTCAAATAATTCGTATCTTTATTCACTTTTCTTACTGATGCAAGGTAAGTCGTTGTATTTCTTTAACTTGGAATAATAAAAGTCGTGAATTAGTTCTTTTGTACTCTGCAGTACTTTGAAATCGTCCGTATGTAATTCTGTATAATGGTTTCACTTGTGCAATTGTTTATCTTTTTGTCTTCCGGAAATGACTCTTGACAATTATATTAACAAGTATGTAAAGATCAGTATAACGTATTTTTATCAGGAGTCCTTCGTGAGTGAGTCGGCATACTTATCGCATTTGTGGCCAATTACTCCCAGTTTCGAGTTTAAATGGAGGACAATCTCTCTTGGATGTAAGCCGAGAAGTAGTTTGGATTCCACTTGAAGCTTATGTGACTCCTTCCAGCATAACCCGGTTGTTGCATAACAAGGCGAAATAAACTTATTTCTTTCCATATGTGATATAAATACATAGAGCAAATTTTTTAAACCCCAAAAAATATGGTTTAAACAAAAAGGTTTTTTTTTTTTTTTTTTTTTTTTTTAAATAAACGATGGTTTTTGCCAACCCTGGTTTGTAGTTAAGATAGGGGAATAGTAAAAATTAAAATGGTTGTGTTTGTTGTTATTTTTGATGTTTGAAGCGGCACTGTACGTGCAGGTGGATGGACTATTTTGCGGAGGGATACACTTATGATACAGTGGCATCTAATCCAATCAAATATAACCGAACGCAGTGCATTTTGATACTTTTTTTGATTTTCAAATTGATCCGGCGATACAACACTAATGCCGGATTAAGTGCCACAGAGTAGGCTATGGAATATAACACCTAACCTAAATGAAACTAAAATAAATTAACGCAAGTACCCTATCCTTAGCATGCTGGACCTACTTTCCGCCACAAGGGCTCTAAACTTAAACTGCACAGATACAAATTGTTCGTATGTAATCTACAACGAAATGCTAAGTGCAAGGCAATATTCTAATATTTCATTGGGCTGACAATATCTAAAACTCGGATATGAAAGGCAAGGAATTACGTACCGCCAAAATCATGCCAACTACGGAAGTAGACCCGGAATTAATAATTAGTATACACATTCCTTAGTCTACAAAATCAATAGCCTATTTTGCGTATTTCTATGTTACTGAAGTTTTCACAATAGAAAAATCCCCCAAAATGTTATATGTAGACACAGATCAAAAGTAATGTAAAGCTAGACGAAAAAAATCAAAATTTTGTAATTTAAACATATCCGTAACTCAAATATGGAGTACATTTTGCACATTAAAAATACATCAAAACCTTCGCATAAATTATCCTCATTCATTACACAGTAACATTACATTGACACAGCAACACTAGTATAGTTAACTAAATTGATATATATAAATATAAAAATATTGCCGGTGTACCACGCAAGTAATCTTACGAAGACATACTTTTAAAGTACTCATTTGCTTCTTCCTTTAACTTCTCAGCTTTCTGTACATTATCTGCAGTATCACAGATAGATTCATCTGTCTTTTTATCATTATTTGCCTCTGCACTCATCCTTCTCCAACACCACAAATCAAATTTAATGGCAGTCTATTCACCATTGACTTATGGTCAATGATTATGTTCGTATATGTTGAATGAGACAACCTGGTTGCACGCAATGCGTTCGTCTTTTACTGAATAAGTAACAAGCATGGATCACTTTAGAATTATCACCGTAAGATTAATAAATTGAGAAATTCAAAGTACCCTTTTAAAATTAGGGTAGAATTTAAATTTTCCGTGAAAATGTATGTAATTATCGAAATCATATTATATATTTCACTGTAGTTCATTTAGAAACACATTTTTTTAAAAGCAATCGTACTTCGGTGCTAAATAGGGGGCTACCATGACAAATGCATAATAGAAATTTGGAGGAAGGTATCAAAAAAGTATCAAGATCAGATATTTTTTAAAAATCTATATGTTTTAAAAACGTATAGTTTTAAAAATGTATATAATTCATCCAAGACAGCAGATTTTAATGCAAGACGTATTCAACGGCGAAATTAAAGGTCAAACTTGCTGTAAAGTTTTATAAAGCAAATATTTTTTCCCTGTGAGAGACATGTAAAACAAAATTTAGGATAGGGCACGTAATGGAGTCATGAGCTTTCATTTCATAATATTTTGCAAGTTGTAAAAACACTTGTAGAATATGACGTTCTGTGCAACGTTTCGTGAAATAAGACCACATATAAGCCCTACGCGCAAGTAACATTAAACGGGCCTTATTCCGTCACGATTTGTGTCAATGCAACGCGTACATGCGTAATAGTTTGCGATGGTTGGCATCACAGATCACATACTCTAACGGTTAACAGTAGTTGGCATAACAGTAGTTGTAATTGATTTATGCATGGATTGAATAGTTTCAAATGAATTTTGGAACATACTAGGGGAAAGTGGGGTACAGTGATACAAGAGCTTTTGATTATTTATTGCAAGGAATTGAGACATGCGGCTGTTGACCTTCCTCTGTCGTCTTAGTAGGCAAATGCCTGACGCGAAGGATAAACTCTGTGAGGGAGTTCGGTGATTTTCAGGTAAGCAAAGTAAAGTGTCTGTATTTCTTTTATGTCTGAAGAAATGAAAGTAAATCAAAAATAATTGGAGATTAATTTCAGAGCATGAGTTGCTTTATTATTTGTCGATGTTTATCACAATATTGTTAATAGTTAAACTTTTTTTGTGGTTCCGAGAAAATACGATCGACATTGATATGTTATTGGAGTGCAGTGAGACGCTTCCTTCAAAGAAAATAGAGATGTATCTCACTGTTGTTTGATGACAACATACCTCCTTTCTGAATTTGTATTGTAGCAACTACCGTATTATAACTTTGGAGTTGCTTTTTGTTTATAAATATTGATAGCTTTCGTACAACCTTTATTTGATTATTAATTGCATTTGTAACATCTACAACTCATTTAGTTGACCTAGTTATAGAGGAAACTGGCCTAAAATGACATACCATGATAAAACGACATACCAGGGGTTTTGAACGATTGGTGCAAAGAAGAGCTCTGAGAATTTTAAAGGTAAGCCTGGAGCTAGTGATAGTGATCCTCTGTAAATGGCGGTACTGAAGCTTCGATATAGATATCGTGAAAAATTATTTTTGAAAAGTAAGTATCCGAAATATTTGTATATACTTTTCTAGTCACTTGTAGTTAAAAAAAATGTAGTGTTGTTTTAACATTTCAATCATGGCTATACATTAAGGTGGGATTATAGGAAGGCAACGCAGCGTTTTAAAAGATGTGAAAACGAAGACCTTGGTTGCTTGGCGTTTCTGCTTGATCAACTGTTGAAGTGTAAAACGACATACCTATCGTTAGTGCAAAATGACATAGTATGAACTTGCACAAGTAGTCTTGAACTTGCACAAGAATCTGGCTGGATGTCAGGTGAGGCATGGCATTTCTTACAATTTTGAAACATTTCGTTTCGTTTATGAAACTTAGTATGGAAGAGGTTTTGCTCATTGTAGATGGACATTCCAGTCACACGAACTTGGAGGTTCTTATTTTGCCAAAGAAAATGGAATCGTAATTCTGTCTCCCACCTCACTGTACGCATCGCATGCAGCCCTTGGATATAGCATTTCTTTGCCCATTGAAGATCTACTATAATCAAGCAGTGTCAACATGGATGAAATGCTACCCAGGTTGAACCGTCCTCAGTAACAGATAAGCTCTCTTTTTTGCTCAGCTCATGGAAAAACTGCAACGGCTCATAATGCAAAGAGTGGATATCGGAAGACAGGTTTGTGACCCGTTGATCACAATGTCTTTGACCAGCTGTTTGCACCAACAGAAACAATGAATATTCTATTCTCAGCAGAACCAGTTGAGAGTTCAGATATAACTGCTGGACCCCCAAACAACGGATCTATGTCGGTGTCCGATGATTCTACTCCTCAGAAAAAGGGACCAGTCATATCTAATGAAGCCTGTGTTTAACAGCAATCCACCTTGCTTTCAGAGGATCGGCATGCACCAGTGAAAGAGATTTCCCCAGTTCCGATGATTCATGCAGGCATCTTAAAAAGAACCAAGATTCATGAATCTGCAATTCTCACTAGCAGTACATACCTTAGTGCATTGAAGGAAAAAGGGCAGAGAAGACTGAAAAGGGCACGAGGAAGTCAACAATGCAAGTGGGTAGAAACTAGATCTTCGTGCTGAAAATATGAATGAAGACGAGCTCTTCACGAACGACGACGATGTTGAAGATTGTCCATGTCTCTATTGCGTCGAGTTATTCTTTGTATCCCGTCCAAAAGAAATTTGGTTGAGGTGTTACTAGCGCAAAAAAATGGGCACATTGTGAATGTGTGGACGTTTCTGCTGAAACAGAAGTGTTTGTTTGTGAACTTTGCCATTAACTTTTGCCCACATAAATGAAATTCTATTTGATGTAATGTTTCCTTGACACTTGCAAGTTATCACAGTATATTTTCTCTAGATTTGTTATTCTTATAATATTATCTAAAAAGAAAACTTTTCTTTTTTAGTACAATCTTCTGTTTCTAAAGACAAAATGGAAATTGGTAATAGTAACTAGAAAGGAAAGTACCTATGTGCATAAATCAAGAACTCTTAACATATTTCAGAATTTGTATTTCCAGTTATTTCTGTAATACTAACAAGTAACAAAGAAAGTAGCTATGTATTAAAATATTTGTTTTATCATATTGGATTTGAAAAATTGTATTTCCAGTTCATTTTGTACAGTTTTTTCTATAGTAAAGTGTTTTATAGAATTTTGTAATATTTATTGCTTGTTTAGAGTAAAATGACATACCTGTATGTCATTTTATCAAGTATAAGCCTAAATGACACATTGGGCCAAAAAAAGAAAAAAATAATTACAGTGACATTATTAACTTTCAAAGCAAGATTTAATTGGAGTAGTTACGTTATGATGTACTGATACTTAGAACAAAAAATAACTTTCTTAGCTCTTTTGGTTATGGATTTATTCGCGTTAATAAAAGTGGTATGTCATTTTAGGCCAGTTTTCCCTATTGCCGTTTAACTATAGGCCCCTTGAAAGTTAGATCGATGTCTATTTAAGATATTTTGAGTTTTAGCTTATCTGCTTATCTTTGGCAGTGTTGGAATCAGCCAAAGCTTCTTCAATAACTGTCATTACAATTCTCCCCTACAGACATCTCATCGTTTACAACCGTTGGATGTTTGAATTTTTAAGTCATTTCAAACATTTGATAGTTTTGCCGTAGATTCTTGGATGATACAACATCCTGGTCAAAGTTTTTCTATTTATAAGGTCGCTTCCTGCGTTGGCATTGATCATCAAATGTAGACTATTGAAAATATATTGACAGCATTCAAAAAAAAAAAAAAAAAAAGGTATTTATCTTTAGACAGATGTGCTTTTTCAGATGACGATTTCCTTCACGATTTGGTAGCAATGGAGACGATTTCAAAAGAAATCGATGCTTCAAGTGTAAGCAATGATCAAACGCCTTCCAACAGGAAAACAGAGCAAACTGAATCTGAAGCCTGCAATTAACCCAATTTGCCGAAGATAACTTAGTATTTTGAAATAGCTTACTCTAGAAGAATATCGTCCTTATTCAAAGTACAAAGATCAAAAACAGCAATTTAAGAGACAGAAAGGGGGAAGTTTAATAGGAACGGACACTCCAGAGAAGTTTTTGTCTGAGAAAAGAAAAATCAAGAAAATAACAAAGAGGAAATGAGTACAAAAGAACAAAGTCTTTTTGACTATGAAGTCGACCCAGATGAAGAGGAGGAATTGGTAGAATTGTTCTCATTAGATGAAGAAATTGAATCATTACCGAAAATTGGCCCAGATGATTTTGAAGACTACCATGGAAACATAAATGTAAATGATCACGTTCTGACAGAATTTCACTGTAAAAAGAACATGTTGTATTGGGAAGGTTCTGAAACTAGTAAAACGTAAGACGTATTAAAATCATGATTGATTGAAATAGGGCAGGTAGTATAGAAATGAGATAAACAGATTCTTAGAAGAATAATACAAAACGTGATTTTATTGCATATACGTACATAATATATGACCGTCCCCAAAATGTTGAGAGAAATGAATAACATTTAAAGTAAATGAGAGTATGGAGAAGATAATAAATAATATTTCGATTTACACGGGGTTACATATTCTCGTTCTTATGTTAAGACTGCCATATGCATATTTCATTATAATAACGAACAGAGTTCATGGTTGCGTACTTACACTTGGCTGAAGTCCATGATCAGGTACAGTCAATTGACAGCTGAGTCTGCACACCACTAACGCTAAGATTGTAGAACACCACTGTAAACGATGTTGTGCGAATGCGTTGAGGTTGAGTTGTGATTGTAATGTGATGATTTTGTAAGATTTCTAGAGTATATATATTTATTTTCCATACTTTCATTTTCTATTTTGGATTTGAGAAAATAGGATTGTTTATTTTTCCTTGTGAAAGTCTTCCGTGTTTATAATATTTGCTTTTAACTTTCACTATTTTTATCAGGATGTTCTTCGATACTTTATTTAAAATATTTCACTTTTACTTGTTTATTGTTTGGTTTCCCCGAGAGACTAAGAGAATATAAAAAATGTCAGTTTTAATTAAGAAAAATGTCAGTTTTTAATATCACAAAATAAAAGAATGTCTTACTGGATAGTAATAACAATAACTATATAGTTAGCTTTCTACGAAAAGTGGGCAAATGACATCAAACTGATCATCACAGCTGTTAACACATAGAAAAACCAAGCGTCAAATGTCATACTTACCATTTTGTGTTCATTTTCATCTTTTGGATGTGCTTTGAGCTCGAAACATTTAGATATGTGTGTCTCACTCTACCCCAATAATGGGGTACACTGAGACAAACTGTCATATTTTATGAGTAAGTAGACCTAGGGATGGGCACGACCGAGTTCGAGCTAGTTTTCTTTGAAACTCGACTCGACTCGAAACATACATCTTTGAGCTCGACTCGAAAACTCGGCTCGAAAAATTTCCTCCAATTCGACTCGAATTCTGCCCAAGTTTCGAGTCTAGTCGAGCTAAATCCTGTGTGTAGTTTCAAGTGCTCTCTTCAAGTATATAGACAACATAATTATCAATGATACTACCACTACTACCACAACTTTATTATTATTATTATTATTATTATTATTATTATTATTATTATTATTATTATTATTATTATTATTATTATTATTATTATTATAACAACACCGTGTATAACCATGAAAGATAGGCGGTTTGTATCTGAATACTAGAAACTAGTTGACTCCAGAAACTAGTTTCGGAGAAGGAACTCTTCGGGCTCGAGCCAAAGTTGTTAAAAGTTATAGGCCGCCGTGTAAACATGTTGAAAACTACTCGGCCCGGATTTAGGGTTGTCAACAGCTCCAGCAGCTCGCTCATAGCTCATTCAGTATCGAGTCGAACCGAGAAGTAATCCGATCAACAGCTCACCCTATCAAGCCAGACCGAGAAGTAAGCCGAGCAAACAGCTCACCCAATCGAATTTGCTCGAGCCGATGACTCACTTGAGCCGAACCGAAGCAAGCTGATGGCTCGCCCCAACCGAAGCAATTCGAGCCATAGGCTCAGTTGAACCGAGTCAAACCGAGCCGATGGACTCGTTTCAACGCAGCTGGCTCGAGTTTATGACTCACCTGGACCGAGTCAGTAACTTATTACAATCAATCCGGCTCAAGTCGTCTTGAGCCGAGCCAATCGCTCATCCCCCCCCCTTCCCGAGGCGACTCGAGCTGTTCGCTCAGTTGAATCGAACTGAGCCGGTTGGCATCACTACCCGGGTTGGACTCCTGCTTGGGCTAAAAAATTCAACCATTTTGGTTTCAACCTTGATAATAAAAACTACAATATACTTATATTGGTGCTCAACACATTTGAGGCTGTCTTGTTATCGAGACGAGATGCGATTAGTGTCTCCTGTCGTGAGCAACACTAAAAGTATTTCACAATATTGCTTACATTTATCACGGTCTTCGTTTTCCAGTCTAATCAGGCCATGATTTCAAAACGAGTTAAAACGAACTGAACGAGCGAGCCATTTATCAAACTCGACCTCAAAAACAGTGACTCGGCTCGGAACTCGACTCGAGAAAATTACCTTTGACTCGATTCGAAATTCGAGTTGAATTCGAGTCCAGTCGAGTTTTAGCTCGACTCGTGCCCATCCCTAAGTAGGCCAGAGGTGATTATCATTTAATCAAAATAATCAATATTGTATAATAGCCTATACCCCAACCTTCTGTTCAGTTTCTGTTTCATTTTAATATCATATATAATAGAAGAGTTAATACCTACGAAAAAATGTGTCTAACTGTACCCCACTTTTCCCTAAGTACCAGCTTAGAGCTTTTTATAATGTTGCTTTGATTAAATGGATTATCCTAAGGGAGGCAAATCGGGTGCAAAATTTATGTAAAATGCAGAATCTTATATGAGTCCGTCACGTTAGGAAGATGAAACTCAGTATATAAATTCCCCATTAGAAGTAAGTAGATGTATACCACAGCGTTTATGAAAATTTTCATTTGAAAGGGGGTAATATTTTTATTTTCTTTCTTTACATTAAAAGCGATGTAGATTGTTCGTGACCGTGTCACAGGAGAAACGAATGAATAGTTTTAGGTGATTTTTTTTTATCATAGTACTAATGTTGAACTAAGTTTTTGTTGTTACATTGATTAAATGGTGTATCCTAAAGGGGGTCGGGGAAGTTTAAAATTTATTTAAATAAAGACGGTATATCACGAACCAGTCAAGATAGAAAAGTGAAATTCGGTATATAAACTCCTCAATAAAAGTAAGGGAGATGCGTTTCACCGTTTTAGAAAGTTTCCGTTTTAAGAGGGAAAGAGTTGTAATATTTTCGTCATTTTTCTCCTTACATTAATATCAACGTTCACAAAGTAATAATATAGTATAAGAAGTTTCAGCTGCTCTTCCCGCTGAAACTGTAGAGACTGTGGCGCCGCCACTCAAGGAAGTTGAGTACTACGAACTACTAAAAGCAATAACGAATCAAATCATTCAGAGCGCGTGAGTGTGATAGAATTATCCAATGATACACTTAGCTACTGCCAATAGCAAACAATGTAGTTAGTTACAACTCTAGCCGGTAATGTCGCCGAGTCACTTTTGTTGCATTGTGGGAACGATTTGAATTTCCATTAAGAATATAGGGAGTGATTCATCAGTGTAATCAGTGTCAACGTTGTTGTTGTTTGTGATCCCATCGCGGGAAAATTGTTGACCCACTTCAAATGAATTTTGGGAAAAAGTACGTACATCAAGCCATAAAGTAACAATATAGTATAGAAAGCTTGTTATAGACGAACAAATATTCCATCATATATTGTATCAAATATTTCATCAAAGTGGAATTTAAAAAATAAACACACTGCTGAACAAGATTGCACTTATTTAATAAAAAACACATTTACACGTGACATTTCGATCTTCTAGTCAAGATTCTCATCAGACGTACGTAGACTAGTGTACGTCTGGTGAGGTTCTTGGCTAGAAGATCGAAATATCACGTGTAAATGTGTTTTTTATTAAATAAGTGCAATCTTGTTCAGCAGTGTGTTTATTTTTCTGATTTTATTTGCAAGACGTATGATTATGATTGTGTGTCAGTGGAATTTGAACATGTATGATACTAAGTTGTATGCAACTTTTGGGTTGGTTACAACATTTGAATACCATCCCTGGCAACATTAAACTAGTAAGTGAAAAAAAAAAAAAAAAAGTAAAACGCTATAATGAAACGAAACTATAAAAGCACTACAGTGAATACAGAAAATTTAGTAGCTGTGCATATGAACAAGTTTAAAATATCATTTAACAAACCAATCTATGTGGATATGTCGATTTTGGGTTTGTCAAAATATTTAATATATGATTCCATTATAATGTGATGAAACCAAAATATCAAGACAAAATAGAAATATACTATATAGGCAAGGATAGTTATATTTATCGTACTCAAACGAGAGGTGTGTATAAATATATAAAAAGTCTCATTAATTCCTTCGATACAAATGATTATGAGCAAAACAATAGATATGTCCTACCTCAAATAAATAAAAAAAAAAAAGATGAAAATGAGAAATAAAAATGAAAACTGAACTAATAGATACAATTACAGAAAATTTTTTTGGATTAAGATTAAAAATATATATACTTAATAAAAGCACCACAAATCGATCTAGCAAATAAGGACTTTAAAAATGTGATAAGGAAAAATGTTGTAAAAAGCAAAGGGTTTCATGAGGAATATCGTATATAAAGAGCTCACACTTTACGAGTGAAAGGCTGTTTGTTCAATCAAAAAGAATATTATAAGAAAATGAGCCTAATCGGAAGTTACAAGCACGAGGTGTATAGCGTAGAAGTTAATAAACTCGCTCTTTGTAATGACTTGCAAAAGTTTGCACTTATATCCCCATATTGTATCTACTCGTTTTTAGTGCTTTCTCACCGGAAATTGTGCGCCAAAGGATCACGTTAGCAACTGCACCAGCGAAAATGCCAAAGGACTGTGTAATTTTCTTGTATTAGCTGATATAGATATGATACTTTTGTGATATAGATATGCCCACTACATAATATTTAGACGTTCGTATTCTTTGGTTTATAGGGAAAAAATCTCAATTCTTAATAGCTTCTCAATTATTATTTCTTGTAGAACATTAGTTTATTTAATTACATTTACTACTTACAAGCTTCATATACATTTTTTAGCCAAAAAAAGAAAAAGAAAAAAGAAAGAAAGTTTAAAAGATAACTTAAATAAGAAAATATAATTGTAAAGCTTAACATTAGAAAGTAAAATTATTAGTAAACACGTCTTTTTGTATGTTGTGCCAACACGCTTTGTGATACAGTGTGTTTCTCGTTTGACGGTTGGCAACCCCCTTACACGTGATCGAATTACCTTGCTCGCCGGCCAACTGAAGCAACGCTAACCAGCTTAAACAGAGGAAACTGCTTAATGTGGTAGTGTCTTATCTAAAGGAACTATCTGGAATATTCGGTCACGTCGTAACACGGAATTAGGAAACTAGACGCTTAATTTCAGAGCATAAAGCTTATTCGTATCACATCCAGAAATATAATAAACCCACTGATTGGTATTTGAATTTCGTCATGATATCATAAATTCCTCTGTCATTGAAAAACATGAAAGTGTCTCTTTTTTGATTCATGGATTGGAGAACAGAGCGGAGAGATTAGGGAACAAATCATACTAAAAGACTTCAATATACTGAAACTAAAACACCCTGAGATTTACACTGCTACTAATAGCTATGTATTAAATGTGGGTTTAAATGCGGTCTCAAATGTATTGAAGTGCATTATCTACTGCGTTGTCATGAAAGATATGTTATATGAAGTGTATGAATGTAGAAGAAAGTTGTTACCTTGGTTTACACTGAGTCGTCGTCTTCTTTTCAGTCACCCATATGAATTCAGACTTTACATGGGATCCATATGAATCCAGAATAGTCACTTGCTCCACTATTTGACCCTGAAGTAGCTTTTTGGATATTGTTCACTTTGTCACTTCAACACTCTTACTTTCAGAATGTATTTTGTTGTGTACTCTGTTCAACATATAATATCCTTTACTAACGTAACAACATAGCAAAGTTATTACTTCAATTTAGCATTATTTGTTTGATATTAGGATTTCACGATATACTGCATGCATACGTTTTCTAGTGTTCTCTAATACTTTTCCCGAATGCCAAAATTAAACGTTAAAATAGCAAGATAGTTGATGTAGGTAATATTCGAACCCTGTCTCATGGGAATTCGGAATGCTACCCACCAAACAACGCCAAGAATTGATAAAAAAAAAGTTAATTTTAATAATGTTCACCACATTTTCTTTCCCTGCCTGATTCTTTGACTATTATAAGTAATGTATGTGTAACCGTTAGGGATGTGTGTCATTGTTAAGATTATGTGCCACCGTTACACGAACAATCAATAACAGATACAATCTTTTAGTTAACACATTTTTTCATATAAACCACTTGACATAACAGCCCTTTATGGACCTAAGCTGCTTCAATGCCATCTTTTAACGACCGGCTGAACTACATCCAGCCTAGCGACAAACGCACTGCGTCGTCGTCGTCTTGTCTCTAAAAGGCGTATCAGAATCTTTCTAAACCTAGTGGCCGTCACGTTTTTTTTTTTTTTTTTGTTTATGTGACTCCCCAGTTTGCCTCACGACGTTGGGTAGACGCCGAAAATTGAGAAGCACCGGCCGGGTATCGAACCCAGGACCACGCGGACATGAATCTAAAGCTCTAACCATTAGATTACGGTCAGAAAGGACACAAACGAACCATCTCTTCCCAGTGTGCGAATTGAAAAATTTTCCCAGGGGGGGATGAATTTCACCCATATGCGCACCCAGTCCTCCCCCCATATATATATATATATATACTAACAAGTACAAAACAGTTGAGATGTGAGATCTTTCATAAATTTTCACTCAAGTAATATTTAGGTTAGCTACGCAAAGTAGACCTACTTATCTTTATGTCCACTTAAAAATACTCCAGAGGGGGAAAAAGTTATCCCTGCCAGGGATAAAATTTTCCTTCTCCAGGGTGGGAAAGATTTTTGTCAGGGGGGGAAATCCCTGGCATCCCCCCCGCCAATTCGCACCCTGTCTCTTCCAGCAGAAAGAAAGCTGCGAATTATTATTGGCAACGAAAGACATAATTTAGCACAATGAATATTACTTCCTAATTATTTATTCGGAAACTATGCATTGGAATTTACTTGGAGCATGTGTTATCCTGTTCAGGTCGATGTCTATCGATCGATATGCGTCATCTTTGCGTGCATTCATAAAGTGCTTGCAGTAGGTTAGATTCCATAGGAGCAATAGGAAAAGCATCAGAGGAACTTCTGAAAATTCATTTTAATACCAGTAAATTCCTTTTTTTTTTTTTTTTTTTTTTTTTTTTTTTTTTTTTTTAAGGAACATTACTCTTCCGATATGGTTAAATACCTTTCAGGCTGCGCTTTCTGTGTTGAGACTGTAGGCGTTGTTTAAAGCTAAGTTTCCTGATATTACCGTCACTTACCATTTTCATCAGAAATACTTCATAATTTTAACATGATCCCAAGTTAATAGTGTGCTGCATAAGGACGCAAAAGACAAAAGCTAAAGAACTTCAAAATTAAATATATAATTGGTGTAGATGACAATCCGTGAGAGTTTGAAAGGAAAAAAAAAGATATATTAACGCGAGTCATTCTGATACAATATTTTATTCTGCATTCCGGCTAAGAATAGTTTTGCTCACGTTGTAATATTGTTATGGGAGCACAGGACTACAATAGATACCAAGAAATGTTGTAGTTTCTATCGTGTTTCATAAAATTTAATGCAGATTGGTTGGTTGGTATTAAGTCTAACTTCCTTCTTCAGCACCAAGGCTATGTGAATCATAGACCTACAGCTTAACATTGAATCCGAACCACATGAGCTCCCATTAGAAATTGATCCGGGTTGCATATTGTAATGTTTCGCATGCCTGTGTTTACAAACACCCGACATGTGCTTCTATTTACAAACATGAACCATTGGAGGGGGGGGGAAACAGTGACATCATTGGTCATGTGATGAAAAAGGAACAACAGCGCCCCCGTCTCACCTGGAGAGCCTACATAACCGAGAGCATTTCAACGACAGGCATCACTCGACTGGTCAAACCCCCTTTCTTGGCTTGCAGTGGAACCTTCTAAGTACCTCATCTAAACACAAAGCCTCAGACTTGCAGTGGATCCTTCTAAGTACCTCATCTAAACACAAAGCCTCAGACTTGCAGTGGATCATTCTAAGTACCTCATCTAAACACAAAGCCTCAGACTTGCAGTGGATCCTTCTAAGTACCTCATCTAAACACAAAGCCTCAGACTTGCAGTGGATCCTTCTAAGTACCTCATCTAAACACAAAGCCTCAGACTTGCAGTGGATCATTCTAAGTACCTCATCTAAACACAAAGCCTCAGACTTGCAGTGGATCATTCTAAGTACCTCATCTAAACACAAAGCCTCAGACTTTCAGTGGATCCTTCTAAGTACCTCATCTAAACACAAAGCCTCAGACTTGCAGTGGATCTTTCTAAGTACCTCATCTAAATACAAAGCCTCAGACTTGCAGTGGATCATTCTAAGTACCTCATCTAAACACAAAGCCTCAGACTTGCAGTGGATCCTTCTAAGTACCTCATCTAAACACAAAGCCTCAGACTTGCAGTGGAACTCCTGGCTTCTTTTTCCTCCTTGCTTGCGGTGGAGCTTTGTGGGAACCTTTACTTCTCTCTATGTTTGCATCATTGGTAGAGCGTTCACCTCTGGTGCTAGGGGTCCCGGGTTCGATCCCAGCCCCCGCCAAGTGAACTTTGTGGTGGACAAACACCGTGTGCGTGTGTTTTCTCGGGGTTCTCCCGTTTCCTCCCACTTTCTTCATTCATTACTCATCATCACCGTCTCCTTTAGCCTAACCGGCATAACCGTGGGACGTAAAACTCAAAGATTTCATTTCATTTTTCTATGTTTGCAGTGAAGCATTGGATGTCCTATCCCTTCTCACGTAGCTTGCTTAGTGAGGATTGGTTCCCGAGACCATCAGGTCGAAGGGATATCTATTTTAACGTAAACATTAGAGAATTTGTATCTATTTTGTATTATAGTAGAATTTTGTAATAAAATCTAGTCGTGGGAGAAAACGATTCCGAACTGTAATTTGCTCTACCTATGCCCTACCTACAACTGCACAAGCAGAACTTTACAATATGCTAACCATATAGCCACAAGGAAACTCCTTAGTACTATATACTTATGTATTGCATACTTGATCGATGTGCACTCAAAATTAAAATAGTTTCGTTAACACTGTACAAACCTAAATGTCTAGTAGCTGTAGTTTCCCCTCAATTCTCTCTTGTCCTTCTGCCTGAGTTTTACTCCTATTCTATGAAAAAAGAAGCGAAGTGTTATTACTAGTAGCATTAATTCTTGTTAAAAATTCTGACTTTTTAAATTTGACCCGGTGTACATTACCTAAGTTGTCTTACTATGAAATAAAATATATATATTCTAAAAAGAGAGGAATTCATGGGTGTTTCAGATAGAGACTTTCCCCACTACAAGTTCTGTACATTAGAATTTGATAACTCGGAAGAAAACCATTTATATTTAATAGTAAAAAAAAATTCTCCTGCACGGTCCGTCGGGTTAAAATGTTTAGACTAACCACTGATTACAGAGTTTATTAGAAAATATATTAAAGACGTGTCATGATTAAAATGCAGTAAAATCATTGACGATAGGATCTTGAAAAGCACAGAGAACATTTTTTTTTTCGATTTAATGTGACACATGATTTGCTGCCGCATCATTTTGAAAATTTCAAAAGAAAAACATGTTTTAAAACGGTAAAACTAACGCTTAAAAAAAAAAAAGGTATTGGTATGAACTGTATGGGTCTAATATGAAGCTATAAACAGGCTCTCAGAATTTGACTAAAGATTTAGCCTTTTTGCAGGTGATTTATGTCAATAGAAAGATGCAAATATAAAAAACGGAGCACAGTAATGTATAAAATAAAAAAATGATTATGTTTGTGACTTAATAACTCTTGAACCACCTAATCGATCTCGATAAAATTTTCAACATAGATGATGTTCGGGCCTGGGATGGTTTTTATCATTTCACTTTGACGGTGCAAGTTAGGGGAGGGGAAATATATACAAATGATCGAAAATGACCGATATTAGTGTCGAATCCATAATTTTCGGGCTTGCTAAGATGAACAGTGACACTTCCGATACCGTTTAAATGCAAATTCGACCCCCACAATTTGGGGGAGGGGAAGAAACATAAAAATAATCGAAAATGATTTATATCAGAAAGCGCTTCAGTAATAGTAAAAAGTGACTGACTGACGGAACAGATTACTATTTTTTTTTCTTATTTTAACCCTGCGAAGCAGGTAATTAATCCTAGTGATATAGATAAATGAATTCAGCCAATGGCAGCTCTAGAGGGAAGTCACACTAGATAAATTTAAATTTAATTACTACACGTTAAGAGAAGAAAGCTTCATACAATTTCTGGCAGCTGTATACAAGAAATTGTACATTAGATATGCTAAATTTAAATTTTTACCGACGTGACTTCCTTCAAGAGCCGCTACTGGAACTCATAAAGCTTCCACTGTTAATATTCAACGTTTCAACCTCAATGTAATGAAGCCGAAGGGTACAGTTGATCATCATAATGAGGGGGTATAAAATTAACAAAAAACCTTGGAATTACTAGCACTACTACTAACAACTAATTGAAAAAAAAAGAAAAAGTTCTGTAAAACAAAAATATATTTATTTACATACAATCACATTTTCATCTAAAACAGTTAACAGCACTTTTACACAATTGTCAACACAGGTTGTTGGCCCCCATGTCAACAGAAAAGGACAGGTCATAATAGAGAACTACGTTACTCCCTGCTACAACACAAATACATTCATTTTTTCAACATTTTTTTGTTTTATTCACAGAAAAACCCAACAATTGGTGGCCGTGACTAAACTCTCTGCACAACAGAGGGCTTGCTCTGCCTACTTATGCACACGAACATCGAAATTTTTACTTTTTTTCCTCCTACATATACGAAAGGTATGCGCACTAGGCAATTCAAACCCACACAAGGCCGAATTTATCCACAGGGAGAAAGGCACCTACAATCAGTCTTACACAATCTTATTACAAAGAAAATGGATGTCAAAATTACTGATTTGATGGCATATGAATGTCACAAGTAGAATACTTTACTTTTTTTTATTTACTTGTTGGAATAAAATGTTTATGTTGCAATACCCAGGGCCTCTCCCATGAGCTAACACATTACATGCATATCTAACAGCAAGACTATAATACGTAGTAAAATTTACAAATTTATTTAAATATAACAGGTATCCTAACACCATGTCAACCCTTATGGATACTTATAGCCTATTTTCATGTAACTGTATAATAACCACGTTCTCAAATTTAATAATAAAAAGACCCGACGAAGAAAACAAAAAAATACCTTAAACATACTGTACAGTATTATTATTATTATTATTGATTTGCAATTCTTAAACAGCGGCATTATAAATAATTTATATGATCTTTTCATGCATCCTATGTCACACTAAGCTTTATATTTAAATTCTAATTAAGAATACTGTTTACACATTTTGCTCCTGATAGCTGATTAAAAAGAAATCAAAGCTTATGCTTATGTCAGTTATCTCTACTCTGTTGTCATAGCAAAGGCCATGGTTTGTGTCTAACTGGTTATGCGCATCTGGCTGAAAGTCTGAAGCCTCATTGAAAGATACCAAAGACGCTAGATTAGGTTCACTACATAAAATAGATATAAATCATACAACAATACAGAACACTTTTGTTGCGCATGACTCAGGAAATAAAAGAAGGTTCACTGAAATATTTGCCTTAATTTGGTTACTGTGAGATAGACTCAAAACAAGGATCATTACTATAATAACAGACAGAAAGTGATTATCATGACTTGAACAGTCCATAAGAAAGGAAGTCACAATAAATATCAATAAATTAACAGAAAAAAAATCAATTAGTAGTCTGAACATAACATCACAAAATAGATATAAAAGGACATAAATTTATGACAAACTGTTCTATTTTTCAGTTTCCTAATCCTAGATATTTTTAAAGTTCAAATCAGACAAATAGTTACAGTTAAAGCAGCGAGAACTGTTACGGAAACTAGTAAATAATATATTTCTTGCACGGATATCAAAGTACTCTATTCACAAAATTACATAAGCGTAACAATCATTATTTTAATGTTCATATTAAGGTAACGGTTCCGATCAATTTTAACCATATTTTTTTAAGTGAACTCTTAATACGCAGTAATTAAATGTTTACTAGAAACTTTCGAATTCGAAACATGGTTTAAGATACTTAAGACCTAATGACATAGTATGTGAATTTTCAACATAAACATATGTAAATATTTTTTTGAAGATATCCTTCCTTTCTTTTATCACTGAGGAAATTTTGGGTACATGAGATATTTATTGAGTAGTAAATAACCGTAATAACATCACTGATTTGTCAAAATGGAGAGGAGTAATTGTCACGCTTATCTAATCAAAAGAATGAGTAAAGTAGCGAATTCACCTCATAATGGAGAGGTTACGGTAGTTTTCCGGAGCTGTTTTTCCGCAAACATTTTACAAATAGTTACAATGAACAATTTTGAGACAATAGCACCGTTCAAAATACAGCTGTTCTCTTGTAAATTACTTTGTGTATGAACTGAACTACAAAAGTATTTTATCTTTAAGACTGAGATAACTCTATTGAAATCAACCGCTCTTCAGATAATATCCGGGAATGTGGGAACGAATATAAGATGTAATCGATTATGTGACCGTGCTCGCACCTAAAATAAAGATAAAATTGTATGTTTTTGTACCACCACTCCATGGACAAGGACACGAATTCCAAGGGTACATAATATGGCTGAAGGTGTTAAAAAGTAAGTATTCAATTTATTTATTTATTAACAAAAATTTAAATACGACCGACACGCAATTTTACACTGAAACATTAATAAGTGAAAGAAAACTTGGGAATTTTAAAGGTGCGATAACCATATCCATCTCATGGAACTGAAAAATCCTTGGAAAAGCTCACCCGCTATTCGAAAGTAGACCTCTCGATTACGAAATGCATACGCTAACCACCCACAAACGCTAGTAGGAATTTAAAAAAGTGTAATAAAAAAGAAAATCAGTTTAAATAGAATACATGTGTAAGAAATATTCTTATTTATGTACTGGTATTTCCAGTATGGAGGCTCCGGTTGTTTTCATGGTTATAATTTTACTGCTTTTCTGTTGCTGCTTATGCACATTCGTTTTGTTAGAACGTAACACTTATTGCATACCTTGGATTTGTAGTTCATTCCATTTGATTGTGTACAAAATAAAATGTGATCAAAAGGATGTTATGACTAAGCAAGAGTTTTCTCGCTTTTTTTTTTTTTATTCTGGTCAGCAATGAAGATTAAATTGTTACAAATAAATCCTGCTAATAACAAGAAAAATCGCACGATTTAACCCCTTGCGTTCCCGTGACATCCATGTGATGTCATAAAATACTCCCTTGCAAAACACAAGTGACATCCAGGTGAATGTCATGAAAACGTTATTCTTTTTTTAAGGTCGTATTAATCCTGGAGATGATGAAATTTTTTAGTGAATGCAAAGGAAGAGTTAATTCTACTATTTCTCCTTAAGTGACAGCACCTTACTGACAAAAAAATGTTTTGTCTCATAGATGTCAGGCTTTAGGGAGCCACGTTTGTTTTCAAGATAAACAACTGGCATCACATGCGTTCAATTACGACATACACGTGTTTGTTTTGACGATGAACAATTGGCAACTTCGATATTGTATTTCGAGATCGAAAAAAAGAAAAAAAACTTAGTCTTTGATCTCCCATCAGTGTTGCCAACCTGAATCAGCACATAATCCCTTCAGGACATCAAAATTTCCCTTTTTCGGTCCAAATGTTCCGCAATGCGTTTTTTTAAAAATCAGTAATGTGAATGATATCCTCGCGCTTGCACAATAACTGTGCCCTATATAACGATCTAGACAGTCTATTAACAGTACATGAAAACCTGGTATTACAGCGCACACATAGCAAAATGACATCTGGAACGCAAGGAATTAAAACTGTATCATTATATATATAAACATAAAAGTATTGAAAAATCTTTCGTTTACAATTATGTACCAATATACATTGTAAAATAATTCTCAGTTTCTTCGATAACGAAGTCGAAAAAAGTTCGCCTTCTCCATCAAAGAAATTCTGAATACGGTTCCCGGTATGAAAAAATGTTTTTGAATAAAGAACTAGATCGTTGAAAGGAATTTAACAGAAATTTGGAGCACTTGAAAACATAATACTCTTTTAAGAAAAAAGCCTGTGCTAATGTATTAATTATAATTCAAAGTACACGTCATATGATAGTTCTTGCTCATAACTCATCCTGATGATCATTTGTATGTTAATATGAACTTCAACAAAAAAACTAGCTTACTCTATTAGAACTACGCTAATTGGCAGCGTTCTTGCACATCAAGTAACAACATAAACACAACCATGCCACTTACACTCGCGACGTTAATGCTCCGTTCAGTAACTTCGGAATAGACAAAGAATTATACTATGGATTATCATTTACAGATTGATATTAGATATGTTACACACAAATATACATTGATTCGATGATTCTTGCTACACTGTTACTGAATTATTTCTAACTTTCATTTCTATTACACTATCATCAGTTTAGCATACAATTTTAATAACGACAACCATTTTTATGTATTTTTTTTTTTTATCTTGCTCTGACATGTGCAACTACTGCTTTATTGTTAGATAACTTGCAAAACACTGTTTCATTCATCTAAACAATGTTATTAAATACGTCACAATTTCATTACAACAGTTTGTCTAGCCAGAAATATAAATCTAAATACTACAATAGAGCCCTCTAGTACTACAAAATGTGTTCTTGTGTACCATTTGAAAATATTTCAAGATTTTAATGCGAAAAATATTTATTTTCTTTATTCTAAAGTAAGAATGGTATTTCAGTAATGTTGGAAAATTAAATCTTTCTTTGTAACATGTAACAGTTTAATGTATTCAGTAAAAAGTGTTTATATTGTACAAAATTAACAATGAGTACTTTTAAAGAATACAAAACACTACTTTTTAAAAAAAATACTAACATATTTAATTTACCACAACTTCCTGGAAAGAATGACTTGTACAGTGTGGGATTACATACCGAGTTTCAAAATTGTCACAGTTCTCCATGTTGAAAATAAAACACGAAATCTACTTTCTAAACATTGTTCTTAAAACACGTTGGATGTCATTAAAACACGAGGTTGAATTTTGTACTTCGTTAGTCACACTAGTAACGTTTATTATTAATTAATACAAGACACGAGCTTACAACGCTGATATTAGTAACAAAATGAACATCTCAACTGATCATATTTTTTTTTTTCCTTTAAAAAAATTGTCTACTCTCTCAAATAAACTTTTTACGGAAAAAGAGCTTGTTGTGGAAGCTACGAAAAGAAATTCGGCAAATAACTACAGAAATCATTCAATGACCCATGTGCACATTAATGGTATATATATATATGGACTCTTTAGAAGGATAAAGATAACTTTCTTATTCGAACAGATATATTACTAACGCAGTACTGCAAAGCAATTACACAATATATCCTTGTATTTAGTCCTTTACAATGTTAAGACTAATCAACATCAATTTAAAAATGTGAACTGTTATATAATTTTCATTACTCAATAAGAATGCTATTATAGCACGAATCCAGTCCTATCGAAACTAGCTCTTTAATAGTTTTGACAATAGTACAGGCAACATGCTACTTCTTACTCGAAGTGAAATAAACTCTTCCACAATGTATATGGAATTTACAAGCGGACAGTAAAGTGTGAATGAAGATTCTGGATATCGTAAATTGTAGGATTGGTTACTCTTGTTTGCTCGATATATTTATATTTCATGCAATTCTACATGTTAGTCCTTCTAAAGAAAACGTGATTATTGTTAATGCACAATTGTGGGAAAGCTGTCCAAAGTAGATACAAACATTGTCAAACAGAATGACAATGTATCGTATTAGATTCACGGGTATTAATTCACATATGCAATTTGTCAACTAACATATACATATTTTAAGTTTCTAACTCTTTTAACCCAAGTTAAATAAACAATCATATTGTCACTCTTTGAAGACACCACTTGCGCTTCCTGGTGCTGAGAGCAGACTAATTCAGCCATGCAAATGTAGCACTAAGTGAGCTACTACAGCGATATTTCGGCATAAAATGATCGGGCAGCAGTACTGACAATTATCAAGCGCTCATGCACTACTTTTTATTGTCGTTGTAGCGTTTAATGTGTTGTACTCTGATTAATACAGGGCTAGCATAAATGATTCATTCATTTTGAAAAGGCTATATTTTCAAAACTATTACACGTACACATGTGAAAAATACATGAAAAGAACCACAAACTCACAAGTTTATACAACCTCTACCAATGTCCAATATGTGCCCCTTTGGTGACACGACACACGTTCAGACGATACTCGAGCTCATTCCATACATTTTGTAGCATAGTCCTGTCAATTGTCTGCACTGCAGCAATGATGCGTTCTTTGAGCTCGACTAAGGATTGTGGTAGTGGGGGTACGTAAACAAGGTTCTTAACAAACCCCACAGGAAGAAGTCGCAGGGTGTTAAATCAGGAGACCTGGGAGGCCAGGTGCTTTTCACTTTACACAAGCAACCAGTGTCCTTGAATTGCCTATACCATCGCAAAATGCTTTGTTTACATGGCGGTTCTTTGCCATACTCTCTTCTGAAAGCGCGGTGTACAGCTATAATAGACGAACATCTGGTATAATCCAAGCACACAAAAACTTTTTCCTTACTTTCCCTCCATTTTCGACACGTACTAACCTCGTACTACCACACTGTCACAGCCGATCGGAAAGATAATGAACTCGTGCTGCTACACAGTACAAACTTGGTGAGTTTGTTGTTCTTTTCATATATCTTTCATGTGTACACGTGTAATACGTTTGAAAATATAGCCTTTTCAAAACGAATTAAACATTTATGCTAACCCTGTACATTTAGATTATCTACGCGAGACTTTTTCACAGCAATTCTCTACTTTTTAAGTGTTCAAATTGTGAACGTGTATTATGTATTAAATTGCTCCCGAAATCCTAATATGGGCATAAACTGAAATATTTTCCATCCATAATTTTTACACATTAGATCAGTTCTATCTTGAAGAATTCTATAAACCTAATGATGAAGAGTGTTTTAAGAACAATGAATACAAACTATTACATAGAAAGGTTAAGTCAAACTAAAGCCATTGTTAGGAAATATGCACTAGGTAAGAGACAAAAAGAACGAAAAATAATCACTAGTCTTAGAACACAGTACATAATAGCAGGACGATAACGAAAACATTTATAAAAACCTAATGAATACGATGTTTAAATATATATAGTAAAATTTACAGTAAGAAAGAAAGTACTATATATATAATCTTTGAAGAAGGAACACAACAGACAAAAAAGTTACTGCAAAGGCATTATTACGCAACAATATATTCTCTTTCTTTGAATATGAAAACTCAAAATTATGACAAAATTGCACTTTTGTTACCAATTGAGTTTTTGTGTAATCAGGTACTTAGTCACGACAGATAGCTTGTTTATCAGAGGTGCACTGAGCAGTTTCTTCCTTTTTTTCAATGTCTATCATTTATCAAATTTATTAAAAATAATCTCCGGATATAACATTCAAATTTGCTTCTTCAAACTTACAGAAACCCATATAACCATGACGATTAAGTAAATAGTTTACATTGCTAACAATCGGTGGTATGTTTCTTCACTCCATTTATTTTATCTCTGAAATATTTACAACTGATGTAAAATGCACGTAACGAAGTTATCAGCAGATTTTTCCCCTTAGCTGTCGTCTGACAATTCGAAATTTTAACATTGGATTACAAAGTTACCTGATTTCCGTTTCCCAAACTTTTAAATATTTTCGATTACAACGAGAACGTCGAAAAACATGTTAAGCATGTTATATCACAGCTGTGATTATGTATTATTCATTATTAGTACTCGCACATTTTATTTCGTAAGTAGCTTAACTTTTATCCATAAAGTAAAACGATGTATCACGATATTTATTTGAATTATTGCTTCTCCTTAAATTTTATTTTCACTTTCTTTTATCATACTGCAATAAAACTACTTTTCCGAAGGTTTTTGACAGCCTAGTAAACGGCGAAACATGTTTGAAAGTTGATTAATATTACTAACCCACTCTGACACGTGTTCTTTTTAAACCATTTGGATGAAATCACAAGGTGTCTATTGCAGTATCAAATCAAACACATATAAAACAAATTACATTTTCAGAGAGAAAAAAATCGAACAAAAAGTTGTCATAAAGTTTCAGACAGATGCTTGTTATGCAAAGACATTTACATTTTAATAACGAATCTGTCAGTATTAACCCCTTAAGGACGTATCACGAGTTACCTAGTTTTTTTTTTTTTTTTTTTTAATTGTAATTATTTTTTCCTCGAGTTAACTCGTTGCGTTTGTAATTTTCTTATTCCTTTGTACTTATCACGAAAGAAGCCGTCTATTAGTATTCGAAGTACTTATTTTGCGCAACAGATGTCCCTAGGGGTAATGTAGAGTGTCTAGCACCTTTGTAATGCAGCGCCACTAGTGTATCAGTGTTGAATTTTATGTAGTTGTTCTCTATATCATTCGGGATAAAAAACATGATACCAAGTAGGAAATTTGAAACATTATTTTTATTATGTATTCCACAACACACTATGTATATCATTTAGCAATAAATATCGTCCCTGACGAATATTTCACCTATACTTATACGTCCCACGTTCTTATAGCCCTGAGATAACTTGGGATAAAAATCTGCAAGTATTTTAGCTTCATTTTTTTACGCACTGAAAAAAAATTATGAAGAGATATTTCTATTATGTACTCTTCTACATTCAAACAATTCAAACAAGCAATAAAAAATATGGATATTTTTTGCTACAAAATCTCCTGATAATTGAGTCCTTAAGGGATTAATTAATTTAGAACTATAGTGCGTATTACCTTTCAAAGTTTTCATTTAATAGAGTGAATTTAAGCAAGTGAAAGAAGAAGGTTTAATTTAAAAAAAAATCCTACAACGAAATAATTCTTCGATATTATTTCTTGTTGATTTCTCTTCCGACTTAAGACCACTGACTTAAAAAATGTACGTAAAAGAATAACACAACTAATGTATTGTTTAGATCTTAGGAAACAAATAGCATTTACAATACAAGTAACTTCTAAAATTAAGTTTTCCAAATTGTCTCATCTTCAACCACAAAACAATAAGCAAAATTAAACTCTTTGATACACATTTTGAGTTTTACGTTGTTTCATCAAAATATATATAACCAAAACAGATTGAAACACTATAATAGGACGCAAATGAAAAAGCAAGAATGCACTGACACTTCATCAAACAGGGGGAAAATAAAGGAAGAAAGAAGTATATAAAGAGTCTCTGGATGCCAATGTGGCGTCAAACTTCACATTGCTTAATTATAAATCTCATTTTATACTTTTTTCTTTTAGTTTTTCCTCATTGTTTGACGAAGTGTCGGCTGCATCTCTTATAATGCAACGGAGTTTTATTTGAGTTTTATGATAATGCTTTTAACTACCTGTCAGTAAGTCATTTGTTTCATTTGTCTGTTTCGACTCAAAAAAGAAACTATGTTCCTATACAAAAATATCTTACACAGTTTTTTTTTTTTAATTTCTAATTTAGATTTCCTGTACATGCTTTTTCAATTAAAGTTTGTTTACGTTGTTAAGAAATTTACCAGTTTGAAAGTATACTGCAATAAAATCCAAATATTTGAAGTATTTACATGTACTAATGAAATGTCATAATTTAAGTGTTAACACACTACATCTCAATATAAGTTTCCTTAATTACTTAAGCTAACATTTGGAGATACATGAAATTCAATCTGTTTATACAAATATATATATATCCAACTTACCTGAATGAATTCAAAGTCTCTAAATAAAAAAAAATACAGTACATTAGGTATTTAAATGAGTTGTTTTAGAACAAAGCGCACACACAAATTTGTAAACAAAATAGATAGAAATTACTTTATCTGTACAAATACAAATAATATACAAAGAAATATATCGCACACGAAAAGTTAGGAAAGAAAGCGATAGTTCAAGATAAAGGGGAAAAAAAAAGAAGTCAACAAATAAATTAACATTATAAAAAGATAAAGAACAAACAGATTTACCGAAAAAACAAAAGAAATAATAATAATAATGTCTTAACGACAACTAACATATAATAAACTTTAAAAATCACTAATAGTACACAGACTAATTACAGAGAAATTATGCTTTACAAGACACATTTTAATGTTTTGCTAAACCATCATTCTCCAATACAGTTACACTAGCATAAAGAAAATAAGCACCAAAGGCATTCACGATAAACTTCACAAAAATTACAACATACAGGAGCAAAACATATGTAAAAAGATTGACAAATTATTATTTGACCACTTTCCTTTTGAGCTTTCATTAACTACTATTGACTTCCGTTACATAGCCCCATAAATACTAAATATATATATATATACAACCATAATAAAGCATTTTTTTCCTGCATTCTACCGCTTTGACAGCTCGACTGGCTGTTTAGATGGCATTCATTACAGTAATTATTTATTATGCTTTTTGTACTTGAGTGTCAGAGTTGGGTTATACATATCGTCACAAAAGAACATCCACAAGATATTTTTCTCCTTCTAAAAATGTGTGTATCTGTGTACAGGTATGATTTCTTTTATACAGTAAATAATTGAATACTTATATCACTAATCACTTCACCCAGATAAAGAGTGATTCACATACACAATAGAGAAACACACACCCATAACTTAATTTGTGGTAACACATAAAACATGAGAAAACAATTTACTTAAAAAAAAAAAAAAAATCTGTACTAATGCATAGCTCCTCTGTACAGAGACCGGTGCCAACTTTGTGATCACATCTACAGTTTATTTATTTATTCATTTATTTAAACAATAAAAGCTGCCATGCACTGTATTCTCTACACAAATATCTACAGCAACATGGAACGGCAACATCCACACGCCTAATACATTTATACAGTCTTTAGAACAAAAATATACCACAGACTTATCTTTAGCTTTATTTGTAACCATTCATCGTATGTGATCTTGTGAAATCAGTCTTTTAAGTCAAGATCCTTAAGGAACTTCTAACACTGTCAATCATAAGATCAACACAATGAGTATTGTTTGTTGACCCTATAATAACAACTGAAACTTCATAATAATAATATAATAATAATAATAATAATTAAAAGCACACTCCTCCACACCTTTATGCAGATCTCTTAGATTGATGGCTCACTTGAAAAATAATAATAAAAAAAAAAAATAATAATAATGTCTTGATTTATCCCTTTCCTAATAACAACAGTAATAATAATAATAAACCGCATGATAGCTGCTCTGAAACATCGTAACTGGTGTGTGTAATTAACCGACGGTATGGGAAAGAAAAATCAACAAAATACATTTAAAATGTCAGTCGAATAAAAGACAAAATGAATACCTATTAACAGATATGTAAGGCCCTTTTGTCTTACTTTCCCTTCGTACTCTTATATTCTTCTCGAATTTTAAATAACTACACCGTGCTGTTACAAATCAATTACGTTGGTTAAGAACTGGTCATTGATAGTACATTACCTATTGCAATTACTAAAGACACAAAAGAGCACGAAAAAAGTACAAAACAATAATTAAATTTCTTTGATTACGGCCAATTGCGGTAACGTTGACTACGTCTAGTTACATAGTCTGTATGTTCCTTTATAAGTAATATTTCGAGTCAGATTGCTTTGGTAAGAATTTACGTTTAGGTTCAATCAACACGATATTGAACACTTTACCAGATTTTGGTTCTACGATTATGCATGGGTGGCTACGCGAGACATGGACCTACTCATTATAGTGGAATCCGAACCACTTTTTTTTTTTCGTTCAATTGTACCCCCACCCGGAAAGCGAACCCGGGATCACGCACACCAAAGGCAAGCGTGCTAGCTACAAGGCCAAGCGAGGGTCGTACACTTTACCAGAATTGCAGTTTGAAAAATGAATGCGAAAAGTCTCCAAGAACCCATAGCGCCTTCTGCCAAGAAACTTCTCGAATTCGAATTAATAAAGAATTAGTTACTTACCAATAAATCCTTCCGTGAAGAAATTAGAAACTTTTCATACGTGTCGGAACAGCAAACTAGTTCCGTCTTAAGTGGTAAGGTAACAAGGATAATAATGGTTGAGAGAAAAAAAAAAAAGTGTAGAGAAAGGAATACATACAACAGAATGGATAAATATAACATAAAGGATATTAAAATACCACGAGCAGAGCACAGTGCGAAAGAATGAGCTGAGTTGAAGGAAGCGTGAAGTCTTATGTTACGTCAGTATTGCCAGATCCAAGATACACATCAAAGGTAGGTAACCAGGTTGTATCAATATTGCCAAAATCCACATTTAAAGCTGGTTTATATTTATGAATAAAAAAAGATTCTTCAATCTCCCATTGTTTCTTTGGTTTTGCTGAATCTATTACATTAACCTGCTTTATATTGTGTTTATGTTGTTTTAAGTATAGCGCCAATCCTGACATGCCCTCTTCTTGTGGCTTTTTTGATTCTCTAATATGTTCTTTAATTCGGGTATTGATATTGTGTTTCGTTTCCGTTCTCGAATTCGACTTTTAAAAAAGTTTTATTCCGATAAAGTACCAAGCATCCTATTCGCTTGACCTAATAAGTTTACTTACCAAATCTCTCCTCCAAACCAAGCAAGCACAAAAACGCGAACAATGTGTTAAATAGACCAAAAATTGCCTATAAAGGAAACATACAGAACATAGGTAATTGCATTTAAAATTGTGATTAGCACTATCTCCTATGCTTAGTGTTTGAAAATACACCAATTCGGTTGTTATATCAACTATAATAGTACATTAAAAAAAAAAAAATCGCTTCAACTTAACGTTCTGTATTCACTTTTCAAAATTGAGATTCAAAAGAAATCTCAAATGGTATATCAATTACATCATTCAATGAATATTGCAAAAATAATTTTAAAATAATAATAATAAAAACAAAAATATAAAATACTTCCTCTCTCTAGTCAACAGACACTAAAAAATAATTTATTCCCGTATTAATATTTGGGAAACTGTCCGTTGAAATTGAGCGCCGATCGAATGAAAGAATGTTTCATTCCCAAGAAAAGCCATATAAACTACTTCCCACATTCCATGTATTTATTTGAATTTTCTAGCTAGTCAATTACCAGTTTCATGAATTAAAAAAAAAAAAAAGTGATGCTCATCATACACCACGGACACTAAAAACTGGAGTGGAGAGAGTGAGCTTTACAGACATAACAATATGGCATGTTAAAATAGGTGGGGCATCCAATATTATATAACATACATATATATATTCATATATATTGCATGTGGTATGACAGACATTTCTAATCACACACGCTTTACACTTATACACACATTATGTATTGTATCGTACCTATTTTCCCCCCCTTATTTCATATTGGTCATATAATATTACTAAGATCTCAACAATTTATATCACATACAAAGCTGTGATTTAGCTCCAATAAGATTTAAAACAATCCTCTTTTCAAAGATAATTCAAATAAGTGTTCATCTGCTTAACAAACGTTACAACTTTTCGAAAATTTACTGTTCAATGCATATATTTATATATATATATATTAACAACACAACCGATATATGTCAGTGGACCATCTGTGTGTGTGCAGTGTCTCTCTTATACAAAGCCCCAGAGAAGCAGCGCTTCATCCGTTCAGTCTTATTCTAGCGGGTTTCTAACAACCCCAGGAGTCTACCGGAAACATGCTTCCAACATCTCCAAGAACAGTTTGTTCATATGGACCCTTCCTTCCCTGCGAACGCCCATCCAGAATTTCCGCACAACCTGATCTGCTTGCCGTAAAGAAGGCAAACAAAGGAGTAAATGATGAAGGTGAGATGAAGCATTATTTGTCCTGCAACGAAAGAGAACTACATTGGAAGAATTCACAAAAGACACACCATTAGGCATATTACACAATGATTTTGCACTCAATTTGTTTTTTTTTTTAATTTTGTATTATTATTTTTCAAGGGATTTTAATATTTTATTCTTATTAATTAGAAATATTGTGCATTTTAATTTTCAGTTGTAAAAAAATATTAAAATTTATTTGTTTTGGTTTTGGTATTTGTAATTTTATAAAACAGTCTGCAAATATTGTTAATGTTGTAAATTGTTTAAAATGATGTTATGTGAATGTAAGTATTTTTGTAGTTCTATGTTAATACAAGCACATTGCAACAAATAGTGTTATGTAAGTTATGTAAAATCCAAAATGCTGACATAACGCTCAATTTTAAGAACTGGTTAAGTAAGATTTCTTCCGAGAAATCTCATACACACGTGTATGATTTTAATCCAAATTTTGGGAGCCACGTGCTGTAATGCAAGCATCTTTGTTATATAAATACCTCAGTCTATTTTGTCAGAATTAGTTAGAGTGGAAGTACAGTTAAAGTTGAAAAACAAACGTTGAAGTTGAAGTCAACGTCAAAGTAACAGTTTAAGTAACAATGTTGTTAATAACAATCTTCAGTACATCGCCAGTTAGTTATTGATAATCATGTACTCATAAAAAATATTCACATAAATTGTTAGTAGTAGTAAATACTTTAAAAACTGCTGTATTTTGCTTAGTGGAACTTCTTAAACTTGGTTGTCATCATCATCTGCATTTCAAGTATAATCCAGTTTACCTTTCGTCTTTTACATTTAAAAATTGTCATACACTTTGACTTACATATCTAACATTTCGCTACACGAACATACACTTTTACACATTAATTATAATACAAAATACATGTTAACTACTACTCTAATGGTATCTCTCATTTATACATACAGTTCTGTTTTGCCGACTCAAAACAGTGGTAGAAAATCCACAAAAGTATCTCAAAGCACATCATAGGTGCGTTTATCAAACCTTAGGAAAATAGGTAATTTAAAATGTACCTTAAGCTAATAAAAACAATCTAGGTTTACCCAAAGTGCTCTATTCATAATAAGGCTACATTCCAAACTCAAAAGAATACCAACCCAGGTTGACATTATTATTATTATTACGTCTTCTATTTTAAATCTTAATGCAGGCTGAGATCTAAATTGTCTGTTGTTTGTTTTTGAATTTAGTTCTCATACTAACGCCAATAGTGTGAAAAATTGTATTGTAATGTACGTCCCGTAATTATGTATACATGCTATGAGTTACTTTATTGTAGTTCAAACATACTATGGCTCTGACTCCAGAGCACTCTCCATTTTGTAACTCACCTATTTATGGAAGGCAATAAGCAATCAAGTGTTAACAGTTGTTTAATGAAATGTCACTTTAACTGTGTCGAATCTCGTTCTAAAATGGATAGTAATTCTTTTCAACTCTGAATTTTTATGTGACTCTTGCTGGAGATGGAATTTCTGAAGCTAAAAGATCACAGGATACAAATATTATATCTTTGCATAAGGAAAAAATAGTAATATTCTAGGTGGGTTATCTGTTGAAGATCTTTTCAAAAACTTTGCTGGTAGTAAATTGAATGATTTTAAGAGTTTTTTTTTTTTTTTTTAATGAACCTGAAATTCTGAAAGAAGAAATTGCTTAATTAAAATCTCAGAATAAAGAAAATAAGGATTTACTTATTAAAAAAAAAAAAAAATGTAAAGGTTTAAAGCAAAAACTAGAATGTTTGTTTTAGTGAAATCAATTTAAGATATTGCATATGACAAAGACAAAGAGCAGTGGGTCAAGTTCAAACAAAAAGAGAACAGAAAATCAAAAATTAAGAGAGGTAGGTAACAAAAGAAATCCTAGTATGAGTTCAAATGTACATTCATGTCCAAAATGATTGTCGCATATCTATAACTGTTTTCTTGTAAGAATATAATTTGATAATGATTTTGCAGGGTACTTTTAACACTGATACTATGTGTATAATCGGGAAATATATATTTGTGGTAAATTTCATAGGAAAAGAGTTATAAATACGAAAATTAGAATGAATAAAACAAAATGTTGCTAAATGGACACGAAAGTTTTATTTTCGTTTTATTGTTCTTATTTACTGCTCTTTTGACATGAAATTTTCCACATGCATGTCTTCGCCGATTATACAGATATTAAAATTATACGAAATATCGGCCGAATTCCTTATCAAATTATACTCCTACAACAACATATTTATAGACATGCGACAATAATTTTGGACATGAGTGTACATAAAGCTAACATAAACTGGTTTCAGGTTGTGGTATAGCAAAGATTGATTTAGCAGGAAAAGAGATCTTTTTGTAATAGGATTTGATTCTACTGTTAAAGAAAGTGATATAAAGAATATTGTGAATAAAAGAAAAGAGATTATAAAAACTAAATATGATACTTATGCGTCCTTTCATGTTGGAGATTTGATACAGATTTTGGAATCATCAATGACCCTTCGATCTGGCATAATGGTATGCTAAATGGTTCTTATTATGGGAGACTTTTAACAACTAATGCTGAAAAACAGGTTAACAATGAGAATAATAATAACTAGTCTGTAATGAGGATGCATAATTAGTATCAAAATATTCCAGGCTCGAGAAGCAAAAGTAATATATTTTATACTGCTGTTGCTGTTTGTTCATTTGATATAGATGTAACAGAACTACAGTGATAATCAACATTCCTATGATTATTTACTGTACCTCAAGAATATGAATGTTTTCGCTCTCAAAAATTATTTTTCTATGCAGTGTAGTCGTGGAGGTGTATTTTACTTGCTGTCAAAACAAATATAAGTTGTCACCAGAGATACGATTTAAAAATTGAGACTGAATGTAGAAAGATTGAAATTGATATAGTAAATGGAAAGAATTTACTGATTGGATGTCGTTACTTTGACCCAATGTATTCTGTTATAAATTTCATAGGTTATTGAAATTTTATTGCTTTTAAAGTGAATTTTCTGAACTATGACAGTGATTATTGGTGATCTTAGCAATCCACAGTTGACTGAACTAATAGAAACTTTTCTGTACATAAATTATTATTCAAAATCCAAAGCAAGGATTTTTATTCAACTTAAATGTGGAATATACGCTCTCAAATCTCAATCTCATTTTACACAACACATTAAACTTTAAACCTAGTAAAAATGTTCTGCCCATAATCTCTCCTGATCAATGTCATGATCTCATTGCTATATCTGTTAAAATGTCCATCTAGAGTACAAGAGATATTGAGAGATTAATGTTTGTTATAGGTATGCTAATACTTCTTTATAGAGAGAAACTCAAAGCGGCATGGACTAACATTTTCCTGAATAAAGACATATTGTCGTGGATGCAATTAACAATAATATTTCGATAGCCGTTAAAACACATTCTAAGTATCGTAGATGGTATTCTCGCACTCTAATTAGGTTACTTAACAAAAAACTCATAAGAAATATAAAAGAACTCAATTGGCACATGATTATGATGCTTTTTCCAGATGTCATCTAAATAGCAATCTCTTTTTAAAATATTATATTAGGATTAAAATAATATATATATATATATATATATATATATATATATATATATATATATATATATATATATATATTAGAGATAGTAAAAA
The DNA here is from genome assembly GCF_964235325.1 of Thermobia domestica. Classification (NCBI taxonomy): domain Eukaryota; kingdom Metazoa; phylum Arthropoda; class Insecta; order Zygentoma; family Lepismatidae; genus Thermobia; species Thermobia domestica. Next base: position 17,717,072 of record NC_137464.1, read on the forward strand.
ATCCGGAAACCGGAGATTTTATTTTCCGAAACCGGATTTTTTACTTTCCGGATTTCGGAGCAATCTGGATCTTGAATAAAATCCGGATTTTGGATTGGAATAGTTTTCGTTACTTTTTTTTTTTTTACCTCGTCTATGTGAGTTAGAAGGATGCGATGTTATATATATATATATATAGGGTGTTTCAAAACAACACCAACAACATTTGGGAGGTGATTCCTGACACCAAAATAAGACGAAAAGTATAGACCAACCTGGATGCAGAAATGCTTCCTTTCGGAGTTACAGATTGCCGAAAACATGAAAAAATGAACTTTAAAGGTCCATAGCTCCAAAACTATGAGACCTACCGTAGTCGGGTCAAGACTTTACTTAGGAACTAATATGTGCTCTATCCAAAAATACATGTTTCAGAATCCTAAGGTACTCACACAACAATTTTTGTACAGGCAGTTTGGTTACGGGCATATAATCTGAAGTACTCACTAACTACCTCTATAAAAATTGTTGCGGAACTACTGCAGGATTCTGAAGCATGTATTTTTGGACAGAGCACATATTAGTGCCTTAATAAAGTCTCGACCCGACTACGGTACGTCCAATAGTTTTGGAGATATGGACCCTTAAAGTACATTTTTTCACGTTTTCGGCAGCCTATAACTCCGAAAGGAAGCATTTATGCACCCAGGTTGATCTATACATTTTGTCTTATCTTGGTATCAGAAATCACCTCGAGCTCCTTCGTGGCTAAGCGGTTAGCGTACGCGCCTTCGGCGTGGGAAACCCGGGTTCGATTCCCGGCGGGAACTCATGTGGTTCGGATTCCACGTTAATCAGTAGGTCCACGTCTCATATAGCCTCGCTGCTGAACGGGACGTTAAATCCAAAATCAACTCAACTCAACTCAGAAATCACCTCCCAAGCGTTGTCGGTGTTGTTTTGAAACACCATATATATATATATATATATATATATATATATATATATATATATATATATATACAGTATGGCGCTAAATTCGTTGTACAAAAGCAGAGGAGTGATTCCTGGGAGTAAAACAAACAAAAAAGTTCTAATAAACAGGGCGAAAACCCCATCGTTTACGTGTTATAGGCTGCCGAAAACATGAAAAAATGAATTCTAAAGGTTTATAGCTCCAAAACTATGGGACCTACTGTAGTCGGGTCAAAACTTCACTTAGGAACTAGTATGTGCTCTATCCAAAAATACACGTTTTAGAATCCTAAGGTACTCACGCAACAATTTTTATGCAGGTAGTTGGAGAGTACTTTGTATCACAGACCCGTAGTCAAACTCCCTCTATAAAAATTGTTGTGGAAGCACCTCAGGATTCTGAAATACGCATTTTTGGATGGGGCACATACTAGTTCCTAAGTGAAGTCTTGACCCGACCAAGGTAGGTCTCATAGTTTTGGAGCAATGAACCTTTAAAATTCATTTTTTCATGTTTTCGGCAGCCTATAACACGTAAACGATGGGGTTTTCGCCCTATGTTTATTGGAAATTTTTTGTTTGTTTTACTCCCAGGAATCACTCCTCTGCTTTTGTACAACGAATTTAGCGCCATACTGTATATATATATATATATATATATATATATATATATATATATATATATATATATATATATATATATATATATATATACAAATTAATATGCGTTTGAGGTTAGTGTAGCATGGTATACATACCAAATCACTGAATGTTCTTAGAATAAATGGTGGTGTAGCAAGAGAAACATGGCGGGGCTAGTAATTGCTATGCACACAGGAATGCAGATATATATATAACCCCACCATGGCCGGTTCCAAACTTGTGCTCAGAAAGGGAGAGGAACCCCTTCCTCGTTCCCTGGTTCACACACACTGTGATGTCCGGGATTATCTGAAGGGGGGACATCGGATTAGGGAATTAACGTAGAAACATGTTATTGCCTTGTATGTCCTGTTGCCACTTTGGTACTTCCCATATTGTATTTACCAGACAAGTCAGAACAACAACCCCCCGGCGGAGGTGAGGCTTCGGCTATCCTTCGAAATGGACGACTAACTCGTGCCCCTGGGTCCGGGAGAAAAGACTATGTGATACCCCAACATGTATGAAAGAGGTGTAGTTTGTGTGCCCAGTAGGGAGGGAAAGGATAATGCAGTCACAGCCATCAAAGACCGTTTTCGTGGTGCTCTTGGGTCCGGAATGGGATACTTAGTATCCTAACGAACATTCGTACCTTAGAGGAAGAGACGTACCCAAACAAGCCTTCGTCCTACGTTTTTTTTTTTTTTTTTTTTTTTTTTTTTTTTTTTTTTTTTTTTTTACTGGATGCAAGATCTACGATCCTACTCAGCCATTGGGGCTGAAAATGTACAGTGTATTTAGACATCATATCACTTCTTACTAGTTGCAGTTCTTGCATTGTCTTTACACGATTACAAGACTACTTAACTTTGAAACTAAGTCGCCTAAAATTGAAAGAAAATGTTTCACATCCTTATCTTGGAGGATAATGAGTAAGTTAGGTGTTCTTTTGGTTGCTCACGAGAAATGTAAGGATTGTAATAAACAGAAAGTGGAGTAATATACAAGAATATTGATAAAGCTTCCAAAATAGATGGTCGGTCTTTCCACAATCCTCTGGCTAAAGACTATTTTACCTAATTTGCATTTCATAAGCATAAAGAGATATTTACATACTAATTTAACCTAGGGTTTAGTATGAGAGAAGGCCTAGTGCCATTTAAAAATTTCGTAAAAACAAATTGAGTACGATATATAGTTTTTTATACTAATAGACCATTAATCTCTAAATGTATTAAGAAGTTATAACTTTTTGCTTACCTGATAACTGCTACACAGTCTGAAAGTGCTGATATGATGCTATCTCGAAGCTTTTTAAGAGACGAATACTCATCCACCTTCGCATCAGAATTAGCTAACACTAAAGCTTTTAGGATGTAGTACTCTTCTTTCGCAATAGACAACCTCTCCATTCTTTCAACTATTTGTATGCACTGCAATACAGAACGTACAAGTTTATTTACAGTTGTTCTTTGAATTTAACGGAATTTAACAACGCAAATAATATTAATATAAATCTCCTGACGTTCTCTTATTTAATATAATACAAACCCAACACACACTCTCTACCTCTGCACTGAAATTAACAATGTTGTAATAGACAGATCTCCAAAATTTAATAACGCGCGAAAGACTTTTTAAAAGCCTACAATGAAACAAAAGCTCAAAGAAGTAGCTTACATTGCGTATTAAATTTTATTTTTTACAACAAGACAGCGGTAGGATGGATACAATAAATAACATAATACAATCACTGACGTGACAGTCTTTCGCGGACCTGAGCCTGCTCAAACGCTATCTGTTAGCGACCAGCGAACTACGTCCAGGCTAATGACAAACACGTGATAAGCGCGTTGCGTCTCTCTGTCTCTAACAGGCGTATCAAGAGCTTTCTGGAACTAGTGGCCGTTATGTCTTTTATTTTCGTGGCTCACCAGTTCGACTCACGATACTAAGTGGATGTTGATATTTGGGTGCACCGCCTAGGAATCAAACCCGGGAGCATGGACGTGAGTCCAACGCTCTAACCTACCAACGCTTTAACCAAGCGAAGTAGCTCAAGTGGTAGAGCGTTGGCTTCGCATTCGGGAGGTCGCGGGTTCGAATCCCGCTGCCGACTATCCTGACTGGTGTTTTCCAGGGTTTTCCTCAGTTCTACCAGGCAAATGCCGGGATGGTACCTACTAAACAGGCCCTGGCCGACACCTTCCCAAATCCTTTCCATTGTTGTTGTTGTTGTTAGATATCCAGTATAAAATGGCCTCTTAGCTGTGTCTGGTGGTTGTTAAATAAATAAATAAAATATTAACCAGCTAAGCCCTCTACCAGAATACTACGGAGCCCCCTTACATACAATAAATACAGTGCGTAATCTATAAACAAGCTATTGAACTTTCCAGAGTTTCGAGGTTCCTTATCGAGTGTATAATATCCATACCATCCTTCATTGTTTGGCGCACGCTGCACTAATATTAGAGCCATATTACAGTAGAAAGAAAAACTGCTGCTACGCTATTTGTTAGACTATTTCAAGAAAACGCATCACTAATATCCTGCCAACAAATTTCCTTCCCATACTCGACTTTACTACTGCTGCCTTCAATTAATTCTTAAAGTCCCTTAAAGTCTGTCTATTAACAATGAAAATACAGACCTCATTCCAACACACTCATGTAAAACACACAACGAAAATTAAATTAACGTCTGGAATGTCAATTCTTTCAGCCATTAAATTTAAGAGGAAAAACAAAATTTTAACTGAAACGTAAACACCTAATCATATTCAATTTTTTGTAAAGTTGTAATGTGTTTGGAACAGTTGAAACCAATTGAGAAATTAATTCAGTACGTCGTCTTAACATTATGAATTAAAATAAGAAAAGAAACAAAATCTGACGAATGGTTGCATAAATTCTAGTTTTATATTTTGCAATGAAATACTTGAACCCAGCTTAAACGAAGTTAGCACTACACTGTCATCACGAAATTTGAATACTTTTAATGAACAGAAATTTCACACGAAATGATACAAGTACTTCAATTACAACACAGAGAAAGAAATCAACTATGTTAAATATAGGTATACATTCTGCGAACAGAGAAACAAAAACAAGACTTGCTTCAACATTTGACTATCAATGACATTTTTGTTTTATATGGCTAATAACAGATATTTATACAATAACCGTGGTAATTTTTATGTTCCTTTATTCATTGCTGTCTTTTCCAAGTAAAATGGATTTTGTATCAATAAATCAAAATAGGTATCGTTTGAGACGACAACAGAAACCTGTAATATATTATTTCAAACTACAATGATATGCTTGTGTAGTTCTTTTTTTTTTTTTTTTCATGTTGTTGCCAAACTTCGAATTTAATCGACTTAGAAAAAATAAACCGTTCAACAATTTACCTGCAGGAATATTTTTAAATGCATAGACATTATTGAAAGGAAGAAAGAAAAAAAAAAAGAAAAAATGAATTTTAATGGAGATTTATTAGCCACTGCCACCACTTTCTTTAAAAGATATGATCATACTATACTAAGGTGACCAGATTCTGACAAGCGAAAAGTAGAACATAAATATAATAATATACAATAGTTTACTGCGTCGGCAGTACGTATGTCCTTATTTCACTTAACGTTAACCTAAAGTTAATTATTCATTTTCGTTACAAAGAAAAGCACTGAACAAAAGTATTGAAGGAATTCAACACAACTCTAAATATTTTGATGAATGACAGTGATTTTTTTTTTTTTTTTTTTTAATGAACGTACAGTGAAACTTCGTGCAAGGCTAAAGATTTTTTAAAATCGATTTTCGGAGCGTGGGATTATTTTAAGGAATGAGGGAAAATTTAGATCGGCACGAGGAAATGTCTACTTATCATTGTCGTAACTTAAGTAGAAATCTTTCCTACCATACCAATATCTCAACAAGCTTTTCTCAATAAAAACAACGTATTGCAAAACAATAGTTTGTTGATTGTTCTGTTTTCCTAATCCTTCGAGGAGTGTTATAAAACAGCGGTTCATCATTCAGGAAAATAAAGAATAAAACATTAAAATATTGCAAATGAGTTACTGTAACTCAGGACATTTCGCTGGACATTTTAAAAAAGAAGGACATTTCTCAATTTTCTAGGCGTCTTCGCAACACGCAGGACTGCTCTTTAAAAAACAGTATTGTACTGTGAAAATCAGTACGTCTAGTCACCTTACACTATATATCACTTCAAATATTAACAGAATCGAACTTTATTTGAATGCCTTATGGAGCTTTATTGGTATCTCGGACAGCCCTTATCGCAAAAATTATAAATAAATAAATAAAAAAAAACATGTGAAATGAATCTCCTTTGAGACTGGCAAAAGTAACCATTCTGGACAAAGGATTAGATTTAACTATGGGAAGTTCGTCATAATATAAGGACAAAGAAAGTAAATTTAAAAAAATGAAATTTAAGACTAGGTTAGTGCCACACTTATCTTAAATGTTCTGCCTAGCGAAGATTATCAATCAAAATTATTCTGGAAATGGTACAAGACTTACTGCAGTCAACAGAGGGACGAAAACAAACGAAACAGTAGGATTTTACTCGTATTACATCAAAATTCTTCTATGTGTAATTTGGGAATCATTCCACAAATAGAACAAACTATATTCAAGAAATTAGTTTGAAAATATAAAATCCGTAAGGTGCATAACGTTACTGGAAAGGTACTTTTGAAAATTTATTGTGAAATATGGAATTCAGTCTCAACAAAGAAATATGGAATTCATTCTCCAAGTTCTCAACATACTTATAAGTGTAGTGTTTTAAGCTTCTACGAGCTCTAGTGCTTATTTTATAACTCTACGATATTAATATACTATGATTTCCGTTGACGTTTGTGATATGAAAGTCAATGGGAAACATAGTGGTATAATGTATATGTGATATGCACTAATTCTGTGTATTTAATTAGGATTATAGACTACTTACGTGTTGATACAACTCAATGGCCCCACAATCTCTCGCTTGCTTCTCATCCAACGTGAAATCCGAAGCGAACCTTAATTTTCCTGTTGATGGCAGTGATCGATACGTAAGAGTCAGAGTAAGAATTTCCGCCCAGGTTGTCTGTAGAAGTCGCATTTGGTCATTCAAAGAAAGCTCGGTGAATCCTGGAACAAATTACTATCATTACTGCTGTTATCTTACTACAATTGAAAGGAAAAAAAGAAACAAACTGTCGCACACGTAGCATTTTCTTTTTTCCGACTGTTCGTCTGCTAGAGTTGTGAATAAAACTTGTGTAAAACGCATGGGATCAATAAGGTAGATGCTTCAAGTTAAAATAACACAAAAAGAGTGTTTGCCGCTGTTATTTATTCTTTCCTTCATTCATATGGAATTAAGCACAATAGAAAGTTGAGACGTTGCGCTACAGTTTAATATGGTGAGCTGGAATAAATCCCAGGTTCCCCGCATAGGAGGAAGGAATACTAACCAATTCACTCCTTTAAAATTCCAGGGGGGGGGGGAACGGTGCTTAAGTGATAGAGAACTTACTCTCAGTGCGAGGAATCCCTGGTTCGATCCCAGGAGATATGAATTAGTCGTAGACAACAGCATGTCCGTAGGTTTTCTAGGGATTCTCGCGCTTCCTCCCATATTCTCATTCCACCAATTCTTCACAATCATTTACTTTCATTAACGATTCGTTCTCTTTGATCTGAAGGCTATAACCGTGGAATGTACAACTAAAAAAACTTCATTTAATTTCATTTCTTCACAATTCCAAACATGATATGACTCTTGTATTTGTTGATTCTAAGTGAAACCGATTTATGTTGGTATAGCTGTCCTGCTGTATATTGTCCCTCTTATCTCTATCTATGTAAGTATCTTACATCTGAGACTTGTCATCTGATTAAAAAAGAAGAAAGAGAAAAGAAACATGTTTGCTTCCACGCATCATTTCCTTTAGTTCTTGTTCGGAATGCAGTTATTCACACCCTGACGTTGTATCTATTCTGGAAAGCTATGCAATGGGGAAGCATCTATTCTAAAGCAACTTATAATATGTTAAAAAGAAATTGTTCGATACAAACTTGACAACATTGCGTTACAACCTTTTGTTTGCAGGTGTTGACAGAAAATGGGGTAGGGTACAAAAGAAAAAATGGTGGGTTTTGGGTTAAAAAAAAAAATACATGCTACCTGCAATAAACACTCCTGTCAGTCAGTGACAAGCGATGAAAGATGATTAGAGATAAACTGTTCTGCAGGAGTCCAACTTTTTCTTTTACACAATTTACGAAGCAAGAATAGTGCTCGTTTGCATCTACATAACTCTCTGTATAACTTATATAGCGAAATTAATCAGATAGTCAATTTGGTTTATTCTGTATATTTAAATAGAAATAAATATTATGTGGAATAGTTTTCTCTCAATAAACTGAGTTTTATATTTTGTTTCGTAGCATTTCTAACCAAAAAAGAGGCATTAATTGCGATAGAAAGAACTACTACAATTTCTGAACACGGGTACCGTCTTCATATTCTGTTCATGCGGTTATTAAGAGTAATTTTTTTTCTTAGTCCTAGAAAAGTTATTTTACATTTCCAGCTCTTTTAAAGAATGTACTTTCCATAATACTGTCACGGACTACGGTAAACTCATTTATTAAACTTTTGTCCGTGACAGTACTTTTAGTTCATTACTCTTCAAACCGACTTATAAAAATAGAGAAAGAAAACTTTGTATATTGAAAACTCATTTTATGATTAACTGAAGAATTCTTTATCTGTGAAATTGCCTTGTAATTCTGTCTATGGATTTGTTTCCACGTATCGAAGTCAACTACCTTAAATAAGTCATCGTGTAAGTCCATGCATTGACAAACATGATGAACGTATAGTCCTGTAGGTACACACGTACCTATTATTTCATCACGAGTTCAGTAAGTGCATGACCTCGGCATTAGTTGACGAAGAAAACGACTTGAATTCCCTAAGCCGCGGCACTGCGACGCTAGACTACAGAAAGAAGAGGACTCCGTATCCAACAGTGGATCCCTGAACATTACAGTTACACTGAAATGTAAGATCTACAGGAATTCTATTATACTAACATCAATATGTCAAAGGTACGTACTCATTTCATGTTTGTCAAACAATAGCTAGTCATGATACCAAGCTATGACTACGATATCTCTTGCGTATGCTGCTTTATATGTTAATCATAGCCAATTCACAGCATAACCTCAATATATTGTAATATTTTAATATTCTTAAAGATTGAATTTAGAAACACGAAAAGTACAGAGAGAATCTCGAGTAAGAGGAAAAAGACGATTATGTATTCTTTTTGATAAAAATCCTTTGAATTATAATAATAAATTTATTGTCGAAAACTAAGCATGCATTGTTTACATTTTCTATTGATTGACGGAAGATTTTTTTCTTTTTTCCTTAAAATAATGAACTGAGGAAACTACATTCTATTGTCTTACATGTAACATCTTATATTTCCTAATACCCCATCTTTCACGCTTTGAAGTCAAATTAGCAATTACTTTGCCCCCAGAGATTACAATTCTTTCAGACTTGATATTGCGTCCTTAACAGAAAAACACTAAATAAATAGTATTAAAAAGAAAGAAAAAGAAGCATTAAAATTATAATAATCGAAATAAACTCAAAGTTTAGCATATAGTAGATGTATATGAATAAGAAATAACCTGGAATTTGCTTGGCCCATCCAATGATTCCTACAAGCTCCCTGTCGTAGAGATCACTGAGAGTATTCACAATCTGATAATCAGGATCTCCTACATTGGAGTCTGGCAAGGCAAGAAGCATCTCTGGCTCACAGCTAGATAGCACTTCCAGCATCTTGTTCTCTACAATATACAACATTTCATATACTACATACTATGTGGATTACATAAAACAAAAAGTCTAAGCAATTGCAAGCAGTAGAAATAACTTAAACCACTTTAACATAGATATGAACAGTCTTGCCTTGTGCCCTGATGTAGCTGAACTTCAATTAAGCACTTTCATATATATTTTATTACATGGATATTACGCAAAGACTGGAAGAAGTTTCGAAATGTGGGTGTGGAGAAGAATGGAGAGAATTAACTGGGTCGAGCGGAAAACGAATGAAATGGCGGGGGAGAAAAGAAATATTCTAAATATTATTAAGAAGAGGAAGATGAACTGTTTGGGACATTGGCTAAGAAGGAAGTGTAACATGAGAGAAGTTTTAGAGGGTATGGTGGGAGGAAAGACAGGGAGAGGGCGAAGAAGACCACAATTAATGGACGATATCAAATCAGAAAAATCGTACGTGAAGACGAAGAGGTTAGCGGAAGACCGTGGAGCATGGAAGCTTCTCAATTGTAGCAAGTGACCTGCCAATAATGGCAGAATATCTATGTTGATGATGATGAGTAGCATAAAAGTGAATCAGCTATCAGAAAATTCATTTCAATTTCTACTCACAGGAAGAACAATAAATTAAAACAGAAATACGCCTATAAACTGTGAATCGCACTATTTTTCTAAGAGCTCTAGTTCGTTAGGTTTTGAGAAGTGAAGTTGTATATTTATTTGGTTATTATTTCAGAAAGGTTCCACAGGTAAGGAGGAGAAACCTCCTCACACGTATCCAGTTTAGCACTTAAATATCATCGACAAGATGTCAGCGCGAGAAAATTTTAAACTGCAGTTCAACTAAATCGTAATACAACGCAAGACTGTTCACGTTTGTTACTCGTTATGAGTTTTACATCTATCACCAACTTAAACTTCAATTATTTTATCATGCTACAGCATAACAATACTTGTGAAAATACAGTATTTCTGTAAATAAATAAAGAAATGTCTTTGAGTCCCTTTTTAACAGGACCAAAGGGCTTAAATTGAACTTAGATAAGGGCACCCTGGATCACAGATAGAGCAATATAATCAACATCTCAAGCAAACATTAAAATTAATGGACAAAGTTTATTTATATTTTATTACATTATTTATATTTTTGTTACAGATCGTTTCCAGTTTCCATAACTTCACCATTAAGAAGATCAACAATTTTAGTAAGCACCCTAAATAGGACCTCAACAGATACTTTCTAGGATATTATTTTTCCTTAGAAGGGAAATCTTTCATTAGCATTGACGTAAGCCACCCACACTACAGTCAGTGCATGTTATTCGCAATATTTAAATAAAAGTGTAACTAAATTGTCTGTTTTTAATGAAACTAGGAACAATTCAGTACATTTCATACTACTTGGCACCAGAGTTGTGCAACCCTAACTATAATGTTATTATTATTTTTTTTTTATTACTTCCTAAAAGATAAAATCTACTTATTACCAAATATAGCTTAGATATTAACCTACCAGATTCAAAATTATTTATGGACTAGCTTTTACATACAACACCGTCTTTATATAAATGAATTATCCCCTATACAATTACATTGCTTTAGCTTCCGCTTAAAGGAGCAGTTCGAGTTAAAAACAAGTTTGGTGCAATAGAAAGAGAAACAAAAAATAAGAGATCCGTATTTTTTTATAGCTTGATAGGCCGTCTCGTTCAGCTTCTACAGGCATTTGTTTTTGATGAATCGTAAATGGTGACGTCATGGGTGGGATACGCGAGAAACTCAATGTGAGTCAGCAACCAGTCCCTTGTACGCAGTTGATAAACCTTTAATAGTGCATTGGATGTAATAGACTGTGTTTTGGTTGTTAGCAGTCTTGCTCTGTTGAATTCTTGAGGGAAGTTTTTGTTAGTTGTTTTTCCTATAGCATTAGTATAAAAAAGAGTAGAGAGAGAGCAGTAATTACGTTTGTTGTGCGAAACAGTGTTTCTTCCAGACATGTTTTTAGGGTGGCACTGTCTCCCGGAGCTCTCAGAGATTTCCCCGGAGGAGACCAAAATAATACGTCTATAATGTAATAAATATAATAGTACTGTGTAAAAATAATGTGCCTCTCCGAATACTAAGTGTCTCTTCCCCCCTCCCCCCGGATTTTTTCCCTGAAAGAAACACTAGTGCGAAGTAGAAAACACGTGTTAGTACAGCGCGTGCTGTGTCTGTGAAGTGAAGTAGAAATGCCTAACACCTGCTGTGTTTTCGGTTGTAATTCTTGTGCAATTGAAGCTGAGGACGTAAAGTATCTTTTCTTACGTTTCTAAGTCGTGAGAAATCACCAGATTGATATAAATTATGGCCCAAGAAAATCAATAGGAAAAAAAATGTACCAAATAAAATCACTCGTGTTCCAAACATCTTGAAGAGCCTGCCTTCGAGAAGTCAAGTTTACTGAAAGAAAAGTTAATGCCAGTGGCGGATCTAGGCTGGGGCCGGGGGCCTAGGCCCCCAGTTTTTGAGTGACAAAATTGATTTAAGTTATTATTTAGATATTTTTGAAAGTTTTTAGTAAACATGATATACATATCATAGTCTGGGTTCTGACTCCCCCCCTGAGTTTTTACCGTCTAGATCCACTTCTGGCTAATGCCAGGGGAATTATTTACACGCAAACTGAGAAAGAATGCTGTTCCAAGTATATTATTGAAAGGTTTAAAATCCGAGCCATTGAACAAGCACCGATCTATGTCCAGTTACCAACGTACAAATATCGTACTTGATGGTTGTAGTCAAGACGAGGCATTAGAGGGTAATAGAGACGATGTCACTCATGATTCTGAAGATACTGCTTTAGAAATAAGCTATACAATGTGAATTAGGGAGTGAAATATACCGGCTTGTAGAAGGAATCAGTGACGATGACTGTTCCTCAAGACATTGATCCATCGTTTAATTTCTCTGTATCATGTGACAATGATGATGAAACAGGTGATGAGAGTTGTTCCGCGGACAGCTATGAGAATAAAAGAAATATAACCGGTGAAGTGTTTTTCGTATTCTGGCAAACTTTACAGATGTTACTTCATTTTTGCCTCATATGTTACGCTCCTGTACATACCTTGAAGCACAAAATTATAGGGTCAGCGTTAAAAATTGCAACAAAACGTGAAAATGAACATACATATGTTTGGGAATCGGAAGAATGATTAAAGAGAAGGTACTTAGGTGTTGCAGCAACCTCGTCCGCCATCTATTTACATATTGGTTTCGATTTTTTTTTTAACGCTGAACTCATGCTTTATAGGATACGTTTTATAATATTATAAAAACGTTTGTACAGTCCACCATCAAATATCATTTTCTACATGTAGATAATATTTGTAAGTCTTTGCAATCAGTTCTGGAAAAAGAAAACGCACTTAGAACGTGCCACCGCACCTCTCACAAACGAAATGCTTGGCACTGTGTAGTATGTAAGCCTGCTCTCGCTCCTTGCCCACCTATGACGTCATCACAAAATCTTTCTTCCTCTGTTACTCGCTAACGACTGAACGTATCGCGATCAAACAAACACCATTCCTTTTAGAATTTTCAACTCTACAAATGGAAATAAATTGTAAAAAATGCATTTCTAAGTCGAACTGCTCCTTTAAGTATCATCTTGATCCTCATCTTTTATTTCCTTAACATACTCTAAGGATTCAAGTAGAAGTTATACACATTACTTTTATTCGCAAGAATGGTCGGAGTTTTTCACGGTCAGCATTATATATGTACACATATTCAACGAACTTAGAAAGTTCGTTACTGAATTCTCTCATTCTCTCTCTCTATATATATATACCCAAAAGAAACCGGACTTTCGTTCTAAAAAAATAATTTATTACATTTTTTACAAAATTCTTTCAGTCTCTTTCAAAGTACTCTCCATTAAATGCGATTCATTTCTCCCATCTTCTTTCCCACTGTTTGAAACACATCTGGAACTCTGGAACTTTTATATCGTCCAATGCGCTCTGCGAAGTTCTTTTTACAGCCTCTACACCATCAAAACATTTTCCTTTTAGATTTTGTTTAATTCTCGGAAAATGTCATCATGTTTGTCAAAAAGTTTGGATCACTTTCAATCTGATTTTTCAAGTCCTGGCTCAAACTCAGACGAATGATTTGATCCTGCGAGAAACAAACTTAGCGGCAACATGTCTCATTTGCAAAACCTCACGCTGGCACGAGCTCCAACTCAGTCCTGCCTGTTTAGAAATATCATGAAACGACGATCCTCGCTGATTTTGGGGCAGATTTTTCGATGTTTTCGTCGTTTCGAAATGATGAAGAGTACCCAGAACGAGCATGATCTTCAACACTCATCTCACCACACTTAAAGCGCCCAAACCACTCAAAAAATTGTGTGCGGTTCATAGTATCCTTCTTGAAAGCCTGTTGAAGCATTTGGCAAGTTTTCGTTTCCAATTTTCCAAGTAGGAAGCAAACACACTTCTTGTTCCTTTGAATATGCCATAACGATTTCGCAGGCGGCAAACGAGAACAGTTGAGAAAAACAATAATACGATCAAACGTAAACCTCCTACGCAGACGCCGCTTGGCCAACTGATCTGGGAAGGTCTCTACTAGACCCACCTAGCAGGAGGACTCTCTACTACGCCCAGGGACGGCAGCGCTCTTTCAATCCGGTTTCTTTTGGGTTCCCCATCGTGTATATATATATATAAAGTTATAGAGAGATCATATTGATGTTGATCAATACGTAAAAGAATGGTGAATATTTTGGTACCGAATAGTAACGGTCGCCACTGTTCAACTGGCAACTGGTTTGGCCAGTGGTTACCAGTTAATATTGGTACCAAAATGTTTACTATCCTCTTAGGTATTGATTAACACCAATATCTCTCTTTGACTTGCCGTTCCCGAGATATTGACCAAAAGAGTTCGATTTCGGGAGATTTAAGAAGTCATATCTCGGGAACCGCAAGTCATAGAGAGATGATTTTTGCGAATTTTTGCGGGAAACAGAAGATGTAGATAAAAAAAATTTTCTTTTACATATATAAACAATCACTGTTATCTTTCCCGCTCCATTCTTTTTAAGTTCGTTCTGGCAATGCTCTTGGGGCATTCTGAACTGTTCATTCTTACATATCTAAAAGAATACTATACCACTATACCTATGATGATATAAATTTCTCTATACGCTACAGCCCCGTTCAACCGGTGCCGATGGTGCTTCGGTTAAACCGGAATAAAGGTAATCGATATACAGTACTGTACATCTGCATACAAATCTCAACTGGCAGGTGTCTTTAGACCTTTGCAGTACCATACAGTATGCGTGCTAAAAATAGACGGAGATGGGTGAGTATAGCCAATGCATGCATCGTAACAATGAACTTACAACTTACTCTTTGATAAGTAATTGTTAGACCAAAACAAATACCGTACTCATTGTTGGTATTCCGATTTTCAGTTAATGCGGTTAAGCGGGACTGTAGTGTACTATATATATATATATATATATGTTGATTACCTTCAAGAGAGGTTTTTGTAGGAAGAAGTGACTGAATCTGGTACGGCACATCAGGATTCCGGCGATACTTTTGTCTTCCTCCTCGTACTCGGTCCAGCCTCACTCCTTCTTTGAGCATTCCCATCCGTAGACACTTTTGAAACCTACACGCTTGACACGCCTTTCGCCGCCTCTTATTTATTTCACAGTCATTCGACGCGGGACACGTGTATTCTATATTTCCTAAAACAAAGAATGTAATATTAGCAAGGTTACCAATTATTACGGTAGGAAGATTTAGTTATCACATGCTTAATATAATCACAGACACAAAAAACATAATGGTTCAATGGTAAGTGCTCCCCTCAGTTCAGAAATCCCTGGTTGGCCATCTTATGAAATATCGTGTCCATGAGAGATTGTTTAATCGAGATCCTTACCATTGCACCATTTTTTCTCGAGATCCTTACCATTGCACCATTTTTTCACTATCATTCATTTTCTCTTATTATGTGCTTCTTTAGCACCCACGGCATAACTGTAGAATTTCTTAAAACTATACTTACGCAAAATGCCTAAATTAAAATTAAACTGTGAACGTTTTGAAAAAAAAGAAGAAGAAGAAAAAGAAAAAAAGAAAAAGTCATGCCACCCTCAGCAAAAATCCTTCCAGAAAACTGATATTGCTTGTAGCAGTATATCTCATTGATTACCTTCCTCTGTATATCATAACTCATACAATTTCTATAGTTTTTCGATAAAATTTCCCTTGCACAGTCAGCGAGAAAAGTTCTTTCCATTTGATGAAATTAGTTTCGTAAATAACTTCAGAATGGAAGGACAATTTGAGTACAGTTTTCAGTAAATTAAAAAGAATGTAATATTCTGTACATTCCAGCCTTGAAACTCGGTGTTACATTCCACCGTTATTCCCAAAATAAATTTTGCCAAACAAAAAGAACTTTTGTATTCCTCTTTCTATACACTACCTGCCGATTAATAAATAACAAGAATTGCTTTAGAGTCTTATTAGTTTTATCTGTGTTTCCTTTACTTCTGAAGCTAATGCACACACATTTTAAATTTATAGGTTAAAAGATACCTACGTTTTCTACTTTAGGTACAGTTTAAGTTTTGTCAGTTGTCTTTGATTTTTGCTAATGAAATGAAATAAAACATAGGTGGAACCAGTGAATATCCGAAGCAATGTTTCATTAATTATTAATCGCCAGATTTATATGATACCGATTAGTACACAGAAAGAAACGTGTATATAGGTACAAGGGAAATTTCGTTGAAAGATTACAAGAATTAAATGAGTTATAATATACAGAGTAAAGTAATCAATAGAATGTAATGCTACGAGAAAGGTTAGTTTTCTGGAAAGATTTGTGACGAAAATGGCACGAAATTTTTGCCGAAACGTTCAAAATTGAATTATAATTACTGTGTTTTGGGGTAAGTAGAGTTTTAATTAATACTGAATATGTATTTCATTAAATCAAGTAGTCATAACCATACGATGTTAAATATTTCATTTAATTTTAATTTCAAGTACAAGGGTGTAACGAAAGGGAAGATCCCCAAGTCAGAATCACAGTGATCAGTTCCCAGACTAAAGTTGGCACACTCTCTTATCTTCTCCTATCAAGTTCTCTGTTGTTGCCTCAGCCAACGAATGAAACAGTTAAGTGGGCTCTTGTAATTTTACGAAACTTTTTTTTATTATTATTAATTTATTCACTAAGTTTCATACAGCACAAGGACATTTGGCTGAAACACAACAATGTAAAAAAAAAAAAAAAAAAAAAAAAAGTACACTCATGTCCAAAATCATTGTTGCATGTCTATAAATATGTTTTTGTACGAATAAAATTTGATAACGAATTCGCCCGGTACTTCTTATAATATTAGTACGTGTATAATCGGCAAAGACACGTATGTGACAAATTTCATGTCAAAAGAGCAGTAAATAAGAACAATAAAACGATAATAGAATTTTCTTGTTCATTCAGCAACATTTCATTTTACTCATTATAATTTTCGTATTTACAATTCTTTTCCTATGAAATTTACCACAAATATACATTTCCCGATTATACACATGATATCAGTATTAAAAGTACCCTGCAAAATCATTATTAAATAATATTCTTATAAGAAGATAATTATAGATATGCGACAATAATTTTGGACATGAATGTACATCTCTTAAATTACAATATTCTCTTTAGTTAAATTCTAAAGTTTCGTTCAGAAGTAAAAATGTCAAAACCTACTGAAACTGTATTGTAATCATGTACTAGTATGAAATACAAGTAGCGCTTAATAATTGATAACCTAGGTGTCTCGAACGTTACCAAATTAAAAGAGCGAGTTCGTCGTGGAGGAACACTAAAGTTAATCAGCGATAGCAAGAATTCAGAATCTATTTCACCACTGATAATCTTATATAGGTAAATTAAATCAGCAGCACGGCGTCATCTGTCAGGGGTACATAAGTTCATTAAAGACATTAGTTCCTGTCTCGAGTGATCATGTAACTCTGGAATTCTAAATCTAACAATGGTCACAAAAAAAGTTTATTTTTGTCAAACTGTTAAAAGTTTATTTATGTCCAACTGTTCAGGTTTCGAGTGATGTGTCTACGTCTAATTTTTTTGTGTTTTTGAGTCGGGAATAGTGGAAACTGATCATACAGAAAATTAAGTGGTAGTTTACTTAGATATAAACTCATAATAATAATTAAAACACACACACACAAATGTAATGTTATTTCACACGTTTACAAACATGTATCTCGTGTAACAACAGACATTACATGCTATATGCGACTGGCAGAAAGATGTGTAAAATTAACTTCAACTAAAATTATGCATTAAATTAAAAATTTTAACCTCTGTTTGTTCAAGCATCATTCAAATTCGAACCAATATCGCAGAGTGTTTCGGATCTAACATTCACTTGAGCTGCGTTATATTATGCTACTACAACTACCTCTCGAAATTCAAACACGGATATAATCGATATCAAATTGCCAACCCAAAATTAAATTGTACATTATATACATAAAGTACACCATATATTTCTGATTTATATAAAGTTCAATGTTCCAGTACGCTATTGTTCAAACTTACAAACAAGTTTATACTATGTTTTACAATATACCCTACGTAAATAGTTGACTAAATATAATCGAAATCAAGATATTAAAATTTCTTAGTGGGGACATAAAATAAACGTCGTCTTAAAATTATTTTTTAATAGAATATAAAAAACTCTGAAGAGCTCTGATACGTCGTGCGATTATGTACCGCCAGAACGAAACATTTATAACGAGTAACAAACAAGGGAGGGTCACGAAGTGGCTCCTTTGAGATCCGAACGAGACAATTGCGTTTGCATTTGATATGTTATGACTAGACGAATCCCAAAGTTATACGTGCCACCGGGCGGAATATCGTGAGTTACAACATATTTTGTAATGTAAAAGGTACAAAGCTGGCAGAGTATTTTTAACCGTGTAATTTGTTCTGAAACGGTTGGGTAACTGGAAAGTTCGGCGAACACGTATCCTATCATTTTCAACGGCACACTTTTTGGGATAAAAAGTTTGCCCCAGGGTCCCAAACGGGGTGGAACTCAAAATTTTCAAATGGTAAAAGGGGTTAAGTAGCACATCGTTTGAAAGCTGTTGCAAAATGAAAGAAAATGAAGCAATTCTCGACTCTCTATGATAATCCTGTGCAAAATGGCGGTAGGTCAAAGTGTAAACTCAAACTTAATTGAAAGTCTGTGGTCACGGTTCTCTCGATGACCACACAACTCTAACTTCCTGTTCATACTGATAAACAAAAGTTGAATACCTTCGGATATTTTTCTAATTTTATCATACGTAGTTCATACATAAAGGACTTGCTGCACCAGTCAGGTTGGGGACTCTATTGTAACGTATTCGTGATGGTTACATATGTATTCCATTCGTCGGTTTGATCGCAATATTTCAAGAATTCCAAATATACAAAAAAACGTTCATGTACAAGATTGGCAAGCAGTACCAAACCACGTGTAAATCATTTCAGTACATCGAGCTGCGTCAAACTTTGTTGGTTTGGTCACAATATTCCAAGAAATAGCTTATTTATATACAAACGCATTTTCCACGCTGGCAGCTATATTGGATTAAAGATGATACTCTTTGATATTTTGTGGGTATCTACTATTGACCATAATCGTAAATACTACATTTCGCTTCTCCAACACCAGTGGCTTGAGCTGGACATGCGTTCGATACATAGTGCGGTATTTTGAATTCAAGATGTCGCGTTTTTGGACATTTCGCATCTTTTCGTCACCTACTGATCAACATTCATGCCAAATTTGATTTTCCTAGCGTCAGCAGTTTGGTATGCCTATCCTTTCGACATAGATTTTAAGCGGCCATCTTGGATTCAAGGCCATAGTTTTCAATTAAGCTTTTGTTTACATTTTGACGTGCCGCTATTTTGCACAGGGTTGTCGTAGATAGTCGAGACTTGTTCCGTCTTCTTTCATTTAACAACAGCTTTCAAACGATGCGCTACTTAACCCCTTGCTATCTGAAACTTTTGAGTTGGACCACCTGGGACCCTGGGACAAGACGCTTTAACTTAAATTGTTGTACTTTGAAAATAAATGCCACACGTCCTTTTCTGTTTTCACATTTGTATCACCGTTTCCGATTTATAGGGGTGATCATGGACTTTTCAATTAATTTTTGGTTTACATTTTGACCCGCCGCCATTTTGCACAGAGTTGTCGTAGAAAGTCAAGATTTGCTCATCTTCTTTCATTTAACAACAGTTTTCAAAAGATGGGCCACTTAACCCCTTTACCATTAGAAACTTTTGAGTTGGACCTCATCTGGGACCCTGCGGGGGACCCTGAGGCAAACCTTTTTTTTTTTTTTTTTTTTTTTTTTGAAAAATATGCACCTGAAAATAATGGAATACCTGTTCACCGAGTTTCCCATTTACCCAACCATTTCCGAACAAATGACTCGGTTCAAACTATTTTGCTTGGAATTTTTTGTACCTTTTACATTACAAAATACGTTGTAACTCACGATATTCCGCCCGGTGACACGTATAACTTTGGGATCCGTCTAGTTATAACCTATCAAATGCAAACACAACTGTATTGTTCGGATCTCAACGGAGCCAGTTAGTGATCCTCCCTTGTAAGAATAAACAGCTCAGTGTGTTGAATTAAGAGAGGAGAAAAAGAAAGAAAAAAATAAGCTATTAAAATTCTACAAGAGAGACGGTGGAAAGGAGAGAACTCAATTAGAAAAAAGAAAAGGGGATATCGTAATATCGTAATATACCGTTTCACGAAAACAAATTGATACAAATATATGTGTTTGTTTATTCAAAACAATGAACAAGCACACTTAAGGATTTGACTTTTAAGTCTAGTTTCACTGTCTGTAAATTCTGACTGCATTCAAATATTTAAAAACAAAACAAAACAAAACAAAAAATAAAAAACTGAAACTCGCATGCATTAATATGATAGGAGAAATTATCAACCAACGAAATTCGCCCAGGAGCGTCGCCACAAGGAGTAGGAAAAATTTTTAAATAGTAAACAAGGTCCGAAATTTCAGAAATCGATCTGTACATCTTTCATTTCGGAAAGTCGGCAGAAACGTTGAAGTTGAATCAAAATGTATGTCTCGCAAAAAATTTCAAATGATACATTACCCGACTCTCTCCGTTATTTAAAACTTTTTTGAGTTTTTCCAGCTATCCCTTCTGGTGACACTCCTGGCTGAATATGGTTAGCTCAAAATATCAGGCCCTAAAATACATGGAATATAGTTTTAAGAGATTTTTAAAATATTAAATGTTTTAGAGGAAAAAAGAATCGACCCTGATAAATGAGACTTCCCAGTTATACTGTATTAACATTTTTCGAATATCTGGAAAATTAATTCTCAAATTGGAGAGGGGGAAAACTTCTATTTATTGTAGAATTAGTGCAAAGTAGTATTTTACTAAGATCTATTAGAGCTCATCTATAGTTACAAAACTAGAATACTCGTTTTCGATTGCCATTACTGTAGGTTCACGTCCTACTGAAAGGACAACGCTTCGCTTATGGCTCCGAGTTGTTCCTATCCTACTTTAGTCGAGATTCTGTCAACCTGGGTATTGCAAAAAGACATAATCGCAAAAACACACAGAAAACTACGCCTTTGAATATCAAAAAATAAATTAAGACCGATAAATCAAGAAAAAACTAAACCGACTACCTCTTTAACTTTTCCTACAAAATAAAATATATTTTTATTTTACTCAATGGGACTGTTCTTACCCTGAATTGTTCTCTTAAAGAATGCTTTACAAGCTTCACACGATGCTACTCCATAATGGAAACCAGAAGCAACATCACCACAAACTAAGCATAATCTCCGCGGCGACTCCTCCTCCTTCATGCTCTCCTAAAAGAAAACAAAATAAAACACATTAGGAAACATGTTTCAGTCCCAAAATATACATAGGTTGTCCAAACAGATATAGTCCAGCTGTCAGAATTTCCCTACGTGGAAAAAAAAATATTTATCCATCAAGCATCTTTACCGGATTAACATTTAATATATCTATCAAACATCTTTAACTAAAATTAAAATTTAATCTATCCATCAAGCATCTTTACCGGAAACTACAATTTAATCTATCTATTAAGCATCTTTACTGGATTAACATTAATATACCCATCAAGCATCTTTAGCGGAATTTTCCCATCAAGCATCTTTACCGGAAACTAAAATTTAATCTATCTATCAAGCATCCCTAACTGAAATTAAAATTTAATCTCCACATCAAGCATCTTTACCGGGATCTTTCCATCAAGCACCTTTACCGGAAACTAAAATTTAATTTATCTATGAAGCATTTTTAACGGAAATTAAAATTTAATATATCCATCAAGCATCCTTACCGGAAGTTAGAATGTTATCTATCTATCAATATATTTACCAGAAATTAAAAGTTAACCTATCTATCAAGCATCTTTATTGGATATTAACATTTAATCTAACTACCAATATCTTTGCCGGAAATTAAAATTAAATACCTATCGACAACTTTACCGGAAATTTGAAATTGTACTTACGCATCCTTAAAATTTTATCTCTCTATCAAACATCGTTACAAAAAATTACTTCTTGTTTCATAAAGATGCTTCAAGTGTTAAAAACCATATAATACATGTCTGTTGTAAACATTTTCTTTAACTATTGGTGAGAGGTAACGCTGAAATTCTGGAAGCTGTTATTTAATACATGAATTGAACAGGTTTTGCTAAAAATATTCTGTCGGGAGAGAGGCCCCGTAGGAGTCTTCTGTATCTATTAAACTTCACAAGTAAATATTTTCATAGGACGAGAAGTGTTCGTAATACGTTCAAGATCTATCATAATGATCACGTCTGAAGCACTGCCCCCAACTCTTCTTCAACAAACAATACAACACCAACAAATGTTAAATTCAGAATCGATAAAGAGGTCATCTGGTACACAAGATGGTAGCTTTTTCATCATTGTTTAATGCGTGATTAAGTAACAGAAAACTATGCAATATCACCATAGCTATAATTCTACAACCACTACAGTAAATAATAAATCTCATTTCAGTTTCCGGAATGGAGGTACACGGCCGAATTTTGCAGCTCACTAGTTTAAACATTTTAGACCAACGTCTGAGTACGAACAACTTATTAGAATTACTAAGTTACATTTTCTAATTTCAACGTTCATACCATTACATATTCCAACAAAAACTCAAGACATACAACTATTCAACAGTTCGTCCGCTTTTCGCCAGTGTTCAATTTCTAAAAGACAGGGAGATAAAGGTTGGGATTCCGCTTTCCAAAATTTTTCTTAATACTTCAAGTCCCTAATTAACATCTAATTGGCAAATTTTGTTGTAATGAAGAGTTCCCTTCCATTAAAGTTTTTTTTTCTTTCTTTCTTTTAAGAAACTGATTTTCAATACAATACACAGTGAATGATATCGTGTCTCAAGTTTAATGAATTTATCTCGCATCTACGAAGTAGCTACACCTTCCAAAATTGTTTATTTACCGTACTTATGTCTTGTATCTCATGCTTAAGCTGGGATAGTAAAGCCTTTTCTACTATATAACAATGTATAATTTAATCATACAAATAAACGGAACTTACAGTCTTAATAGTATATAAAAAGAACATTCAGACTTTTACGTAATTTCCTATTTAAACAAACAAATAAACAAGAAAAAAAAATGCATCACCACTATTACAAGTAGCTCAAGCTGAAACAGGAACTTTTAATCATTCTGAAATAGTTTCGAGACTTGTGTGTATATCGCTCGCAGTATGTCTTCATTTGTTGGATGGCCATCAGTGAGTTCACAGAAAATCGGTAAATATGAGTTTACTAGAAAATATTGCAATCGGAAACAGATGGCCATACATTGTGGAAATGTGCAACAATTAACTGAGACAGCACAGCTGATGAGCTTACTTTAATGAGTCTTCGAAAAACAACGTTAACTCACTCACCTGCATGAAGTGGCAACAGCTCTTCATGAGTGGCGGCCTGTTGTCTCTGGGGAAGAGGACTGATGCCTCATCACACAAACAACTGCATTATACAGTACTCGGTGGACTCGAATTCGATGGTAATGCTTTCTTGTGTATGCACAGCAGCCACACAAGAAAAGAAAAGAAAAGTTCGCATTCGAAATGTGATGGATCGTCACCTCGGTACCTGTTTTCCATTTCGAGCTTCTATTTTTCTTTTTCATTATCAAGCAAAATAAAACAAAAATGAAATTTATATGAATAAAAAAGAATACACTATAAATAGAATAATAATGGTGGTCTATTAAAAGCATTGTTTTAATGGATTTTGGCTAGTTCTAAAGATCAATAATAAAAATTGATATAGTTCTCTGAGTACGTCTCTCAGTCAAGTCTGTAATTACGATGAATACGGTATTACAGTGTAATAAGTGTACTGTTAAACTGTGCTACACGTGACCCAAATTCCCTAGCGTCCACCATCCCGTTATTAATTTTACATTTGTGTCCTAAATTTAAGTTTCTTCTCCCGATACACTAGTTTCCCAAGTACTTTTGCTGTGACTTTTCTTCTTCCCATTCCAACGTCTGGCCCCTTGTCATCAATCTACTTTATTTGTTTTATTTTCTTTCAAATGTTCCTTCCCTTCAAAATGTCCATGTTCATTGTTACTCTTTGCCTCACAAAGATACTTAACTGGTCGTCTATGAACACTATTATTCTCTTAGCTTTAATTCTCTTCACTTCGCCTTTCTTTCTTATTATTCATCACGCTTGTTCTTGCTCCGTTTCTTTATCATGTCTTAGGACTTCACTACCTCTTTCTTAAATAACGTCATATTCTCCTAAGTCTCTTTTCTAAATATCTCCTCTTCGAACTTGCAGCTATTTTAGATTGCAAATTTGTATATTAGCTTTGAGTACATTCTTATTCGTATACAGCTCAAGATAATGAGTCTAACGAAGGCGTTGTAATAATACAGAAGCTTTCAACGTTATTTTGTAAGAGATACTTATTCAAAAGTTGTGCGTTGAATCTGTCCAGAAATGTAAATTAAACAGATAGAAACATGTCTGGTTTCTTTACTTTTGTAAGCCGAGATTTCCGGCGTGATCCTGAAATCCAGGTTGGACGCGAGAGAGTATGCTGGAAAATGGCATGCTCTGTGCAAAGCGGTTTGCATAATAATCTGTCCGCTCAGCAACTTCTCCAGTTTCAAGTCCCGGTTTGGTTCGACCTCACTTACACAGAAGTCCCACTCCCCTTTGTGACCTTCACGTTGCATACAGACGTATAAAGAAAATCATTCAATCAACATATCAATTTACTTTTCTTAATTTATGCACTGAATAATTATAAATTTAAATTTTTTGGCACTAATGCTCAAGCGGAACTAAAATATTCTGCAACAGTATTTGATATTTCCTGCTTGACCATTTTGTTAAAATGTAAATCCTAAATGCTGCTACAGCATGCTCACTTTCGGTTCTTATTACCTTCTTGCATAATACCCTATTCGCATCTATTATGAGCAAGGTATGTGGAGATTAATTTTACAGAACTTCCGATCATATCCGAACTGGTCAAATCTTAACGAGAAGAATCAACTGAAGTCAAGAGATTACATTTCACAGAAAATGAAACTAAAAAGTTTTTAGCAACTCCAATACTTGAAATCTGCTTTAGAGCTTCAAGGGAAAGAAGCGAAGAAACAAAATATTGTAATTTACCACGTGCTTCCGTGTACAAACAATGTTATATGGTCCTGTTTGTAAAAATCACCACATGTATTCACGTCAGAGTACTACACACTACGTGGGATTACTACAACTAGCAGACGACAAACATCCAGCATCTCCTACAAGTCACATGACGACAGGATGGCAGCAGTGCCATCGCCACTCTAGGACGCCTATATATTGGACAGCAACCAGTGGACAGGTACCAGTTTTCTGATCTCCCTCCTCTTGCTTGCCTGGAGCACTAGAACCCTACCTCAAAGCCTCTAGTCTACTTCGGGGCTCTGAGACTTTTACCCCCCTCCCTCTCACTGCTTGCTTCGGAGCATTGGAGTTCCCTACACCAGTCTGCTTAGCCTGCTTCGTGGCTCTTTCAAGATCCTGTCCACGACCGCGCGGTCTTGGGCTATTTAACTTCTACCTTACAATAAGAGAAAGTGGGAGTCGATTCCGGACTTTCATTTTATTAAACCTAGCTCTACCTACCAGAAATTTTACAATATTAAAGATCAGTAACATTAATTATTTTAAGCTTTATTTTTATTTGCATGATCGCAAACGTACTAACTTCTTAAACATACCATGACTACAACTGCAACGCAGGAAGTTTGAAGAGAAATCTTGCACAATAACAGGAAAATCATCACTATTAGTTACCTCTGATGCCAAAGTATAGATTTACCTTATTGCTTTTCCTTGTAATCTATGTATCTTAATTTCTATAAATAAAGATGAAAAGTGACCTTGTTGTGATCGCGTCAGAGAAAAACGGCTGACCTATTTGAAATTAATTTCTGAATATAGTTACTTCCTACCACAAATTGGGTTTTTATCATATCAGTTTAAAAACAACTCATACCTTAAGAGAAGGAGGTTCGAAATTAATGCTAAATAGTGTATCGCAAGAGCTTCTCAAGTTAGGAAGATAAAACTTAGTTAATCATCACCCATATACCCGACTTTCGGTTGTTACGTGCTCAGTGTTCTTTTTAGATTAGTATTGCTGTACTATCAATAATCAAAATTGATAATTTTTGTTCAAAAAGATCTTTAGAATACAGATTAACTAAATAACACTGTATTTGAAACATTTGTAAGAAATAAATACAGATAAACCTGTACAAACTTCCAAAGAAACCAAATTCTGTGATATTCTGTGTTTGCTGTATAAAAGTTAGTGAAGCAACTGAATGTACAATTGTTACACGAAAGTTAGGAAGAAAGAAAAAAAAACTGTGAACCGAATCAAGCATGAGAATTGAGTATAGTGTGTTCACTCAATAGGAGAGCAGTTCGGCAAATGTCTTTCAAATTCCCATGCTGAATTTTACAACAGTATCTCTTCCTCCCTTTTGTGACTGCATTTGCGAGGTTGCAACGTCTTAGCACCCATTATGTCTATTCTTTCTTCCCAATATTATGGCTAATATGAAACAGATGTCAGTCAATGTAAGAACAAGGAAGCTGGTCTTGGTAGCAGGGAGTAGAGCACTAACGTGAAGGACAACACTTGGAACTGTGGCAACTATGGCTCCACGTGGAGTTGACAAGCAACTGTCAATTGTTTTAAATGAGGGTTCTGGTTGGTCATTTGGTTATTGGGGGGGGGGGGGTCCGCAAGATCCTTCGGACAGTGACTTATTTATGGATCGAGCTACCACACGTAGAAGCTGGTATTCTTTACATACAAACTGCACTCCTGTTGAAAAAACAAACTATACATGCAATTTTTTGGGCTGTGGGCAAACGTGAAATAAACGTTTAATTGTGTTTTGTGAGAATATAGGCCTACATAATAATATGAAAGGCTGAACTCATACAAACTCTTCACACACGTTTATGTTTCATCTCGTAACATACCTATAAAAAGAGTACGAATGTAGATTACAGTTTCTGATTAGTTTTGTTCCTATCAAATAAGTACAAGATGTTCAAGACAGTTGAAAACATAACAAAACAGACATTAAGGGGAAAGGAATTACAGAGAAAATTACAACTATTATGTTGTTTACCTCTGTCCTACCGATGGCTTGATCTCCGATTGTGTGAGTCGTCGAGGAGCAATGTTGCTGATCGGGACTTCCAGGCGATGAGCGCTCGTACAATCGGAGCCTCTTAGGAGAGCCAGCCTCCTGGCCTTCGCACAAATCCAACTGAAAAATACATAAATAATAACAAAGTAGTTAGTAATGAATAATTATTTTCTTTCGTTAGTCTCAACAAATAATATGTACAAGCTTTCGCTGAAATAAATAAAGCTATTGTTCAAATTTTCTATCGTTAAAGCATATTAGAAGCCAGTAGCAATGACAGCTAAACAAATATCTCATTTTACACAACACATTTAAGCCATGTTTATTAAATTACAGTATCTGGGAGGAATAACAATGAGATCACATTCCGCAAAACGGAATAAACCTACAAAAATACATTTACATTCAAGAACTCATAGGGACATATTCAGAGACGATTTTATAGGTGATTACAGTCGTACTAAGCGTTGTCATATTTCCGTACTGCGCAACATTTTGATTATGTTATTCACGATTTATATTGAAAGAAGCAAGTCACGACTTCTCCGCAGGGTTGTCCGAACATATTAGAAGAAAAAGGTAGAACTGTATATAAAACTCTCCCTTACTTTTTCATAATGTATTTGGACACCCCTGCGAAAAAGGCAGTGACCAATGTGCTTCTGAATACAGAAATTATAACCACACGTTAGCCAAAGTCTTAGTAGGACGCTAGCCACACGTCAAATTGTCTCTGAATACGCCCCATCAAGTTAAAAACATATATATTGAACAAAAATATGGCTTATATTTTTTGTTTACAATAATAATAATAATAATAATAATAATAATAATAGATTGTCCGTTGTTCGCAAGGGGAAATGCGTTTCATTTTGGACATAAAGGGCAATGTGGCTGAATTTGGATTTAAACAGCATGGAAAGTGTCACGGTTGTCGAAATTACCCCGAAAACTATGCAATCGACATTAATATCGGCCATTTTCGATCGTATCTCCCCTCTCCCAAGTTGTAGGGCTCCTCAGTTTGGATATAAACGGCATCGGAAATGTCACTGTTCATCCCAGCGACCCCGAAAACTGTGGATTCTGCACTAATATCGATCATTTTTAAATATCTTCCCCCTCCCCTAAGTTGCAGGCCTGAACCTCGTCTATGTTGAAAAGTTGACTGAGATCGGGTGCATGCTTCAAGAGTTATTAAGTTTTATTTATTTGTATGTATCTCCCGCCTCTTTCTCTCCCCTAAGTTCTACCGTCAAAGTGAAAAAAAAAAAAAAAAAAAGATCCGAACCTTATCTATGTTGAAAATTTGATCGAGATCGGTCGGGTGGTTCAAGAGATATGAATCCACAAACATAGTCACTTTCAAAGTTATGTATTATATTAAATAATAAATAAAATAATAAATAAAATAATTAAGCATTGCAGAAAACGTTTGTTTCCTGGTAAATAACTTAATGACAAACAAAAAAGTTATGGTGCACCTTAAGACCTTATTTAGAGCCCGTCTAACCTGAATGTAACCTAGAATCACACGTTAAAAAAAAAAAAAAAAAATGACTACAAATTCAACATTACTAGCATTTAACTAAGATAAGACCTATACTAACTTATACCTGTGACATTAGCAAGATGACAGTACATTGCATGGCTAATGAGATATAGCATAAACTTATCGTCAACTCTTAAAAGTATGATTTCTCTTTAATTAAAATATCGTCCAAATATAAAACATGTATCAGATGATAGATCACATCGGGGACATACTTAAGGGTAACTTTTCATGTGTAGTTTTCGGGAAAACAAAACAAAACAAAACAAAAACGAACTTGTGATGCGTATTTTACGAGAAAATCGAAAATCGAACTTCTCATGTATAGTTCACGAAAAAGTTGAAAAACGAACTTCTCATGTGTAGTTTACGAGAAAATCGAAAAAAAAACGTGTAGTTCACGAGAAAATAAAAAAAAAACACTTCTCATACGTAATTTACAATAAAATTAAGAAAACGAACTTTTTATGTGCAGTTTACGAGAAAATCGAGAAAAATTATCTTTTGTGGGGCTGAAAAGTATGCTGTTAGTTGTCAACTGAGATTTTTTCTTTTTAAATTTTGTTGGAAGAGATTGTTATTTATCAATATCTATTTATGCGTTGTATATACTTTATAGCAAAATACACTGTTAACTATCATATCACTGTTTTATCATTTCCTAACGTTGACACACACACACACACACACTCTCTCTCTCTCTCTCTCTCTCTCTCTCTCTCTACGCATATAACATTCGTAATTTGAAATTTAATTTTACAAACGTTTGGTCAATCTACTGGACCACAGAGTTGATACTACTGTAATACAATACGCAAGGTTCCAATAAAACATTTATAAGTCTTGATAAATATCAACAAATGGTATCTAATGATTATGGAGAAGAGCTTATCTATCATTTATGGAAAGAAAAATCTAGATATTCCTAAAGCATTTAGACATCGGATAAGTGTTCACTAGAACTATCCGGATCGTGTGCAATGTAGTCTAGTTACGGTATTTTGGTTTAGCAAAACCAGCTCCTTTCTCTTTGTTAAATATGCATTTAATTCTGAAACTGTGATGAGATGCTGGAGAGGAAATTTGTATAAATGAAAAACGAGCACACGTGACTGAGGATGCATAAAAAGGTCATTCAGGACAAAAGAAGAATAAATGCATCACAACAAATGAAATCAATCTCGTCAATCGACACCTGTCCTCCAAAGATTCAGCATTTTGCGCTGGAACAGACAGGAGACTAACTGGAAGCAGTATAGCACACTTAGCACTTGAGAATATATATATATATATATATATATTTTACGAAACTCTTTCTTCATTTTACTGAAATAATCAAAAGAAGCAATGATTTTGGCTGGACCAAAATACGTTTTATCAAGTCGCTGAGTCAGCTAGTTTACAAAAAATCGATTTAATTTGATTCTTAAACATAGCCATGCATCAAAGTAGACTATACACGATGATCATTTCTCTGTAGTTTTCCAATAACCTGCTCGCTTTCTTTCTGATCCGCGCTAAGATTTACACATAAAACTGGTTTTTCCCGCTGTTTTGTTAGTTTTAGTTTAAATCAGCCAGGTACAGAATGTGGTCACTATAACAAATTACTATTTAAACAGCCATTTTTCATACGATTAAAAAAATATAAATCCAAGACTATATCTCAAATGAAACTATGTAACTTAATAACTCTTGAATCACCCGACCGATCTCGATCAAATTTTCAACATAGATGAGGTTCGGGCCTGGGATGGGTTGTATCATTTCACGTTGACGGTGCAATTTAGGGGATGGGAAGGGGGAGATATATAACGATGATCGAAACTCACTGATATTAGTGTCAAGTTCATAGTTTCCGGAGTCGCTGAGATGAACTGTGACAATTCCGATACCGTTTAAATTCAAAGTCAGCCCCGCAACTTGGTATATATATATATATATATATATATATATATATATATATATATATATATATATATATATATATATGGTGCAGAAAAAGTCCCGGAACAGTCCAAAATCTCGCGAAATATGCAGATCAGCAAAACAAAAATAACACGTGTTAAATAGTTTTGAAAAAGCTATCCAATGATACAAAACGCAATCCGCTATCCCCACCCCCTTCGGAGGGTACAGGGGTAACTTTAAAATTTTAAATGGAAACCCCCATTTTTATTGCACATTTGGATTCTCCACAAAAAGTGACAGTGATTTGACCTAAAATTGAAAACGGTGTTTTCACGGATGGCACTTGAATTGACACACAGAAAAAAGAGGCGGCAAAACATTATAAAAATATAGCCTGTCAGTGTCGTAATATGTGGCCATACGGTTAGCGGACTGGATTACGGAATCAGAGGTCGTAAGTTCGATTCCCACTCAGAGTAATATTTTTATGTGATTTTTATATCCAAATAATGAATTCATACATTTTAACTTCGATAAAAATAATGTATTTGAACATATTTATTAATTTGCAAGAAAATATAAATGGCGACAAAAATTGTTTATTTTGGTTGTAAATAACCCTATGAACTCTACACCTAATACCGCTATTACTAAGAACTGGTTTGGGTACAAAACCTCGCGGCCCAAAATCTCGCCGGGCCGAAACCTCGCCGCCCAAAACGTAGCAGGCCAAAACCTCGCTTTGCCAATACTTCATCTTCCAAAACCTCGAGCCCCAAAATATCGCCATACCCAAAAAACCTCGCCTGGCCAAAATGTAAATGTTCCAACAGATGATAAGGATGACGGTATAAAAGACGCTGTTTCAGAAGAAGTATCACGGGTATTTGACCAAGTCCTGCGATACCATATGAAAATTCTATTTCTGTATTAGAGGATTTCAATGTGAAGGTAGGGCGACAGGATGTTTTTAAACTGGTTTTAGGGAAAGAAAGTCTGCATAAGGAAAGTAATGACAACTAACGGGGTTAGTTTCGTGAACTTTGGAACATCCAAAATCTTAAAATTTTAACAAAAACCTAATAATATTTATGAAAGTATGAAATAATATATGAGTTTTTACGACGTCCCTTGATTATGTCCTGTAGGTTAAAGGAGACGTAGATGACCAGGATGAAGGAAATGATCGAATAAAGAAACTGGTAGGAAACTGGAATAACCCGAGAAAGCCCACGCACACGATGTTTTGTATTTTCTTCTTCTTCTTCTTCTTCTTCTTATTATTATTATTATTATTATTATTATTTGTAATGTGGAATTGCATATTAAGAAACTCATTGGGTAAATTTTAAAGAAAAGTTTCATTCGCGGCGAGGTTTTGGCCACGTGATGTTTTGGGTGGCGAGGTTTTGACCCGACGAGATTTTGTCCCGCGAGGTCTTGGGCGGCAAGGTTTTGGCCCGGCGAGATTTTGTCCAGCGAGGTTTGGGGCGGCGAGGTTTTGGCCCGGCGAGATTTGTCCCGCGAGGTTTTGGACGGCGATGTTTCGGCCGCGAGATTTTGTCCGTATCCCCTAAGAACTACTTCATAAAGCTAGTTTGCAAAACAATTATCGAAATTTGTATTCGATGTAATTTCAAAAAAGGACAAATTGAAGTTAAAATGTATGGAATTTATTAGGGGAAATAAAGGAAAAAAAGATTGCCTTGAACGGGGATCGAACTCAGGACCTCGGACTCCGCAATCCAACACGCTAAAAGTACGGCCATAGAGCATGGGCCTGTCAACTACCATTTTCGTAATGTTTTGGTGCACCGCTTTTTTTGTATGTCGATTGAAGCGCCATCTGCGATAACACTGTTTTCAATTTTGGGTCAAATCACTGTCACTTTTTATGGAGAATCCAAATGTGCAGTAAGAAACAGGGGTTTCCATTTAAAATTTTAAAGTTACTCCTACCCCAAAGGGGATGGGGATAGGGGGTTGCGTTTGGTACGATTGGATAGCTATTTCAAAACTATTTAAACACATGCTATTTTTGTTTTGCTGATCTTTATACTTCGCGAGATATTGAACCGTTCCTGGACTATTTCCGCACCTTGTATATATGATCGAAAATGACTGATTAGTGACGAATCCTTAGTTTTCGGGGTCACTGAGACGAACAGTGACACTTCCGATGCCGCAAAATGAAAAGTATTCTCCCCGTGCGAAAAACGGGCATTCTACTAGTTAAATATAAACTTTTAGCAAGTAAAATTTAAAAAATAAATGAGCTGAGAATACAGCGATACTAAATGAGAGAATTAAATTAAAATTCTAGTTTAACGTCGACATTTAAGCCCTTTAAGCTAAAGCAAACGGATGATTCATAAAAGTGTATGATGGTGAAATAATTGTTGAAATGAGAATGTGGAAGGAAACACGAGAGACCCGTAAACACGATGTTGTCCTCCACCAACACACATGGCAGGGATCGAACCAGGAACCCTTAACACCAGAGGTGAACTACCGTGCCTTTCACACTGATATCTACTATTATGTAATGACCACTCTTCCAGGGAAGTCACATTGATAATATTATATATATATACAAGAGCGGATCCAAGGGGGGCTAAGGGGCTATAGCCTCCCCTTGACGCTCAGGTTTACACTGGATAAAATGGGCTTCAATTCTGCTTTACACTGGATAAAACGGCAAATTATGGTTTAGCCCTTCCCTTGATCATATCCTGGATCCGCTACTATATATATATATCGCTAGAAGCTAAGGGAAGAAAGCTCCATACAGTTTGAGAAAGCTGTTTAAGGTAGGTAAGATTCTTTCTCCCCTAATTTATACCGGTAACAATCAATTAATTTTTTACCGATGTGGCTTCCCTCAAGAGTTGCCACTGCTAGGAAGTTAGCACAAATTCAAATTATGCTAATAACTATCTTATATGATGTTCGGGAGAGTATGAGGGGGGAGAGCTATTTATATTGATGTATAAACTGATCGTAGCCTATAAGGCATTTATATTGATGTATAAACTGATCGTAGCCTATAAGCTATTTATATTGATGTATAAACTGATCGTAGCCTATAAGCTATTTATATTGATGTATAAACTGATCGTAGCCTATAAGCTATTTATATTGATGTATAAACTGATCGTAGCCTATAAGCTATTTATATTGATGTATAAACTGATCGTAGCCTATAAGCTATTTATATTAATGTATAAACTGATCGTAGCCTACAACAATGTTTCTCAAAGTGTGAGTCGCGACTCATTAGTGGGTCGTGGGCCGTTTCTATTGAATTGTGAAAATTGTATTTTGATGCAGAAACATATGTTGTAAAGAAAGTACTATCAGTAGAGATGCTGGGTTAGGATGGAAAGATAATGGGGAGTCAAAATCTGTTATGGGGTAAGGCATTGCATTGAGAATACTGTAGCTCTGTGTTACCTTTCTATGGAAAAATTAGAAATATGATTTACAAAATTTAATTGGTTTGAAATACCACTATTTCGTAATAAAAGTAGGTGGGCCACAAAGTACATTTTAATGTTTAACGTGGGTCTCGTTAACAACAAGTTTGAGAACCACTGGCCTACAAGTTAACGTTCAAATCTGTGGACAGTTTAGTCGATCAGAATAATTCGATGCTTTAGTTGTAACCCCACTGTACGATTTTTAAAAAATGGCACTTAGTTAGTTTTTCTTTAAATTCCTAATAGAGCATGTCACCTGTGTGATCCCCCGTTCAATTCCAGATTACTTAAGCGTGTGGTGAATAACATCGCATTCAGGACTCAGCCATTCTTTTCGCTGCATACTAGGACAAAATGCCAATCTAACTGTAAAAAACAACCAAAAAACTGAAATTTGAAGTTGATCAAATCCATAAGTGACGACATGTCTGAGCGGGTAAGGTCAGAGGTAATTAACGCAAGTTCCTTAAACAATCACTGCCACTGTGTATGTGAACAACCACTCTAAAGCATCGTAAAGTAGCGCTAGCTCATAGCCTATTGCTGTAAAGACGCCATTTTTCATCGCCAGTATAACACTGTGGTAAAGAAAATGTTGTGTGTGATCATTGTTGAGTGATATCGAGCGAGCAAACAAATATGGGCGATTGCGGAGTGTCGATTTTTGCTGTTTTCGCTTAAAGTATCTGGCCTAGCGCCGAGTTTCTGAACCTTGCAAATTGAGTGAAGATGGTTCATTATGTTTTTCTTTGTTTAATTGTCACCTCCTTCGTCCTCTCCTTCTCTTCCCTGTCACCATACCTTCTAGCACGTCTGTCATGATACAATTTCTTCTCAGGCAATGTCCCAACCAGTTTCTCTTCCTCTTTTCAATGATATCTGAAAGTGTTCTTTTCTTCCCCACCATTTCTAACACCCTCTCATTCGTTTTCCGCTCGACCCAACTAATTCTTTCCATTCTTCTCCACACCCACATTTCGAAGGCTTCCTGTCGTTTTTAATCACTTTTAACTAATATCCATGTTTCCGCCCCATACAGTACAATATTCCACACGAAGCGTTTTATGAGTCTTTTGCTCAAATCTTCATTCAAAGTTCCACACAACAGACTTTTCTTCCTCCTAAAGGCTTCTTTCACCATTCCTATTCTTGCTTTTATTTCACCTTCGCACTTCGTGTCATTACTAAGAATACTACCTAGATATCGAAAACTATTCACTTGTTCTATTTTCTTCCCTCCCACTTTTATATTTGACACAGACCGCTTCGTTCCAATCACCATGGCTTTTGTCTTTCTAACATCTTATTTTCTTTTCAGATTCTGCAACAAGCGCCATATCGTCTGCAAATTTTATGCATCTAATCATTCTACCTCCTACTGAACTGCCGTCTTCATCATGTAGGCTCTTTTTCACTATCTTTTCTAGATAGATATTAAATAGTGTTGGCGAGAGACAGTATCCTTGTCGAACTGCACTCTCCTCCGTCAGTTCTTCCCCTATCCTAACACTTACTTGTTGGTTCATGTGTAAGTTTCTTATGAGTCTTTGATTTTTCCATTTCAACCCAATCTTCTTTAGAACTCCCAACAACAATTCCCAATTTTGAAGTACAGTGAGCAGTAATTTGAGGCATTGTTCCTTCTCCATACACAGCACAAATATCACGAGTAGCTTAGGCGGCCTTAGCACCTCGATTACTTGCAAAAAGTGAATTGTGTCGAAAATGCAATTTTGACATTTCATTTTAATGATCTGAAACAGGAGCGCCATTTCAGATTTTGCTTGGGGGGGCAAGACCCCTTGATATTAGTAAAATTTCGCGTTTCTCACTGATTTACTACTAGTCTATTGATAAAATCTATATACATCTCAAACTCAGGGGGCGGCAAATTCCCCTCCCTGCCCCCCCTAAATAACGCCCCTGCTCTGAAAAGGCAAAAATCAATGATTTTTTTTTAAAATCAAAACGCACTATCTTGTATAAACAACAATTCTCTTTTAAATAATATAAAACCTTCTTCTTATTTCTAGGCGCATTTTTAAATTTTAAAAAAAAATGTCCATTAATCATTCCTCAATCCAATACTACTTTTTAAGCTTTAAGTATACCGTGTCAACAAATATTGAACAAACACACAACTCAAAGGGAGAAAGAGTAAGGTGTTCCATACACATTCTGACTAATAAAGGTATTCCCCATTTTAAAAGGGTTTGAGGGACAGCGATAGCCCACAATGCTGTCTAGCTAAAATAGAGCGCCAAGCGCTCACCTGTGATGCGTGGGGGGCCTGGGTTCGATTCCAGGTCCCCAAATGTGCTTTGCAATGAACAAAAATAATGTACATAGTTTTTTCTCGGGATTGTCCCGTTTCTTCCAATTTCTTCATACCCTCATTTCGTTTATCATCATCACCACCGATTCTCTCAGCCTCGGCGCATAATGTGGAATGTCAAAACTAAAATAAATATGTTTGAGAAACACTGTTTTACAGCATATCAGTTTACAATGCTATTTTAAAAGTAAAACAAATCAAACAGAAATAAACAATGCAATGGTATATAGTACAATGATTATCGCGAAAACCAAAATATTTTTTATTTTTTAATTCTAACTTTAAAAAAATATCAATCTTAAACGTGATATGACAGTATCAATGAATGAAGCCTTCACTTTGCTAACACACAGAAAATAACTATACATGCAAACCAATACAAACCAAGAATCTCCGTAACACATTTGATGACAATCTTCGACATCCGCTAAGGGAATACTAGAAATGCATCCATATGAATTTTTAAACACTTCACAGTTCCATTAGTTCGAAGTAGATCAAATTACCTATTCTAATGCATCAAACATGATACACTCATAATGATACATCGAACGCATAAACTCTCCCCGTTGGTCTAGTGGCAAGCGCGTGAGCTTTTGGTGGTAGCCCAAGGTTCAATTCCCAGTAGCAGAGCAGAGAGTTTAAAATGTGAACCCATTACAATGGTTCGGATTCCACCTTAAGCTATAGGTTAACGCCTCAATAATCTTGGCGCTGAAATGGGACGCGAAACTTACAGAAAAAAAACTGCGTAAGTTGATATCTTGAGGTATTTGTTAATATCTTGAAGATGTATTTTACACATTTCACATAATTTTTGCACAATCTTATGTATTATTGATTTTCTATTATTATTATTTTTTAAATGTAGAACACGTGTATTCTACTCAGATTATGGTTTGTACCTAATTCAACGAATCTATGGAAATAATGCATTGTTTCTTTGATTTCAGTAGTACAATCCAATATGCCTATCCATTAAGGACGAAGTCTAGTGACGATCAGAAACATACAGTGACTCGAAAAAGTATTCGTACAGTTATTATTTTTAAAAAATGAACGCCTGTTCACGATTGTTTAATAAGTAAACTAAACTGATATAGGGTACATAGGGGGAATATGGGAAGTTTCTGAAATAAAACTCTGTATTTCAGTTAATTTATTAAACAAGTGAATCGACATTTGGTACTAACAAAGCTTGAGCATTACGTCATAGAAATATTAGCAAACATTAGTACATTACGCTTACTGTTTAGTACTACACGCATAATTGCGACACATGTGAAATAACCCATATTAAACATAAAATTAAGGGTAATATGGGTTAGAGTGTAGAGAATATGAGCAATAGAAATACATTAACTAACCATCTCACAGTACACATAAATTCTATAATAATAAGCTTTAGAACAAGAAGTAGTGACAAACATACTCTTATAGACAATATTAGGAACTCAATATTACGAAAAATGAACTTATAAACGAAAAACATTACATAAAAGTAATGAAGTTAAGAATTCGGCTTAAGGACACTGAGGACAGATGAACTTCTTGGTTTCAAAATGAACACACGCAAAATGATACCACATCAAACATCGGGTACACTTGACCCACTCTTCTCCATTGTAATCAACATGGTACCACCCTTGGCACACTGAACATTGAGAGTCAGTGTCATTCTCAGAAACTTTGGTATTCATCGTCATTTTACCTTTCTTTGTCGTTGTAGACTTCCTTCTCTTTTTCCAATATCAGAATATTTTCGACTTCTGTCAATTCTTTGGAACTGCCTACTGTACCTAAAATTTACGTGAAACATTATATTTGTTTTATGTATAACAGGACATTTCCCAACTTTGAATGTCTTTTTATTTTTTATTTACTATTTTTCACGCGATGGGACAGGACTCATACTTGCGAGGCTTAACCTATTGAGCCCTGTATTTGAAACGTACCCTGTGTCGCTTTCACGAGACCTTTTGTCTCTTGACCATATTACTCACGTACACATATTTACCCCACGTAAATTCACGTACTCATATTTCCCCGAATCCCTCATCTCATATTACCCCCATCTTGCTATACTTTACTTAGGTTTGCAACACTGTTCGTACACGATTCTGCAACGCGCGCAGTGCCTTGCGAACAAAGGGAAACACCTTGGGCTCTACACATAGATAACCAAGTTTTTGTAATTGTTTTATATATCCGGACAATATCTTACGTTTTACAGGCGCAGAATAACAACAGGCATTTTATGGGGCAAGAAAATTGTACATCACTTATCTTCAAACCGTTAATATTCTCTTAAATTTCTGCTTCCACGTTTCATAAAACTTACAGTCGCAATCAAGACTCCAACAGTGCTTCCAACCCACGCATCAAGAAATTTCATCTTATACTTGCGGTGTTGTGCTTATTTCCGCCCATATTCCCCGATGCCTGTATTCCCCCTATTTACCTTATGTCATATCTATAAACCCTATGCATTTACGTCCACACTACATTGCACCATTAGTTCACCAGTTGCGCCGTAGTTTGCTGATTTCACGTCTTACCCCCACCGAAAAAAAAGTATTCGTACACCACAGTTTTATTCATAGTAAAGATACCTGCCAAGCTCTTAGTGTGATTACCCTTGCACTGGTGCTTGAGAAGGTTTCTGACAGAAACAACAACCTATTTCTCGGTCTCCGTTTATCATAAACATTCAGTGAAAGGTGAGATGGGGTATAAAGGAAACGATTAGGAAAGTCATTTCTAATTCCCCCACTATTTTTACCGTTGCTTAGTTGAACTATATTATTATGACTACAGTTGTTACTTGCAACGGTAGCCTCATACCCTTCAGTTCGTCGTCGTTCGTCAATTTGAATGTACTAATTGCGCGTAACAAAATAGCATATGGATTTATAAATGCTCTTAGCGGTTGGCCAAGAAGTAAACAAATGGCTTTTTCCATCATACTCGGGCATGTCATATCCATCCTCTACATTTGTATCGATTATCATCTTGTTTTAATTTTTGTTATATTTCATTTTAGTTTAGTAATATCCAATAAATAGAACAAGTGGACTTAATAGAACATAAATGGACAATTATTGTATGAAAATCACTGCCTTTTACAATTTACGGAAATCAACTTTTGAAACTGTACTCAAAATCTGAATTATATATTTTCTCGTGGGTACATGTTAAAGAACATGCTGAGGATACGTTAGTAGTGAGCAGACACGTTAGTGAAGGGGAGTAACTGCATAAGATTTGTTTCAGCATTTGCTAATACGACTGATTTTCCGTGTCATTCATTGCCGGTGTCTGTATAAGCACTTCAACTGGAGCGGGCTTTTTAAAGTTAACCATTGACTTTCCACCTTTCTTTACGCTGTACAGTTTGCTGTCCACGCCAATAATGTTGTCTGAAAAACTTCAATGTAATGTTTATACTCCATTTGATAACGTAGCACATAGTGAATCAACTCATCTGTAACCTAACAGTAAAGTAATTGTAAGTATTGATTTCCTGAGCTCCGTCATAGAACCGATATTTGAGAAAAAACAAAAACATAGAGAGTGCAGCATTAGCGAGAAGTAGAAGCGAAAGCTCGAAATTTGAATTGAAAGTTTTTAATTATTTGGCCTTCGATTTGACCTTGATGCCAGAAATCGGGACTAGCAACAATCCATTTTTCGTATGATACGTAGTTAAAAAAAAAAAGTCCGGTTTAACTGATAATTTTAGCGGTTTTCGTAACACTGAAGTAGGCCTAGGTTTTCTTTCGTAAGGTTGTGTGTAATAACGCGAAGTGGAAGATTTCAATTATGAGTGGAAATATTAACTTATGCTTGTGATTATGGCTATCCCTCGGGCCAAATTATTAAGTAAATAAACTTTAGAGAGCTACGGACACAAGAGTGAGTACAACATTTAAACACGTTCAGAAAGGTTAGGTGTGGTGTGTGCATGCCAAATATACATAGTTATTTTGTCGGTATATTCATTGAATTAATAAATCCCTTATTTATTATAGATGTCATATCATATTTGTCATATTTATGGTGTGTATGAATAGCAATGATCATCCAATTAATGAAGAGATGAAAGAATCATTTACAGACAATAGTCATAGAAAGTGCATTGAAACATCAGTCCCAACTATGCTAGTATGAGAAGTCAGTATGTGGCATCGATTTCAGTATAGCTTCAGGAAGGCCCATTGAAGAAATCGTCTAACAAGATTTAGGAATTAGATTTCTCGACTTTCGGCATCTATAGTCATGTTAGCTCGTCACGTATGAGGGATGACGACCCTCGATGATCACACTATCCGATGAAAGGGAAGGAAGGAAGCGACCTGGGACCTATATGTTAGGTACCATCCCGACATTTGCCTGGTGTGAATGGGGGAAAACCTTACTCAGGTTTGAAAATGCTTTTACGCTTCTTCGACAGAGTGTCCCCACCGGGAATCGAACCCAGGACCGTTCATACCAAAGATAAGAGCGTTAGCGACTACGCTACGCGAGGTCTAAAATGCGTCTGACAAGACAACAATAATGATTTTAATACAAATACGGGGTCTTAAGCTAATTTCGGAGATGCCCCCCCCCCCCTCCAGGATCAATGTTCATCGTCTTATTGAATGACTCTGTCCGCCAGTCTTTGACAAGTATCAGAGCAAAAACGACAAGAGATAGAGATATTACTTTAATTTAAAATCAATTGAGCGTTCTGTGTTCGCCCATGTTTCTTTATTGACATCTGAAGTGGCAGACGTTCCAGCTCCAACACTGGAAATCTATCAACGTTTCACAAGTGAAACGAAACTCATATTTTTCGATGCTTCGTTGTCATTGGTCTCCCAGTGCAGACATTCCAGCATATACATCCAGCAGACCTTCCAGTACAGGTCTATTGCCATCCTGTTCAGA
This sequence comes from Thermobia domestica, assembly GCF_964235325.1. Lineage (NCBI taxonomy): Eukaryota > Metazoa > Arthropoda > Insecta > Zygentoma > Lepismatidae > Thermobia > Thermobia domestica. The sequence continues at coordinate 17,758,661 of NC_137464.1, forward strand.
GTGTTCACAGAAATTGCAACGACTCACATTTAATTATGCTTGAATCTCAGTAGGCGATTTCTCTAAGAACAGGAAACAAAAAAATCTATGACTATATATAGGTGATACTGCATCGCTCCAGAGATATACAGGATGTTCGTAAAGATACTCAACTAGATGACAGGATGCTCATCATGCAATGAAAATTAATGTTTTCGTTCGAATTTTGAGAATTTCCTCTAATAATGTTGCGCACCCTTTCTTGAGTGGCATGTGACACTCCCAAGATTGCAATAATCAAGTGGTGCTTCTAGTAGTAATTATCATCGTCCCCTTAACTACGCTTACGGTATATTGATTACTGCTTCCATTGTTTCTACCATATCAATGTGTCTCCCATGGTTTGTCCATCATTGATATCGCACCGTTTCGGAAATATTCGAGTGACCCACTATAGCGCAGCGCAAGGTATGCAAGTAGAGGTAGAAATACCACCGGTGAACCTGAGAGAGACACTGACACGTAGTTAGTTGTACTCTGAAGCTTGGAAATACTTCCGTCGAAACGTTCCTCATTCTTGAAGACTATTACGTCTTCATATAAATAATCACGTTAGAGAATTAGAGAATGAACTAGGCAACAACACTTATCAGTTTGTACTTCCTAGAAAATTAAGTTGAGGCATTTTAATATATTTTTTATATCTGCAACAGTTTGAACAATAATGCTAAAACGATGTTTTTTAATCAAATGCACTAAAAAAAGGAAAATAATTGTTTTAGCGGGGTAAAAGTTACAAAAGTTTCTATGCATATTAACGACGTCAATTAAACATTAAATCGCGCCCAATGCTTTTAGTCTTATTGTTATTTCATTTTAATTTCCCTAAATAAACATTTTCTTCTTTTAGTGCATTTATACAGGGTGGCCCATGAGTAGTTACAAGGTCCCGTACTGATCAGCTCACTGTATTTCATATAATTTCTTTTTGTTATCTATTAGGCAGATTTAGCTTCTTTATTACTTGTTCCTAGTATCTTTTTACTTATGCCTTAAGCTTATAACAGTCGAAGCAAATAAACTCTAATATATATACATATATATATACTTATGTGTATGTGTGTGTGTTGCCACATTCAATGAGTTCCTCCATTTTCCTTAGCCTCGGTGCATAATGGTGAGACGTTAAACTTAAAAAAAAAAAAGTTATTGAAGGTTAGAGAAAGCTAAATCACGAAGATCTCTTGGCTGTTATACTGTACATGCCAACTCCAAATTATTTTTGATTGCATAACGGATATATATACTTGGTAGACGACAATTAATAACTTAATTTTATAGTAATACGATAAGTTGCAGCGAAAATTACGTGAAAATATTGTATTGACTTCGGGTTTACGTGCCTGTACAAAATTTCAAGGGGGCTTTTCAGAGTCGTTTTTACATGTGATTAACGCCATACTAAGGGTCTGACTACTGTAGGATCAAACTCCTAGTATGACGGTAATTACATAATAATAATAACTTTGAGTAAGGCCCCACGGCTCTAGTTAGATTGGAAGCGAATGAAATTTAAGTTCCTATATATTTATCAAGCCAACAAATAGAAAAGCATCCTAATACAAAACAAAGCATTGTTAAAAAAAGAAGAAGAAGCCCTATCGAGAAATTGTTACTCACATCATTGTGGAGGGCGGTGGTGGTGGTGGGTGAATAAATGTTGCTGTTGGAAGGAGAACAGGAGCACGCCTGTTGGAAAGCCGTGTCGTCTTCCTTCTTGATATGCGGCACCACCACCGAGCCATCCCCGGACATCATGGACACCTACAACAAAACAGAACATTATTACCAATTTATACTACGGTTAGAACAAGAGTTAATAATTTGATTCCATGTCATGACATGGAAACTTTCAGAGGGACCAATACATGTGAGTACCTTCTCATTATGTTCCTATATTGCTTAAAGTTTATGATTTTTAGCACCACTTGACTCACAAGGGAACATCTTATATTGATAGTAGCATTGCCCAATCAAACAATGTTCAATCGATAGAGGAGTGAAGAAAAGTGAGAAATCGAAAGTTTTACGGGCCGACACCCAGAAACACAGGAGATAGAGAGGAAAGAAGGATCTAGAATCATGTGAAGATAGCAATGCAAAAGATACACTGGTACAGAAAGAACTTCAAGATGATTAAAATAATTAAAATGACATTTACATAACAGTATAGTAAGCAAACATTGTACCCACAGACATGCTCAATAACATCTTATGTAATGCAATGTTGCCAACTGAGCACAAAATGAAGTTCTCAAGCGACCCTCTCCTCATAGGGATCAACATACTGCGGAGCGTGCCAAACTGACTACCAATAATGTGTGAGGTGATACAACATATTGTGCATCAGAAAAGTGAGCCTGCTAACCAATTGTGAATCCAAGCGCATGCATCATTTCAGTTTTATGTGTTGTGTTTGATACTATTCTGATTTTTCACTTGGACAAAACTGCTTCGACACTGTGGTTCGTCCTTTATTTCATACTTCAGTGATCATATCCTTGTTTGTGGTCTCATATTTTGGTTTTAACTAGTTCGAATCGTGTACTGTATGCAGTAGCGTAGCCAGGATGTGTGTTGGGGGGGGCAAGTGCTGTTATAGGCACATATAGAAAAATTACAAACAAAAAAAATATATAAACATAAAAATATATAAAAAATTACAAAGATCAAAGTACCAAAGTACATTGTCAGACCTCTTTGGGGGGGGGGGGCCGGCCCCTTCGGGCCCCCCCTTCCCTACGCCACTGACTGTATGTACTCTTCTGCATCCAAGATTTATATAGGTATTCATATAGGCCTATCCTCAAACGTTGGCAACACTGTACATCAAGACTTCACAGGTATGGTTCTACTCATAATTAGATTTGCTAGATATTATAATTTGTGTTCCGTGACATTTAACAAAAATTCATTTTGTACTCCGTTGGCAACACTGCATTACATATGATGTTATTGAGCATGTCTGTAGGTACAATGTTTGCTTACTATACCGTTGTGTAAATGACATTTTGATTACTTTAATCATTTTGAAGTTCTTTCTGTGTCAGTGTATCTTTTGCATTGCTATCTTCACTTAATTCTAGATCCTTATATCCTCTGTATCTCTTGTGTTTCTGGGTGTCGGGCCGTAAAACTTTGGATTTCTCATTTTTCTTCACTTCTCTATCGATTGCGCATTGTGTGATTGGGCAATGCTACTTTCAATATAAGATGTTCCCTTGTCAGTCTGCAACTAAAGAAAGTGAAAACGAATTTTTTAATATAATGCACTTTAGACTAAATAATACGAATGCATTTCCCACTAAATGGTCTGTTACGTCACGGTTTGCTGCCCTCTTCTCAATAAACCAAGAGAAGAAGAAGATTGAAGATAGATAGATTCCAAGTTTTATTAAAATCGAAAAAAGATCTATGAGAGTTATAGTGAAACAGACAGACAGACGGACAATAGACCAAATGGTAGTTGTGAGAAATGGTAGAAACTTGCTATGTTCGTTTCAATTACGTGTATATTTAGTTTCGAATGTAAGCTTATTACTATATTTTATTAATGGAATAAAAATCTAGAAGACCCTTACTTTTGATCTAGAATTATACTTGTAACCTTACACTACCATTTTAGAAAAAAAAATCTAACAGGATGAAAACAGACTTAATATTCTAATACTACATTAAACAGTTCTTCCTTCAAGGGAAAAAAAAAAAGTGTACTTGATGAAGATTCGAACATGGATCAGTTGATTGATAAGTAAGAACATTACTCACTACGCTAACATTAACATGCTGCATTCCTAATAAATTTTAAACATTAAAGTGATTTTTATTTTTCTATTGCATGGAACATTTTGTTTGCTTTCCTGCTTGCTCCACTATTTGTGTTATGTGTTGCGAAAACTGCCAAACGTAATATATTTTTTGTTTTACCAAGATTGACAGCTTTAAAAAATTTAATTAATAAGGTCAAATAAATGATTAAGTGGACATATTTTCTCATATTTTCCATTGCTTCAAAGGGCAAAATATACTATTTCGCGAAAAACATGCATCTTTAATTGTGACAAATAATACTTAGAGAACAGTAATTCAAATACACTTCATTCAAAAGTGGTCCCTGGGTCGATCCCAGCTCGGGCCAAGTGAACATTGTGCTGGACAAACGCCGTGTTCGCGTGGGTTTTCTTGGAGTTCTTTTCTCCCAATTCTTTCATTCCACAATTTTCATTCATTTCTCATCATCACCGTCTCCTCTATAGCCTGCCCGGCATATTCGTGGGACGTAAAACAAAGATTTCATTCAAAAGTTTCGTATTATGATTAAGATGAGTTCAAATAAGCGCTAATCCCCAACAGATGGCAGGGCATTTCTTCCTATCTTTCCAATGAATTCTGTAGGGAACGACAATAAATGCAACAATTCCATCCCAAAACAAACTGAATCAATAATCAGAGAATAGTGTATCCAATTTTCTGATTTTTTGTTTCTTTTAGTATGAGGTAAACTTATTAGGTGTATACGATTGGTAGATGATGATATGGCGCTTGTTGCGGAATCTCAAAAGAAAATAAATAAGATGTTAGAATACTTGAGGAAGAGCTGTAAAGAATGTGGAATGAAAACAAATATTAGAAAGACAAAAGCCATTGTGATTGGAAGAAGCGGTAGGCGTCAAATATGAATACGCGACAAAACGTACTAGCGACAAAACGTACCACCGACAAAACGTACCACTTACCCTGAGGGATGCTTGTGAAAGGTTTTCTAAAAACACCTGAAATAATGACAAGCGACAAAACGTACCACTTGCCTGAAGGGCTACTTGTGAAGAGTCTTCTAATCAGTCATCAAATAATGACAGGCGACAAAACGTGCCACTTGATAGGACGGTATATAAGTATATACATACAGGCTAAAATAAGGTTAAAAGTTGAACAGATTGCTGGTGAGAAAAGTACCGATGCAAGACCAAGACTAAGACTAAGACCATGCCTGCAAGATTCTCGCAACACCAAGACAATATCTGCAAGATTCTCGCCAGACCAAGACCAGCAAGAATCTTGCATATGCAATATTTGAATATTTGCTGATTTCCATCACACTATATAAAGGCTTTGGACCAGAGACGGATAGGCATTATTAGAGGGACGCGGGCGCTTTCTCCCACAAGGGCCACCAGCATCTCAATGTCACAAATCAATTGCAGTTTTCTTTCTACAGTAAATCAATAGTATTAACAATTGACAATTAAAACCTGGTATTCTTTCATCAGTATATTATTCTGAATTGTTCAAAATATTATATGAAGTTCAAGGAGACCGTATACTATATTAAAAAATTAGCAGATGTTTTAGTGTACTAGTTTTTGATGCTACTGTATCTATCACTTTTGTATTCGAAATATTTTTTAATAAATCTTTTTCAATAGACATCAACATAAATGTTTTCAAATGTTCCTGACACATGGTACTCGTTATCCTATTTTTAATGTATTTCAGTTTATTTAAGTTTTGAAAAATTTCTTTTACATGTTACCTGAGTTACGGGCAAAGTCAATAAAAATTTGTATGCTGGAAACCTGGATAAGTATTACTGCAAAATATACAATTCTGCAAAATTAAAAAGCAGCACATTGGACAATTTTGCAACACGTTTTGCATTCGCTTTCCTTGTAAATAAATGTATTTTCTCCTCATTCTGAATCACTTGCACCATCAGGACAGTCATTTTTTCTCGGTTGTGCTCGTCATCAAGACTGACTTTCAAGGATATCCACGTCCTTCAAAAGTCCAAGAGAATACATTTATAGTATCCTTGGAAACTTCTTTACTGAAGTTTTTCAGAAAATATGTAAGTTTATCGAAAGGCACGTCTGGAAGTTCTGTTACTTGGTTGAAGTGGCTAGGGTCCAAATAATTCATAAAGTACATTGCTTCTTGAATCTTGAAGAAATACTCGAAACTACCATGTCCAATATTGTATTGAATGCTTCGATGCAATTCCTGGTCATTGGATAGAAGCAGCTTCATCTTCATATTTACGAGAAAATCTTTGTCCATCTCTGAAGGCGAATTGTCGACAGGTCAATAGAAAAAAAAAAAAAAAAAGAAAGAAATCACGTTCTAAGTCTTCAAATTTGTTATTGGTCCATTCTGCAAAGCTTAATGCTGCATTCTTAACGGATTCAAAATCATCTCTCTACTATTTCACTTGGAACAGAGTAGTCTGCACCATCCGATAGGACTACACTAGCAGCATCCTCTATTTGGAGATAGGTTGACAGAGAGGTCGTCACTTGAAATATCTTAAGGAACATTTGTGCTGTCCGAGTTGTTTTGAACTTGAGAAGATCTTTTATATATCCTTTCGCTTTACACCTAGCCTTTGGTTTGATATTTTCTGTAGAAGCAATTTTCTTAATTATTATGGTCAACTCTATATACAAAGCACTTTCTGGGTTCGAAAAATGACCAAACTTTTTCTGAAAAACAGTGTGTTTTCTACCATCTTGTTTCCGCAATAACTGTAAGACGCCTTTGTTAACATTTGATCTTCCAAATGTCCATTCGCTGATAAGACTCACGCATAAATATTCAGCACAGTCATTCAGCAGAACAATGACACAGAATCAATGCAATTTTTTGTCAGATCACATATGCCATGATTGAGTATATGAGCGTAACACCACACGTGTAACTGAGTTTCTTAGTGGTTAAGCGGTTAGCGTATGTGCCTTTGTCGTGGGAGACCTGGGTTCGATTCCTGGCAGGAATTCATGTGCTTCGGATTTCCCGTAAATCAGTATGTCCCGTCTCATATAGCCTCGCTGCTAAAAGCGCCGTTAAACTCAAAATCAACTGAATCACAGTGTAACTGATCATAGGTGAATTGAAAAAATCCGAATATTGTCCTTCCATGTTACTTGAGCCATCGGTTGAATTTCCAATACACTTCTTAATATCAAGGTTCAACTTCTGCAGAATTTCCTGCAGTAAACCGCAAGGAAACTGGCCTGTGGTAGATATGCATTTTACAATGACAACAATACTTTGTTTAACAACCATTTTAGCATTCAAAACAAAATTCACCGTGTTTAGTAAAAGTTATGCGACAACTATCCTGCTTACTTCCTCGTATATGACTCTTCTCGGTGACCTTATCTAAATTACTTTTAAGCGGAAGATCAAATTTGCTTAAGAAAGGAATAATACCCAAAAAGTTTCCATGATCTATAGCTGTGTCTTTCAGTTTATAGGCTGCTACATTTCCTCTGTAAATGAGCCCTCTTTTACCAATGAGTTTCTACACTTTGACAACTCGATACATTGCCTGTCTGTTCTTGTCAACCTTATACTGTCGTTGTTTTATCTGTTCATGAGAAAGTAGTTTCTTAACATTATGTTCTCTTTTGTTAGATATGTAAGCACCCACATTGGTCTAATGTATTTTGGAAGACTCGTGTTCTCTTACTCGCTGATAAACGTGTTTAATGTTACGTTTGTCACGTACAGAACCTTTAAGAGAAGTTTGTTCGATCTGGAGAATAATCTGTGAACACGCTGGAAAAAAAAGAAGCTTGAAGTGGTACGTTTTGTCGCGGATTAAATATCCGAAATGTTTTAATTAGTCCAAGACAGGTTGTAATTTATATAAGTGGTACGTTTTGTCGTGGAATAAATATCAGAAATGCTTTAATTAATCCATGACAGGTCGTCAAAAGTGGTACGTTTTGTCGCGAAAATTCAAGTGGTACGTTTTGTCGGGACACCGTCAAATATGGAATTAGGAGAGGAGAAAACAGAATACGTGACTAGTTTTTGATAACTGGGTAGCATTATTAGTGATGATATGAAGTAAGAACGTGAAATAAAACCGAGGATAGGAATGGTGAAAGAAGCCTCTAGGAAGAAAAAAAGTTTATTTTGTCGGTTCTTGAGAAAAGAGTTCAGAAAAAAGTCTTATAAAATGTTTCGTATGGAGAATTGTACTGTAGTGACTGTAACGAGTCGCCCATACATGACCCACACAGAAACATGGATATTACGCAAAAGTGATAGATCAGAAGCTTTCGAAATATGGGTGTGGGGAAGAATGAAGAGAATTAGCCGGGTAGAGCTGAAAACGAATGAGAGGGTCTTAGAAATAGTGGGAGAGAATAGAACTATTTTAGATGTAATTCGAAAGAGGAAGAGAAACTGGTTGGGGTACTGGCAAAAAAGGAATTGTATCATGAGGGACCTACTAGAGGATATAGTGGAAGGAAAGAGAGGGAGGAGGCGAAGGAGGCTACAACTGACAGACGGTATCAAAACAGAAAAATCATATGTGAAGACCAGAGGTTAACTGAAGACTATGGGGTATGGAAGCTTATCAGCTGGGATAAGTGACCTGCCAATAATGGAATACTACCTTCATTATGATAATGATGACATTTCTTTGATTGTAGAGGGTTTCATGATTGAGAGTATGTTTCTGAAGAGTAAAATTAAATGATCTCTACAAATAGAACAAAATAATTTAAAAGTGCATGAATTATCTTCTGAGTATATTAGTTTAAAGTTGCATTTGGACAAAACTGATTATTCGTCTCTTGAACTGCCTTCGGTGCGAGCGGTTTCGGGTTCGATTTTCGGTGGAGGCACTCGGTCGAAAAAGTATAAAAAGCTTTTCCTGAATGAGGTTTTCGTCATTCACACCAGGTAAATGCTGGGGTGGTACATAACTTGTAAGTCCCAGGCCGCTTCCTTCCTTTCCTCGGATAGTGTGATCGCCAGGGACGTCATCCCTTATACGTGACGGGCTAACATAGCTATAGATGCCGAAAGCCCAGACATCTAAAACCCTAAAATCCTAAATCATCTCTTGAATTGGATTGAATTATTTTGAATACTGACATCTTTTACAAAATGCATTGTAAAATTACAAAAAAAAAAAAAAAAAAAAAAATGGTGCTGCCATCTATTGGCGACTGGACTCCTTAGAGAATCAGGGAGAGTTCACTTGTTTTAAGAAACAGATTAGGTTTTATTTTTCACCCATAACCTCATCAGCTTCTGATCTGATAACGAAAATTATATTTTGTGCGTAAGTACACTTTGCGAATTACAACTTTGAATGTCAAAACAAGCTATTTTTTTAATTCTTTTATCCCATGGGAGATAAGGCGGCAAATTGCCAAGTAAAGTAAAATACTCACATGTTAAATCTCAATTATACACAACTAAAGAACATTAGCATACATTCATTACGAATATTTTATAGTACATATTGAGTATATATGAACGATTTTGTAGTAAAATTACAACGAAAGACTGTCAAATATGCTGACATGATGTTAGTGCAACAAAATTAGTCGATCTTTTGTAAAAATAATTCACCATTAATTATTTTAAAATTGATCGTATTCTTCATGTTTCACTTGACAGAAATTTTACTTATTATGGTCCCATAACTACCAAGCTTACTAATATTTTTTTTTGTTACAATGTACAGGGAATTATGTTATTATTTTTTTTATATAATTATAAATGTAAACTTGAACACTGATTTAAGGGACCGTGGTTGATCAATGTTACAGAGCTTACCTCTCGCGTGTGGGGTCACTAGTTCGATTCCAGTTACCGCCAAATGATCTTTGAGATGGACGAACATCATGTGCTGGGTTTTCTCGGAGTTCTCCCGTTTCTTTCCAATTTCATTTAGCTATTATAATCCATCTCATCATCACTGTCTCCCTTACCCTCGGTACATAGTCGTGGGACGTTAAACTTTAAAAAGAAGATTTTTAAAGTGCAAAATATTTAAAATCATATACAATAGAGTATCAATAATCTGCTTTTATGTATAATTGGTCCCAGTCTAAAACACCCGAGCATCAATACACGAAATTTCCTTCCCAACGTTCAAATTACCGGGCAAAATATCACACTTCCGTTGTGCCCCACGCACCCTATTCTTCAGATTCGGTCCCGGCAGGCCTTTTTATATTTCCTAAACTCAAAACCACGTACTCAATTCACAGAGGAAATTCAGGAAAATGAGACGACAGTACTTCACGTCACACCATCGAAAAAAAAATTACTCCCAGCAAGCGTTTCAAAATTGGAAGAAACCATGGTAACGATGTATTGAGAGTAGAGGAGAATACTCTGACGGAAGAAATGATTGAAAGTTTGCAGAATGAGCAATAAAGCAAGAAGAGCAAAAGTTCGGTCTTTTTCTGAATACACCTCTTATTATTAACCCCTTACCGCATGCCGTGCCATATATGACACATACCCTTTTATCACTTTAGCTTTTGTGTGATTTATCAAAGGCACCAAATGACTGTTTTGTCTGCTGTGTGAGATATTGACGTGTATGAATAAGAGATTTTTGGTGTCATCTGGGATGTTCTTTGAGAGTTGCAAGTGTGTCATATATGACACTTACTTATTTCTCGTCGGAATTAAGTTAAAAATCTAAAATTTAAGTTTTAATTCATTTGTCAAGTTCCCATATGAGGATTTCCAATACTGATTTTTTTTCGCTAAAAGGAAAAAAATCATGCAGAAAGGGGTTAAAGGCTTCATGTCAAAACTAAAATGTGTCGTATAATGTCTACATCTACATAGGCCATATACATTACTTCTGATTTCTCATTATAATTTCTTTGTTTCTATCGATTTGAGAGCGATTAAGTAATAGCAAAAAGTGACTAACGGAACATATTACTAATTTTTATTATTTTAACTCGGTGAAGCAGGTAATTGAAGCTAGTATTTTAAAAATAAAGGGCCGTGATATTACACCAAGACTCATCTTCCTTGCTGCATCTTTCAGTAATGTATCGAATTGTATCTATTAACATAACAGCTTCAAAAACAACGAAATAATCTTCTTTACTAACTGGTTAGTGTTCTCGTTTTGTACAGATGAAACCCGGGTTCGATATTTAATGATTTCGTGATCTGGGTCCAGCGGCAAACTGTAACTTCACTTAAACGTAGTCTTGGCGCTGAAAAGGGATACTGTATTCCAAACAAAAGAACAAACTTACGTTACACACACAATATTTATGACTCAAGTTTAGGTCATGCGCAGTACGTGAGTATAAACCATACAATTTTGGTAAATAAATGCATTAGATGTAGGATCCAACAATAGTTACAGACCATCCTGATATAGGTAATACAGCAATATATTATAATAGCAGCTGCCGCGACATAACCGTACGTGCAGTTGGAACGTTTACACGTACCTTCTACAAGGTATTGTAAATTCAATACCTATTTTTAATTTAGAGTGTCCTAGAAACTGACATCAACTCTAGCTGGCGTGTAATAATGTTTACTAATGTGAGATTTACCATTTACGATTTCCGACGTAGATCCAGTGAAAACCACAAAATGGCTGGTGTATACAGCGTAGAAGACAGAGCTAAGACTGCCGCCAGGAGGTCGATGGTGCATTCAACAGCGACGTAGGAATGCAACGCTTCACCTTCAAACAATAAAAGAACTGCCTGGTGTGGAATGACGTCAACCAGATTTATTAGTCCATACGTGCTACGCAACACCATGAATGATGAACGAAACTTAAGACATGCTTCGAGCGTATGTATGGCCTGTGATTGAAGAATGGGAAAATGGAAGGGAATTGCTGTTCATGCAAGACGGAGCTTCGCCCCACTACGCAATTCCAGTGACAGCATGGCTTGATGACAATCCCCCTGGCAGATGGACTGGCTGCCGGGAAGCGACAGAATGGCCTGCACACAGCCCCGACCTAACCCCATGGACTTCTTTTTTAGGAGCTGGGCTAAAGAACAAGAGTACACGTTAAAACCAAGGAAAATTGACAGTCTTGAACAAAATTTCTGTGAAGTGTTTGCAAATGTTCCAGTTGAGATGCTAAAAAATGCCGTGGATTCTGTTCCTAGAAGATTCCAGAAGTATGTGGAAAAATGCGGGTGCATACGTTGAACTGTAACTTAATTACTAATGGTACACCCTAATAATGTATTCAATGAAAATAAAACTGTAATAGGTTGTTTACCTTTTGAAATATTCATTGTTGAAACAGGTACTGACTTTATAACCACCCTGTAGACAGTATGTAAATCTTTCAGCTTCACGCACAGTTATTTTGTAGTTATTATACCACAGCATTATCTATATCACGATATTACTAAGGTTTTACCCTATAGTCCATATATTTTTTAAATGATTATTTCGTAGTTGCATTTTCAGGGTAAATATAGGAGCTATATAAGCTCCAAAACTGTCACACTACGATAGTTCTTTAATATATATATATATATATATATATATATATATATATATATATATATATATATATATATGGGCGGATCCAAGGGGGCTATAACCCCCCTTAACGCTCAGGTATACACTGGATAAAATGGGCTTCAATCCTGCTTTACACTGGATAAAGCGGCAAACTATGGTTTAGCTCCTCCCTTGATCATATCCTGGATCCGCCACTATATTATATATATATATATCCCCCCAACCCCTACCATCCGTTTTGTTTGTACTGGTTTAAGTAACAAGTCAACCAGAGTGAAAACTAAAATTAAAATAAAAAAATATGTCCTATTACACATATTCCACGTACAGTTTTAATGTGTGCCAATCGTGGAATGTGCTAAAGCCGATGGTTGGTTATTGTCAAGTTGAACATCTATTTTCAGCAACTACGCTATACAAGACATGGACCTACAACTTAACGTGGGATCTGAACCACATGAGCTTCCACCGGAAATCAAACCCAGGTATTCCATACACAAACCTTATAACCACCACGAGAGAACTCTGTGATAAGTTTTTGGTTTAGAAAAATTTAAAAAAATCAGAAAAAGCTGTGTAAGTTCGTCAAAATACACAGCTATTAGAAGAATCTTGGATTACAGAATGAACAGAGTGGCGTGTTTCAGAAATGGATCAACTGAAATTAGAAAATTAAGTTAGCACATAGCAGCACTATTGCGTAGTGAAAGATCGATTTTATTTGCAAAATAAAAGATAGAAAAACAAGCGTAGATTGTTACCGAAAAAAACGTGAGCAAATAGAAAAATAATAATAAGCTGTAACAGTAATAGTTGTTGGTTTGCTGGAAACGAGATAAAATTGGTAATAACAACCAGGGCCGGATTTAGGAAGGGATGCAAAGGTGCACGTGCACACCCTTCGTTGTAAATATACACTACCTAAAGTAAGAAGATAGCAGTGAAAGTAGCAACTCTTTTGGAAAATTTCTGCTGTCATGTTTCCGTTTGGGCTTAAAACAAAGGGAAGTTTTGTAAAATCGATAGTTTAAGTCAATTTTCTAAAAGAAAAGGATTCACCGAGAAAAGACACTTAGCAATTCCAGGGCAGTTCCTCATTCACACCACAGATGCCTACAGGCATTTAAAAAATTCCAATTCAATTCAAATGTGCTGGTAGTTATTGGTGCACCCCTCTCACATAATCCTGGATCCAACCCTGATAACATTTTTCTTTTCACGTAGCTATACAATTTGCCATTAAATAATTATAAAACTGTTTTCAACAAAAATCTTAACCGACTTTACAACACCCGTTAACAAGAGTTTTTCATTGACTTCTAGCTCCAAAGATTACCAACAGATCTTAAAGAAACTTACATGGGAACACCAAAAAGTCTACTCTTTCAAATAAATAAATAAATAAATAAGAAAACGGTCCACCTTTGTCGAAGTGTGAATATGCCCACACAAGACATATTTATTATATAAAGAGGTTGAATTAAGAACCACCTCTTTTTTTAAGTCGGTTAAAAAAGTAATTATCAAATAACAGATATTTAATTGTAATATACTACTTCCTGTAAACTTTCGTAGATTACGGACGGAAAAGTAAATGTTTTTCAGATGCTCCACGTTGAAATCATTAGTGGTTAGAGAAGTTTTGCTGACTACATATACTTACTTGCTGCAGTTGCCATCTATCGGTAGAAAACGAAACTTCCAGTAACAAGTAAAACAGCTGTTGTAATCATGCATAATAGTCTTCATCCATTGCTGTTTGAACAACGTATTACAGAGAGCAATTTTAAACTTCAAAAGAAATGGATTTAGAGAGAGAAAAAAGTGTATGATAAATTAAATTTCTAGCGAAAATCAATTCCTTTCGTTCCCACTGTATGATGATTGATGGAAATATATTTATTTTAAAAGTCGCCATCTTTCTTACTATATATTTGTATACCAGTAGCGATCACTCAGGTCTATTTCTGACACCCAGATCCTGAATTACAACGTGAAATTATGAGTGTTATAAGTAGAGATGCAAAAAAGCCGGCTTTTTTGAATCGATGGTTTTTTTCACATAAAAAGCCGGCTTTTTTGGGAAAAAAACGAGAATTTTGGAAATTTTGGCTTTTTTCAACTTCATGATTTTTCTATCTAAATAGCTTTCTTATAGTATATTCTATAGTTAAATAAAAATTCCATGACCTGAATGTGATATTTCGCTCTGAAATTCACCATCAAGATGGATGCAGCACATGTTTTACGAATTAAAGCTAACATGAAGAATGTAGTATTTGAGGGTAATTTTAGAGGCTATTTTACTTTATTTTAACTTTTGAGTTATCGACATCTTTTTTCTTCTCTAGTTTGTCATCCGTGTTTCATTTCTAAGAGCTTTTAGTACTCTAGCTTCTAGCGCAAAAGTTAAACTTGCCCGTTTTTCTATTTATCCGTCAAAGCGTACGTTTTTCAATATATCCGTCAAACCGTACTTCCACATTTCTGTTATACTGTAGCTGTGAAGTGATTTAGCAATAATTTTCCGGACACAACCTTGAATACCAATTTATACAAATAATCAGTAGCGGATTTAGAAAAGTACTTTAGGAGGGTTTTTTTCTGATTGTTTCGTTTCCTAAAAAGTCCTAATTTTATTTGGGAAGTGCTTGAAGTTTATGAGTACAGGCATAACTAATATTTCGTTTCGTTTATATGTTTAGCAATAATCTTCCGGATACAACTTTAAAAATCATTTTATACTGAGAATCAGTACGGATTTAGAAAAGTATTTTGGGAAGGATTTCTTACTAATGTTTAGTTTTTTTTTAAACATTCGTAATTTTTATTTGACGGGAGCTTAAAGTTTATGAGTAAAGGCATAAATAATAGATATTTCGTTTGTTGCAGACATTCCGTAACTTTGGGGAACGGGCTTCAGTCCGAAAGACCGCCCCCCTAACCTTCGCAAAACCGTCACTGCTGATAATTAGTAATAATAACGATTTAAAAACAATAAAAAAGGAAGTCGCCCAACTCACAGTACACGCACTATTTCTACATTCACAGATGGAATGAAGAAAAGCTTTGTCAGAATGGTCGAATGCTGGTTGAATCCCGGACTTCCCGATAGAAGCGCAAAAGCTAATCACTCAGTCATGTTTGTTGTGCAGTTGTATTTAGCTTAACTTAAATATATTCCATAGTCTTTTTTTTTGGGGGGGGGGAGGGGAGTTCCGTAATGATATGTTGAATCCCTCTTGTTAAAAATTCAGAAAACTTGAGGATTGGGTAAACTGTGATGGTGGTTCTATAAAACTTAACTGTAGAATTTCAAGAATATACAGAACCAAAAGCTCTAGATGTGCAGCCTTTAAGTGTATCATATAAATCTAAGTATTTCTCTTATGTTTTATTTTAATTTTATTTTGTTTCAAAAAAAGGGTATGGAATATTTTGAAGTAAAAATACTACATACTATTTTGCTAGTTATTTGTGTATTCTTTAAAAAGAAGTGTTTACTTTTAGGGTTGGCTGGTTTACACCAACTTTTTTTTTTTTTTTTTTTTTTAATAACTGGTTTAAACCACAAAAATAAAAAGAATGAAAAATGCGAATCGTGTGAACTTCATGGTGACGTTTCCAGATATCAAACTACCTGCGATAGTTTTATTTCCCTTTCACCTTTTAATCAAGGTGTCCCATGTTCAATTCTCGGTCGAACCACAATCCTTCTTTCATGCGTAACCCAAGTAGCGGTTCGGATGTCAGTTTAAGCGAAAGTCTTCTCCTTGATAACCTCGGTATTTCGTAAGGATGTTAAGCCTAAATATACGAAACAAACCAAATTGTATATTTCTACATGCCTAAATGCGTGTTGTTTTATAAAGAAGCCAATATTGCTTAAATATATTGATAGAAATTGGCAAAATTTATCGATTGCCTACGTAGCTTCCAACATTAGCTTGGATTGGACTTTCAATGATATCTACGTACCGGTACTAAATTTGTAATTTAATACCTCAGTTTTAGCGTACTGATTATGGTAAGTTGACCTTTAAATTTTACTTGCAAAGCAATAACAGGATTTTCCCGTTATTGTCTTACATTTCAAGTAATGACGGGATTTTCCCAATGGCTAGGGCGGGAGATTCTCAAATTAAGAAATTTACTGACCGCACTTCTTTAAGCTTATGGGAGTTCTTCCGGCATAACCCCGCTGTTGCATAATAACATCAAGGCGAAACAAACTTAGGCTATTTCTGTGAATATGTAATATAAATACATAAAGCAAAAAATCTGTCAAAAAAGCCTGGTTTAAACATCCCCCCAAAAACGGGTTTTTGGCATTTTCAAAAACAACCACGGTTCTTGCCAACTCTGCTTACTTTTGTATATAGGAGGTTAAAAAATTCTTATTATATACATTGGTTAATCCTGTGGAATTCATAATGTAAATATGTTGAAGAAAAATTGTTTGAAATATTTTTTCGAAATTCATAGTTTATTTTCGATGTTTTATATTATTATCAGCATCAACCACTAATTAAATTATTTTTTGTGTTATAGAGAAGCGATACAAAGTCTGTTTTATCAATTTAAAGCAGTATTTTGAAAAAAGCCCAAAATTTCCGAAGCAAAAAAGCAAAGCAGAAAAAACCGAGTTTTTTTCCAAAAAAGCCGGTTTTTTTCCGAGCCCTTGCATCACTAGTTATAAGTATCGAAGCTTCTGTGAGTGGAAAATGTAATTCAAGTTCGCTTCCTGAAAATGCGAGTTGCAACACCTTGTGACAGGATACTCTATATATTTTAGAAATAGAGATGTTCATTTATATGTTTCGTTAAATAAATAAAAATAAAATAAAATTTAAAAACTCCCTGAAAAATAATGTACATCATTAGATACTAAATGAAGCCCATATTTCTTAGGGATGGGCACGAGCGAGTTTTCTTTGAAACTCAACTCGACTAGAAACAGACATCTTTGAGCTCGACTGGAATTTGGGTCGAGTTTCGAGTCGAGTCGAGTCGAGCCAAAACGAGCCAAATCCTGTGTGTAGTTTCAAGTACTCTCTTCAAGTATCCTACATAGACAATATAATTATCAATGATACTACAGCGACTACTATTACTACAACTTATTATTATTATTACGTATCACTGTTATTATAACAAGAGCGTGGGGCCGCGGTGCCTCAGTGGTAGAGCGTTCATCTTCGGTGCAGGAGTTCTTGGTTTGATCACAGCTCGTGCTAAGTGAGCTTTGTGATGGAGAAACACCGTGTGCGTGGGTTTTCTCGGGGTTCTCCCGTTTCGTCACACTTTCTTCATTCTACCATTTCGTTAATTTCTCATCATCACCATCTCATTTAGCTTAGCCGTCATAATTGTGGGGAGTAAAACTTAAATATTTCAGTTCATTTAATTTTTATAACAACATTGTCTATAACCATGAAAGATAGACGGTTTGTGTCTGAATACTACAAAGTAGTTGATTGCAGATCTCGGTCATCGAGAAGACTTCAGGAGACAAGGATATCATTCACTAGGTTCTGGGTTTAATTTCCGGAGGAGCAAGTATTCGGGCTCGAGCCAAAAATTGTTAAAAGTTATAGGGCGCCGGCCAATCATGTTTAAAACTGCTCGACCTGGGTTAAGTTGTCAATGGCTCGAGAAGCTCGGATCCCAGATCATTCACTATCGAGCCGAACCAACAGCTTACCTATCCGAGCCGGTTCGAGCCATTGGCTCAGTTGATCCGAGTCGAACCGAGCCAATGGACTCGTTTCAACAGAGCTGGCTCGAGCCGATGGCTCACATGAGCCGAGTCGGTGACTCATCCCAACCGAACCGTCTCGAGCTATCGACTCAATTGAGCCAAGCCAATAGCTCACCTCAACCGAGCCGGTTTGAGCAGTTCGCTCAGTTGGACTTAGCCGAGACAGTTGACATCAGTACCTGGGTTGGACTTCTGATTGCGCTCAAAAATTCGACCGTGCAGGTCTCAGCCTTGATGGTAAGAACTACAGTATATATTTATATTCGTGCTCATGAGATTTGAGGCTGTCTTGTTATAAACATTTATTGTCGTTTCGCTACCGACACGAGACGAGACGAGCAATGTCCCCTCTCGTGAGCAACACTAAAAGTATTCCACATTACTGTTTACTTTTCTCATAGCTTTCGCTTTCCAGTCTAATCAGCCAATGATTTCAAAACGTGCTAAAACGGGCTGAACGAGTGAGTCATTTATCAAACTCGACTCAACTCGAAACTCGACCTCAAAAACAGTGACTCGACTCGGAACTCGACTCGAGAAAATTACCTTCGACTCGTGCCCATCCCTAATTTTTTCTCCGAAAAGAATATGGGTATGAAATTTGTTAGCGAAAATTTAGATTTACTGAAATATCGAACTATCATTCCTTCCAAATGGATTTTTGTGAGTCAGAATGTGGTAAATTGTTTTCTCATTTCAAAAGATTGTGGATTTTTTTCATACCGTAGACAAAATCGTTTTAAGCCCTACGAAACGATTCTCCTGAACTTGGTCTCAAGTATTTCCGAAGTTGAGACCCAGCTAAAAGACTTTCTGGCACTCGAGACTAGTGAATTTCTCCCATTCCATGACGATTGCAAGACAAAATTGTTACATCCAATGAAACACTTTTTCTGAAGTTGCATTAAAAGTTTTCTGAAGTTGAAACCAGCATAATTGCTTTCTCACACCCCAAAATAATGGATTTATCTCATTTCACAACGACTGTCAGACAAAATCGTTCCATCCTATGAAATAATTCTACTGAATTGTCATTAAGTGTTCCCTAATTGAGACGCAGCTGAATCGCTTTCCCACATTCGACAATAATGGATTCACGCAATTTCAGAACCAAACAAAATCGTTACGCCCTACGAAACGATTCTTCTGAAGTTTTCCTTAAGTATTCCCGAAGCTATCACTGCACACGAAACTAGTAGCTTTATGCCATTCGAAATGATTGTCAGACGATCATAAATAAGTTAGGTCCTACGAAACGATTCTCCTGAGGTTACCCCTAAGCGGGGGTAAAAGTGGATCTGAAAAGGTAGGGGGACGGTAGGTAGCGGCATGACATCACACCGTCCCCCTGCCTATCTTTGCGCACTATGATTTGTTTAGGAACTAGGGGGACGCCATGCATATTTTTTGCAAGTGGGAAACGGCGTCCCCCTGCGATTCACCCCACTTTTACCCCTAGCCCTAAGCATTTCCAAAGTAGAGAACTAACTAAATCACTTTCTCGCAAATTTGAAAATGGAAGACAGCTTATTTTTAAAAATCAAAATAAACTATTCAATTATTTTACACATATTTCGTCCCACTTTTTCGCGCTATTACAGTCTTAATATGATTATAAGCAGTCTACATCCAATCCGAGATACCATTGAAGAAAACGGTAACGATTCTACTGAAATTAATAAATCAGTTTTTAAGCCAATATCACCATTATCACAGGTATTCTGTCATTATTGGCAGGTCACTTGCTGCAACTGAGAAGCTTCCATGCTCCATCGTCTTCCGCTAACCTCTTTGTCTTCACGTACGATTTTTCTGTTTTGATATCGTTCATTAATTGGTCTCCTTCGCCCCCTCCCTCTCTTTCCTACCACCATACCCTCTAGCATCCCTCATGACACAGTTCCTTCTATCCAGTGTTCCAAACAGTTTCTCTTCCTCTTCTTAATAATACCTAAAATTGTTCTTTTCTCCCCTACCATTTCCAACCTCTCCTCATTCGCTTTCCGCTCGACCGAGCTAATTCGTTCCATTCTTCTTCATGCCCACATTTTGAAAGCTTCCGGTCGTTTCTAGTCATTTTTGCGTAATGTCCATGTTAAGCCAATATACACATACATTTTTTATAGTTCTATACTGAACAATAGCACAGAATAAAAATGAAATTTATATTTTATTAACCAGTGAAGAGCAGCATTTATTAATATGCATTACATTAGAAAAAAGATAAACTGTTAACTTGAAAGTATGTTCTATCTATTGTTGTTCACTTAACTGTGAACAGCTTCATTACTTAGGACATATACATTTGCGCACATCAATTAATATTCCTGTTATATACCAAACGCTCTCTGTGAAGTACTGGTTTCTTATCACCACAGGAAGTCTGAATTCCATTATCAGAGAAATATCAATTGTGTGCAAGTGACATGAAGCCATAATTACATAGTTCATGTATATGTGGTATCCCTAATCCTAGGTGTCTCCACTCCAGCTTCTGAATTTTCAATTGTTCATTCATTTTTATGATTCACACATGGGGAAGAAACTAATTACCCTAACCTGCTCTACTGGCTTTGTGGCCCCACACAGTTGTTGGGTAAGTGAACTAGGATCTTCCTTCCGGTACAATAACAAAGCAAAACTATAGAAGACATGCAGTCCGTGGTTAGGTTTGTTTCTAGTCAGATGTGGAAAGAATACACACATTGTGCTTCATTATGCACGAGTAATGTTAGTCCGGATTGTCGACACCGAAACCTGAGAATATGGACGTTCTTAAAAATGATCTGGTTGTGCTACACGCTAAAGATATGTATTTATTTATATCAATATCTAAAATAATTGTTGAAATTATAGATATAATAGGTAAATGGAATAAAACGTTCCATATTACCTTCTTCCAAGACCATTTTTTTTTCTTAAATATCGGCACCATCCAGGTCTTTGGCCGTACTAAGGAAAACACTGTTCAAAATAACCGGCAGCGGGGCTACTATTCTAATGAACAAAACAACTACTTGCAGCGACTTTACACTGGAATGACAACTCTAATATCTCTAAACTATGCATCTTGACTGTTACGAAAAGCCTTAAACTCAGAAATCGGCTCAACAGCAATCCCTGAGTAATTCACGAAAATACTAGTCTTGTAATACTAGTACAGAACAGTTAAAAAAATCAAATTTTTACAATTGTAGACTATGTGTATCATAAAATCATGACAAATTTGAGATAATAGTACTTGACTTTTATTATTACTTAGGTATTATGTTGTTTCTACCTCAAAATACTTATTACTTATATAACACTTGTAGTGCTTGTAAATTATGTGAAATATAATACTATAATATTACTGTATTTGCACCGCAGAGAATTTTCGCTAATTCTTTCGAATTCAAAATGTAGTGCTCTTGCTACATTAGGTAGAGCACTCCCTCCTCCGGTGCGACAGGTCCTTGATTTGATTCTCGTCCGTGCGAGTTTGTGGTGAACTGCATCGTATCCACGGGTTTTCTCGTGGTTCTCTCGTTTAGATAAATGCCATAGTAGAATCAGAAAGTTTGGAATTTTTCTCCAACCATAAAGAAAAAGAATATAAAGAACTTTCTTTTAAATCATTCTACCCCGCAGGTTATGCAACCCAAAAAGCAGTGTGTGTATTTGGTTGCATATGCTCCAGGTATTGACTAACCGACTGACAAAAACAAATTTTGAATGGAACTCTACTTCGGGCGAAACTAGAAATTTAACTGAGAGGGAGGAGCATCTTTCCTGATTTCTTTGTTTAATTTAACGATTCCTTACTTTCTGAACCTTTGTACACTCATACTTCTATGCAACTAATCGGTAGGCTCTTTCTATTAATTTCATCTTCACAAAACGTTAACACCATTTTAAGAGATTATCAAAGTAGAGTTAATTTTGAGTTTGACGTCCCTTACAGCAGCGAGCCTATATGAGACGGGACCTACTGATTAACGTGGAATCCGCCGGGATGTATTCATTTTGTTACATTGTCAGCTAATATAATGTCTTATCTTCAGCTGATTATCAGTCTGCAGCTACTACAAAAAAAGTTCTTTCATATAACATAACAATTGAAATATTGCTTTTTGTCTTGCGCTTCGTATGAAGTTATTATTATTATTATTATTATTATTATTATTATTATTATTATTATTATTATTATTATTATTATTATGGTTAAGATTCAACTGCCTTTATTGCGACTTGATGCCAGTTATTTTTGCAGACTGCAAAGTTTGAAGTGGTAGAAACGTAACTTAAGTTACGCATACGTGTTAGTACGTTTGTAAAAGTGTTGCTGAACTGCGAATAGAAAAATAGTCTCCTAGCTGAAACACCTTTGCAAGCAAGTCATGTTTAATTTATTTGTTACATGATTTACGATGCTTATTTGCTTAGAACTCTGGGATCCCCCTTTAATGTCTATAAAAATTGTATCTGATGTATCTGTATTTCCCCCTTAATGTCTGTGCAAGACATTTTCATGGCAACGTAACGAAGGAATCCAGTTACTCAAATATACAGAATTTTTTTTTCACAGTATTTAACAATGAAATTCTCCTTTTCAATCAGCAAAAAATTGTTCCCAAGGATTACTCCGTGTTTATTTTTTATGATTATACCCCTGAGACAGGAATGAAGTCACTGGGAGGTGGAAATCGAGAACACAATGTATAACGTTTGGGAGGATTCAGAGAGGTGTATACGATAATGTGTGCTGATGAATACGGATTGTGAAAAAAAAGGCAAAATGTCTACGAGTGAAAAAAAAAATAGACGAGAGGAAGAGTAACAGCTGCTGTACTGGTTGTGGTAGGGTGACCTATTAGTAAAGGCAGTCGATTCTGGAGCGTGGGGTCACGGGTTCAAATTCCAACGTCAAGTCGGCTTCCATTTTCTTGTGTTGGCTGAAACAGTTTTGTATGCGAGCTGATAGCCGTTAACCAAATAGCCTGTATTCTGTATATCACTGTGTGTATGTCCTGTATAGCCTGTATATATCACTGTGTTTTCACCTTTTTCACAATACTTACCGATTTCCAGTACGATGGATATACAGTGTCATATCATAATTGGTTTTTCCACAGAAAAAAATTAGTTGATGCTGAGATTTGAATCCATGATCCCACTCTCCGGAGTTGACTGCTTTTACCACTCAGCCACACCACCAATATAGCAACTGTTCCTCTTGCTTTTGTCTACTTTTTCACGTGTAGACATTTTGCCTTTTTTCTCCCAATCCGTATTCATTCTGCACAAATTACTTTTCATTCCGTATACAGCTCGCTGTGAACCTTCCCCAAGGTTATATTGTATTCTACATTTCCACCTTCCAGTTGCTTCATTCGAGTGTGAGAGAAAACATGTAAGAAGTTACACCTAAACGACACCTAAAACATGTAAGAAGTTACACCTAAAACATGTAAGAAGTTACACCTAAACGACACCTAAAACATGTAAGAAGTTACACCTAAACAACACCTAAAACATGTAAGAAGTTACACCTAAACAACACCTAAAACATGTAAGAAGTTACACCTAAACAACACCTAAAACATGTAAGAAGTTACACCTAAACAACACCTAAAACATGTAAGAAGTTACACCTAAACAACACCTAAAACATGTAAGAATTTACACCTAAACAACACCTAAAACATGTTAAGAAGTTACACCTAAACGACATCTAAAACTTGCTGTCGAAACTTGTTACTCTCTAAACCCTTCTGGAACGAAGCCGGGATAATATACGGGAAGATTCAAGAAATCTTCCTACCCAAACAATTAAGGGAGGTTAGATGTCATCCGGCTTCACAAGTAATAGCTTATTCCTATCACTATTTGTAAAAATCGGCAAGTTTCCGGAACCTCTCTTATTGTGACATACTGTTCAGGAGGTTTTGTTCAATTTCATTAACTATCGTACAATATGTTACAAATCACCTCTCATGAAAAATCCACAACAAATAGTGCACTCTTAGAGGTGAGTTTTCTTTCAACGAAGTCTTCCGAAAAAAACCTAGCATAATTTTTTCATACTTTTAAGTAAATGTATCACTAACAACTGCAGACTCACATGATTTCATTTTAATAGGAGCGATAAAGTTTAGTGTAATTACCTATACAAGTTATTTCATTATAAAAGGGAGAGGCAGATGAAATTTACAAATTTTAATACTGAGGTAACAAGCGTTAGAATAAGGAATGGCCTCACAATCTCATTTACGTGTTTCGATATTAAAGGATACCAGTATTTGCTATATCTTTATCTTCTAAAAGCAACGTTTCCAACCCACATTTATCAGGTGATGTTTTAATTTCTTTACGACTAGGATTTTAACTGTTTAATTTCGTGGAACATGCCAGATATACGTAAACTAACTTTTGAATCTAGGAAGCTAATACAGTTTAGGAATTTCATTACATTTGGATACCTCAAGTGGCGAGGTTCCAATATAAATTGTTTGTTTAAGTAATAACTAGTACTATGAATATGTTATGAAAAGTGTCACATTCCATGCAGATGTAGGAAAATTAATCAAGTTGTTCAATGCATAATATTTAATCATCTAACTTAAGCATTGTTAATGATGTGTATGGAAAACATATATCCCTTTGTACTTCTTGTGGTTGAGATTCCTTGGATCGCATTGTATTCGTATGAGCGAGCGTAATGTAATACCATACAACGATGGACAATGTGGTTCAGCAGGTTTCCATTGCCAGCGGACGTTAAAGAACTTTTGCTTTTTCTTTCTCGGGCTCACGTGAATGCTGGAGGCATTCTGCGTGTTTCCGTTTTCTCTGATCCTCTGGAGGTTGTTGGCGCATCCTTCCGTGCCATTTCGGTAAATACAACATTCACTTAATTGTCATTATCTCAGAATGGAAATGTTCGTGCTGTTGTTGTGTAACGAAAGAATGGTAAACATTCTTGTCTTATTAACTGGGGCACACATGATAAAAACAACCCTGCAAACTCCGTGTACATTGCTTTTTTGTCTTCATTTTTTTTTTTAATTCTCACTATCTTGTATTGTGCAAATATTTGAGAGGAGGTTCCTGCGATACTTAGACATAAAATAATTCGCACTGTGTTATTTCCCGAGAAATTGTACACGATTTAATTTCGTAATATAAGCATTTCTATCTTCTTTTAAAAAACATGACCAAAATGTGAGAAGTTATAGAAACTCTGTTAAGGTGTCGCTCCGCTGTCAATTACTGTACAAAGATAATTTATTCCAGCAAGGTAGGACGATACTGACAAACCAGAAGAAAAAAAAATCCCTTATCGCGACTCCTAGAGTGATGAATTTAAATAATCTATATATTAAAATGCTACGGTTATATGTTTTCCCCCAATCCTTTCGATGAGATCTCGAAAGCCACAAGTGCTAGAAACGTGCCGTTTACACTAGTCCATTTCGGTAGATTATCCAGTTCTCATTCAAATTTTCAAAAACTGTGTTGTTGTTGTTCTATTCAACATTTTAGGGACCCTTTTGAGCCCGTAAGATTAAAATTGTTACAGGCCAAAACTACGGTTTTAGGCAACCAGGAGAGAAGCTATGTATGGCGGGTTGACGGATATTGCAGGCACATTGCTTAAATCTTGATGAAAAAACCTATTGCATGCTGGCAACTTCAAACGCCTCAAGAGACGCAATGACGCACGTCTGGCAAGATAGCCCCCCAAAAATAATTAGCAAATTGAAACAATGACTAGGTAATTCGTTTGTACCGAAAATAATTTCGTATGTACAATTTTCCTTATAGGATTACTTGAGAGGTCAATTGGAAGGGGCTATCTTGGCGCCAAGATAGCCCCTCGTATCACAGCACAAAAAATTGAAATACACCATTCGAAAGCAAATCGTTTGTACCGTTTGTACAGAAAAAAAGTTTTGTTTGTACCCTGATAGTTTTCGAGAAAGAGGGGGGGGACATTTGAGGAGCTATCTTCCCCCCCGGTATCACAGCACAGAAAATTGAAATGCATCATTCGAAAGCAAATCATTTGTACCGTTTGTATCGAAAAAGGTTTTGTTTGTTACAATATATACTACAGGATACTGCTTTCGGTCTTTTAAGTTTAAATTTTCTGGGTATAAGCACGAAATACTCTAAATTTCCTCTATAGATTTTGGCGGCATACCAACATAAAATTTCAAAATGACGGCTTTTTTTTTTCCAAAATAACGAGTATCCACGGTACAGGGTGCAATTTTCAGAAAGTTAAAATTTTGAGGGTAGAAGCATGAGACATTCTGAATTTGCTGTATAGATTTTCTCGGTGATCCAATGAAAAATTTCAAAATGGCAAACGTTTTTCAAAACAGCAGCGAATAGAAAATTGTTGCAAGTTGTAACAATGATAATCTTGAAATATAAATTACATTTTAACACTTTTACCCCCAAAAGATTGAAATATTTCGAAAAAAAAAAAAAAACAATTAAACCCGAAAATACAAGAAAAAATCCACATGGGTCCAGGTGGGTTAGGCTTTTTTTTTTTTTAAACTGTTCACCACCTGTATCACGACCCCTTATAATTTTTGGTTTGTAATAAGCTTGTGTGGGATTTTTAATATATCTATTGCGGAGATCTCACGATATCCATCTATTTCTATAATAGTACAGAATCCATTTCTTGTAATATAGTGAATACAGTAACTTCCCTAAAAGAGAATGGGTTAAAACCAAATTCGGTCAGTTCATTCATGTTACAAATATCGAACCCGATCTGTCATACTGTTTCAAAATGGATGACGTTTGAAAATTTTAAAACTTCATAACTCCCTTATTTCTGGGTTATATGATAACAAATTACAGTATTTTCTAATTTTGGTTTTAAAAAAAACTTGGACAATGGTTAAAAAAAGTTACTAAGAATTTTAATTTTCGAGAGACCGCCACTTTAAGTTACCACACTAGTGAAATCACATCATGCTCAGGTACAGTCATGTCCAAAATGATTGTCGCATATCTATAACTGTCTTCTTGTAAGAATGTAAGTTGATAATGATTTTGCAGGGTACTTTTAATACTGATACTATGTGTATAATCGGGAAATGTATATTTGTGGTAAATTTCATAGGAAAAGAGTTATAAGTACGAAAATTAGAATGAGTAAAACAAAATGTTGCTAAATAGACAAGAAACTGTTATTTTCGTTTTATTGTTCTTATTTACTGCTCTTTTGACATGAAATTTGCCACATACATGTCTTTGCCGATTATAAACATACTAACATTATAAGAAATACTGGGAGAATTCGTTATCAAATTATATTCCTACAACAACATATTTATAGGCATGTGACAATAATTTTGGACATGAGTGTACATCATTAGCTTTCAATTTTAATTATATTCAAATATGCAGTTCTCATTAGTTTCATATCGTACCTCTTTCATTTAAATTGATTTTTAAACAACTCTGCACCTGTTGAAAATGTTTAGTAACCTATTTTTTTGTTGTTCTTAACAGTATGTATAAAAATTTTTTTAAAAAATATGCCTATCAGAACAAAATTAAAAATAATATTTAGAAATATTTTCCAGTATTAGATTTTAATTATATTTCTCTCTTCTGCTTATCTACGCAACCCCCACGAAACCCTCTTGCGACCGCCCTAGGCGGTTGCGACCCGCAAGTTGAGAAACCCTGCTTTAGACTAAAGGATGAAAAATGCAAGGCAATGGCAATAAAAATTGATAAAATGTAGATAATAAAAGATACCAGAAATGCATAGAAGCGGTGTCGTCAACAAGACCAAATTTCGCGAGGTCGAACCACAGAGCTCTGCAAGAAATCACACTGTCAGTCTGTTCACAGATTACGAAAGAAGTGCATGAGAAAGAAGTCTTTAGACTTGGTGTAATATTTCCGTCGAAACCACAACTTCCATCATTCAACGATTAATAAACCATAAACTCATACATAGAAATTAAACAACCTACTTAGAAACCATAGAACACTATAAAGATTGTCTATAAATATTAATTATTGCTTTCAAATGCACTAGTTTTCTGTTCTATGAATAGCCTCTCGATGCGAGTAGTTTTATATTCTAGAGCAGTGGTTCTCAAATTGGGGTTCGCGGACTCCTGGAGGTCTGTGGGACCTAGCCAGGGGTTCTGCGAGGACCAAAATTTGAAGTATGTTGTAATAAAATGGAACTCACAGGTGTTATGCTAGAAGTATTTTTAAGATTAAGAACCTGCAGCTGTGGGCAATACAAGTACAAAACAATACGGTAACTATTAATCATTTCCAGTGCTTAAGGATTTCATTGATTCTTCAGGTGAAAAACTCTGCTGAAATGCACAACCCACTTGGAGGACAATTGAAAGCATTAGCTGCAAGTTTTCGAGAATATTTCCCTGTCCCACAACCTGGTAATATTTGGATTTAAAATTCTTTCACTGATGTAGAAATCCATTACATACAAGGTATGAATCTCTCGAACACAGAACTGCTATTGGAACTATACTTCATGGAAAAACGTTTTCAAGAAAATGAACTCTGTAGCTTTTGGTTGCGTGTGTGCTGTGTGAAGAGTTGTCTAAAAAGACTTTGCAACATTTGATGGCTTTTCCTACTACTTACTTATGTGAGCAGACCTTTTTCTGCTCTTTGTAGTATTAAAACCATAAAGCGAAATCGTCTTAATGTGAAATAGGACCTAAAATTGATGGTGACAAAACTTATTCCAGATTTCAATGCAATTATGGAAAAACACAAAGAATTTCGTTCCTTACATTAGTGATCCCATATTTAAGAACATTGTTTATCAAGCAGATTTAATTTTAAAAAATAAAAATAATACATTGATTTTTAGTCTTGAAAGTTATTGTATTTGAACTGAAATTTCGTTCAGTAGGGAACAATCATTTATCTTTAGAATAAATTGCTTATTGCATTATTTTTCTTGATCTTTTTCTTGTCAGTGGTAATTTTAATTAGTATATTTTTTAATACCATTTGAAATTTCAGATGGCATTGCAAGGGGGTCTCCAGATCACTTTCCAAATGAACAAGGGGTCTGCGTCATAGGAAAGTTTTGGAACCAGTTCTAGAGCATATGTAAAGCTTAAGTTCGCTTCAGAAAATCTCAAGTAAATCACTTTGAAATTGTTTTTCCCTTTATTAACGTGTTTCATAGATTTACTGTGTGTGACGAATATCTTTCTAACTAATTTCTCGTCATTTTGTGAAGATCTCTTCATGAGAATTGTAAGACATCTAATAAAAATGAATGGATAATTAAAGAAATAGAGTCGCATTAGAACAGAAATACGAGAATAACAAAGCAACATGATAATATAATTTATGATAATATTAGAAGCATAGATTCGTGTTTTACAGAAGACTGAGTCGTATAATTGCTTATAACATTCGTTAATTACTAGTCTGAAACATTTTCAGAATCAATTATTCAATTGTCATCCAATGATTAGAACTCATTAACGGACACAATGATAGTAGCAAGGTGGAAAAGTCATAGACGTATTTTCCACGCCTTAGAAAAAATAAATATTTCGTAGTAGTTGGATTTAAATTTTCTATTTCTCAAAACCATACTAAAGTCTGTCCACAGATGAGACACACACCAATCGGAAGATCTCATCGCGCTGAACAAAATGGTAACGGAAAGTATAAATCATCATGCGTACTTTTCGAGAAAAAAATTTGTAAGGAAAAAGTAGAAGCTGTATGCTATCAATCTTACAATAAGACATACCTTTACCAAACTTTTGGTTATGATACTAGCAAGACAACACACGGTGGGGTTAATAATATCTCACATTTTCAATTCTTTCTTTTTGTTAAATGTGATCTCGCACTTTCCAATCCTAACTTTATATTCTTTTTTAATGAGATTTCACATTTTCAATTCTCAACTTTACTTTCTGTTTAATGGATCTCACGCTTTCAATTCTTTACTTTGTGTTTAATGGATCTCACATTTCAATTCTTTACTTTGTGTTTAATGGATCTCACACTTACAATTCTTTACTTTGTGTTTAATAGATTTCACACTTTCAATTCTTTACTTTCTGTTTAATGGATCTCACACTTTCAATTCTTTACTTTCTGTTTAATGGATCTTACACTTTCAATTCTTAACTTTACTTTGTGTTTAATGGATCACACACTTTCAATTCTTTACTTTACTTTGTGTTTAATGGATCACACACTTTCAATTCTTTACTTTACTTTGTGTTTAATGGATCTCTCACTTTCAATTCTTTACTTTCTGTTTAATGGATCTCACACTTTCAATTCTTAACTTTACTTTGTGTTTAATGGATCACACACTTTCAATTCTTTACTTTCTGTTTAATGCATCTCACACTTTCAATTTTTTACTTTCTGTTTAATGGATCTCACACTTTCAATTCTTTTCTTTCTGTTTAATGGATCTCACACTTTCAATTCTTTACTTTCTGTTTAATGGATCTCACACTTTCAATTCTTAACTTTACTTTGTGTTTAATGGGTCTCACACTTTCAATTCTTTTCTTTCTGTTTAATGGATCTCACACTTTCAATTCTTAACTTTACTTTGTGTTTAATGGATCTCACACTTTCAATTCTTAACTTTACTTTGTGTTTAATGGATCTCACACTTTTAATTTTTTACTTTCTGTTTAATGGATCTCACACTTTCAATTCTTAACTTTATTTTCTGTTTAAAGGATTTCACACTTTCAATTCTTTACTTTTTGTTTAATGGATCTCACACTTTCAATTCTTTTCTTTCTGTTTAATGGATCTCACACTTTCAATTCTTAATTTTACTTTTTGTTTAAAGTATCTTATACTTTCAATTCTTTCTTTCTGTCAGTGGCGTATTTAGGGAGGGCTTCCGGGCTTACGCCCCCCGAAATCTTACTTACTATAATACAGTATATGAAATATCTTGCAGAATTTTCACATTTTCAGGCACAGCCCCCCGAAGCAAAATCGTAAATACGCCACTGCTTTCTGTATAATGGATCTCACACTTTCAATTCCTAATTTTGCTTTGTTTAATGATTCTCACACTTTCAATTCTTAACTTTACTTTCTGTTTAACGAGATCCCACATTTTCAAATATTAACTTTACTTTTTGTTTAATGAAATCTCACACATTCAATTCTTTACTTTTTGTTTAATGAGATCTTATACATTCAATTTTTAATTTTACTTTCTGTTTAATGGATCTTACATCTTCAATTTTTAACTTTACTTTTTGTTTAACGAGATATCACACATTCAATTCTTAACTTTACTTTTTGTTTAATGAGATCTCACACTTTTAATTCCTAACTACTTTTTGTTTAATGAGATCTCAACAATACTTTTTGGTTAATGAGATCTCACACTTTCAATTCTTTACTTTCTGTTTAATGAGATCTCACACTTTCAAATATTAACTTTACTTTTTGTTTAATGAAATCTCACACATTCAATTCTCTACTTTTTGTTTAATGTGTTCTAAAGATTTGTGATAGGTGTGTGGATCGTGGAGCAAAAGGACGTGACCCAAAAGCCTCCATTTTTCTTCCCTTTTCATTTGTTTCTATCTGCTTACCTGAGATGAGTATATCTAAGTAAAAAAGAACTTTATGCTATTTTGGATATTGATATTTGTAATTGTAATAATAGCAAGAGCGGCTAACTACTAGGCTTACGTAACATAACCTGTGCATTTTTAGAGCAGACTACTAAAAAAAATATTTTTTTGAATCAAATGTAATATATGTAACTCTGTGTGTGTGATCATCATGGCCAAATGGCAAAGCCGAGTGAAATGATATTTGGTATATAGTTAGGCCCCAATCCCAACTGCAAGAAGATGGGATTTTTTAAAGGAATGTTGAGTATCTCATAAGCCGTTCAACTTAGGGAACTGAAATTCAGTGCATTAACTCTTTATAAAAATAAACAAAACGTGTCCTAGCACTTTTCAAAATTATCTTTTATGGAGGGGAGGCACTTTTTATATGTGGGAAATTGATAGTGGGTTGATATGTAAAAATAATCGAAAACGATTTGATATTATTGAATCCATAGTTCTTGGGTTCGCTGAGATGCATAAGTAACAATCCCAAAGTCGTTCAAGTGCAAGTTTAGCCCCTATCGGCATGAAAGAGGGAAGGACAGAGATGAAAAGTAAAATATTCAAATTGACCAGGATTAATGTCGAATCGTAGTTTTCAGGGTCGTTGCGATAAACAGTGGCAATCACAACAGGTTGGTGGGTGGTGGGTCAGTCACTGGGTCATAGGCCAAGCTTTCATTGACCCACGCCATCTCTGGCCCCGTCTACCTAAGTTAGGGTAAGTGTGCTATAGAATCTGTCTACGGACAGAACACTCATACATACAATGATTATTTCAAGAGGGGCAAGAAAGATTTCCCTTCCGGAGCTACCAAATCTTCTTCTCTGAGAGGAATATGTCCGATCATGTTTAACGTGGGTGACCAGTATTTTCGCAGCACTATTTTCACCACTTTGTACTGAGTCTCCCCAGGAGGAAATAATCTGGAATCACTGCATACATAGGGCTACCCTACATACAAACATCCTGAGCAAATATAAAATCGAGACACTACTGCATCATCTTTGAACTCTTCTGTTCAAATAATGCAAATCATCACCATCATCTGGTTAAACACGTCACATCTTCCTTCTTATTTTAACTTATGATTGAAAGAATCCCAGCAGCGTTATCTCAGGAACAAAAGACAGTATAAAAAGAACAGAATGCGTAGAATTGTTCAAACAATGCCGTGGATTCACGTAAGTAATTTGATTTTCCGTGCCTCACGTCCAAAAATCCGTATCTACGTATGCACAATACCTGAGAAATACATCGACATAAAACAAGAGATAGTAACAATGCACTTATATGTGTAAAAGTATGAGAGTAATGGCAAGGAGTGGAGGGGGGAATCAGACTTAGCAAACACATCTGATTGATCTATGACTCACGCCATGCAGTGGAAGATTAGGAGAATTGTCAACACTGGGCTCGTGTTCACATGTGCAATTAAGATATGCGGAGGACACGAAAGCTGCCTGCGATAACAACCATATAAAGATACACAACACAACATAACTACAAACGTTATCATCTGGACCAAAACTTCACTGAAACAATGCTCGTGTTAACAATGAATACTTCCAGGCAATTTCTTTCTCATTACTATACCACATACTGTATGTAAGTGCTTAATCCACATAGGTTGTCCAACGTGGCAACATTGCTCACACAGGTTGTTGCACATCCCCTGATGCGAAGCCAAGGTCGGACACATAACGAACGTTTTATTAATTACTCGCTGCTTTTGAGTCTTCGCTTTCCCGTCGAAAGAAATGTTGTACTATCACTCTGCATCGCTGAGTTTTTCAAGTTCAAGGGGAAGGAGGAATCATTAGCAAGGAAAACCTGATTGAAAACCATCGGTGTCTTTAAAATGCTATAGCACTTTCACTAGATAAATATGAAGTGTACAGTCACAGTCAACATTTCTACCTTGTCAACCAAACAACCCCCTGATAGTCATTTACAAACAATAATTCTCATGTATAGTACTGCAATACAGCATGTCTCAATAATCAGGGTTCGAAACATGGGTGGATTTTTCTCTTTCGTGGTAACTTCTGATTTGAATGACAGAAATAATCTATCTACCTGGCAGTAGTGTCAACAGGAATTCAGATTGGGAAATTAGTGTTTAGATTACAAGTTATATCTAGGTTTAAAAGAAAATTCTCTTGTCAAATCACTGTTAAAATTATTATTGAAATAGGTTTATTTATAACAATTACCGATTCCCGGTGATAACTATGATAAACTCACCTCTCTCGTTAGTTACGTAGATTCTGTGGTCAAAACATCGAGAAAGCACCTAGACACAAATATGTCTCAACATCCCGAAATTTTAATTAATAAATCACTGCTTTCATTATTCAAAAGGCTTCAAAACCTGTTTTCGGAAGCCCCTGTACGAATATCCAGGAACAACACTCCCACCAATTATCTTTCTTTCTCTGCTCTAAAAAAGGATTTTCATCGCATTAGAGTTCACTACATTTTAAATCCAAGAGGCAGAACAATATTTCTACATCTCTATAACATGCAACTCGATATGAGATCCTTCAAGCTCTACGTATTTAATGAATATTATCAGAGTAAAATAAAACGAAATTAAATGTGTGTATCCGTGAACAACCAAAACGTATCAAGCACAGTAATATCTTTAATCGAGAAACAAAATACATTCTCCTCACATCTAAAAGTTTAATTTGCTTCGAACACTACTTCTAATAATAGTGTTACGAATATGAGTAATAAAGTAACTTCTTCTTCTTCTTCTTCTTTAGTTTAATATCCAACAATTAAGCTCCGACGCTAAGACAGAACCGGAAGAAAATCGACGTTTGTCCACCACAAAGTCCACTTGGCGTAAGCTGGGATCGAACTAGGGATCTCAATCACCACAGGTGAGCGCTCTACCCGTGGGTCACCGCGACCCTTAAGTAATTATTATTGAACATACTCTTAGATATGTTATAGCTATCTATATACGCATTTATTTGTCTCACTACCTCGCTTAATTCCACTTATACGTAAATAAAATATATATACATATTTTTTTTCAATGTTGATATTCATACCAAAGAAAGTCTGTATGTTTGGATAATATTTCTTACGTTCAAATTATAATGACATAAATAATTATTTCTTTCAAATATTTGAATATTCTATGTGATTATTGGAATTTTAACGGTAAAAGTAAAGCTCTTCACTACTGGATTCAGCTTTGGGTATTTCAAAAGTCATTACAGTTAGTATCGTAAATAACACGTTACTAATTTCTCTAAGGTACATCGACTATCTACGTTCCATTATCTTTTTACGAAGGTTTATGAATGACAATATTTACATTCAATGTGAGTGTACCAGGGGCGGATCCAGGACAGACTTCTGGGGGGGAAGGGGGCTGTAATACTGCTACTTAAAGCTACTTTTAAGAGCTCCAAACTCTGGGATGGGTTTTATGTATATATAAAATAAGAAAGTTCCTCTGTGGGGGCACGATCGCCCCCGCCCCCTGGATTGTACTCTATTCATTTTTATGCTTCACAATTCGCGTCATTCTTTTATCTAACAGCACTTTAAAAAAGTTGTGTAAAAAAATTAAAAATAAAAAGAAAGAAAGAAGAAATGTGCATCTTTCTGTGTAAAAGTTAAATGGACATTTCAAACTATTCTCTTAAGTCGAGTCTACATCGCTACAGAGTTTCGAAATTTTGCGGCGAAACCAGAACAGTACCGACAATATTTATAGAGTATCTTCCATCAAAAATAAATTCTGAACACTATTTCCGAACCCTCTTCTTATTGCCTTAGGTTTTAAAGCATATTCGGTCGTACATGTTAATTATATATTTTGTAATATTTCAAATACACAGACCTTGCCTCTCCTTTAAAATTTTAATGGTAAGCGGGTTCTCTCGAAACTAGTTAAGGTAATCTGCAAGTGAAGTATATAGGCTGAAACAAAATATTGTTGTGTTATGAGTTTATTAAGTGTAAACAAATACAGCTGAGCTATAAACCTTTCTTATCCCTAGCATAATTCCAAATATACTCCAATACTTTGGTTCGAACAAATATAAAAATTCATAATAACTAGAATTTTAGGAATGATAAAAAAAAAAGCTCCAAAGATTGCGATCTTGGCCAATAATTAGTTTTTGGTTCGGGGGCCACAAAATTTTTGAACAGCCTTTAGATCGAGTTTTTGTATTTTCTATTCGGCTACACTATATGTAGTTCTCCAGACATAAGGGGTACAAGAAAATTTTTGATTGAAATCTATTGGATCTTTTGATTCAATAATAAACCCTAGCGAAGTAATAAAACACGGAAAGAATCTCACTTTCACATAAACTCGACTTCAATGTCACTCATCTGGACAAAAATTATTGATGTTCCCTTTTTATAACAACAGATGTACAAAGAGATGTCCAAACAAGTGAATGCAGAAAGTTAAAGACCGTTAAACTCCACAATATGATTGGACTGCACGGCCGGACACAGCATTACAGCATTATTAATTTAACCGAGTAATGTGAATACCTAGATAAGGGTAGGGAACCTTATTTGTTTTAAAAGCTGCCTATTTTCCAAGAAAACCGCAGATAATACTTTTGGACATATATAATTGTTGTGATTATTTTACAGTTATTAACTAACTCTATGGCCTATGGAACCCGGAGGTTCAACGTCGCGTTCACAAAAGCTCTCCACTGACTTCTATCCTTAGCCGATTGGACCCAGTTTCTACTTTGTATTCCTATTTTTGCGAGATCCACCTTAATATTGTCCTCCCATCTGCGCCTAGGTCTTCCTAATGATCGTTTTCCGATTGGTCTTCCAGTCAAGACTTTGAAAGTGTTTCTACTTTCTTCCATTCTAGTTACATGATCTCCCCACCTAAGCCTCCTAGACTTGACGCCCCTAACCCTTCCCCATTCCCCTTCCTCTTGGGTCCCAATACTCGTCTCAGGATCTTGTTCTCAAATACTGTCAGTCTATGTTCTTCCCTTAGAGTAAGCGACCATGTTTCGCAACCATACAGAACAACAGGCATGATTATCGTTTTATATATTTTAAGCTTCAAATTCCTCCACAGAATTCGCGACGATAAGAGATTTTGAACCGATTTTACAGTTATTAGTTAAATTAATAATATACATGAAAGTGTAGGAAAAACTATATTATATAATACTCACTTCAGAATTATATTTCTCCTTTTTTTTCATATTTTCTTACATAATTTAACATTGTGCAGAACAGGTCCAGAAGACCGCAGATTCCCCAGCCCCGATCTAGATGTAAGTACACTAAGTGACAAAAGTTCTTTCCGTTTGATAAAATTAGCTTCATAAATAACTTCAGAATGGAAGGAAAATTTGACTAGTTTTCAGTAAATTAAGAATCCTCTGTACGTTCCGGCCATACCCTCGTTGTACGTTCTACTTAGCCCTACAACCGTCATTCCAAAAATAAATTTTACCAAACGGAAAGAAATGTCGCTGACTGTACAAATTTAATTAATTTTTATAGTAATAAAACCAAATAAAATCTTAAATAAAAGAGTGTATTTCTTTTTACAGAGATTATAGTAGGTGTTCATCTGTATCTAATGAGATTCTGGTGATTTTTTGTCCTGATCTATCGAGAAGTTGTCAAACTTTGTTGGCAACACTACTTGTATAATCTTATTTTTAAAAAAAATGACACCTACTTCTCTGTGGAAAACTTGTATTTTTAATCGTAGGTGGAAATAAACCAAACATACGAGTATCTTCTTTGGCTGATGGGGATTTTTTTTTCCAAGCCTAAATAGTATTAAAATGTCCTTTAGGCAGGTGGGGTGGATAGATTTTCTTGAACATTATTATACATACTACTCAAAGAAGGTTTTAGGAAGCCTTCCCCAGGGATTTATTTGAAGGGTGAGAACAAACCTCAAAGATTTTCGCTTCTCAACACTTCTGTCCCTGACTCGGTTTAATCCTGTCTTCTGAACTTGACAAATAATTCGTCTTCTTAAATAATTTTACGATATCTCTTTCGAGTTCGACATAATATCAATATTTCGAGAACTTAGGCTTTATTATTAGTTGATAAAGCCTTTTGGTTTAAAAAAAAAAAAACTTGGTTTCGTTATAATAATAATAATAATAATAATAATAATAATAATAATAATAATAATAATAATAATAATAATAATAATAATAATAATAATAATAATAATAATATTATTATTATTATTATTATTATTATTATTATTATTATTATTATTATTATTATTATTATTATTATTATTATTATTATTATTATTATTATTATTATTATATGGTGATTGGTAGTATCTTGGAAAATATTGTTTTAAGAAATTCACAAACTTGACTATTTATAGGCTTTGCATATTTCTTCCTCTCTATGAAAATGCCAAATAAAACACTGTACAATAATCCAACTACTCTTTCAAACGCTATATAGTAATGTTAGTCAATACACAAATCCATGAAATACACAACCGTGGGGACAAAAATAACATGAGTATAAGATCTGCAAATTGTGAAAGAAGCCTTTAGGAAGAAGTACTTTGCGGGTCCTTAAATAGAGAGTTACGAAAAAGAGTTATCAAATTATTCATGTGACGTACTGTGCTGTACGGAACAGAAACGTGGACATTACGAGTGATGAAGAGTGAGTGAGGGAAGCATTCGAACTGTACGTGTGGGTAAGAATGGTGAAAATTATGTTTGTGGAATGGTAAACCTATCATCAACTATTAGTTTGAGTTAGTGAAAGAACACTATATTTCCAACTGAATGCTCTGAGACGTCACAGTCTCCTGCTTCCATTCCCAGTAATTCACACAGAGAATAAGGAGTACATATGAAATGTAGTGCTGATAAAAAAAAAGCGTAGTTGGTGGTTTTGCAGATACACTACCCGTGGAACCCTGTCCAATCGTACACTATCAAATTTGCTTTATTCTATTTCCCAACCTCCTTCTTCTTCCTTTTCCTTTCCTATTCTCTCAGTCCTGAATCTGATTCTAAATATGTCATCCTTTGTCGTATAATGCCCAATAAAAATTGACTAATATAATGGACACGTAAAATATAAAACTCGTTAGGAGATTATTTGAGAAGAAAACTGTGTTAAAAAGCGAGCGATAAAAAGTAAGATAGGAAAGGATGGTAGGTAGAAGAATAGAAACTAACAAGAGAAGAAGTAAGGAAATGCAATCAATGGATCGTATTAAAGCGTGCAATTCCAACATCGAAAGGCTTATCTTATTCATAATAATAAAAGTATGCTCATCAGATGAATGTTAATATCCTGAAATGTTATACAATCTTCTTAAGGGACGTGTAATGTTGGTTGTGAAAAGGCAAGGAACATAACAATTCCTTACAATGAATGTAAGTATATCCATGTCTCCTACTAATTCCTAGTCGCTACTTGCTTCCTGACGTTAAGAGTTATCGCTACCTGAGGAACTGTTGTGTATAACTAAATTCTTAAATAATTACATAGAAATATGTTACGGGGTTTGGGGCAATTGACGGGCAAGCTCAAAAAATAAATTTGTTAAATATAAATGATCAGAGCTTCTAATAATTACGATTTGAACCTATAATGTACAGAGTACCGAAGGCTTGAACGCATTAACTCGTAAATTAAAGACAAGTGCCCTGTAAGGGTAAAACTGCAAGTTATTTTACTGGACAAACTTAACTTTAAAATCACATCATCTAAATAAGAGGCTCGTTCAAGATGGTGATGCAGTTGATTAATACACACATATTAAATTACGTAATTTTGAGGACCTCTTTCACATGATGTGCACTTTTCCAGTGCCATCGGCGCAAATCTGTCTTCAATAATGGGGGAGACGGATAAGATCGTTCCCATTTTTTAAAACCGATGTTCAAGATAGTAGAAAAACAATGCTGTGGCAGATCAGGGGAGCAGAGTTGTCTTCAACATTGGGAGACGGGCAGAATTGAGGCTTATTCTGGGGGCGGGGAGAGATGAGATTCATATTGAGGTAGATTAATCTGATTTCTGAGATGAACTTGTTGTATATTATACAGCAAGGGACATCAATTTCATGTCACTTTCCTTTGTAGCAATCGGACATAAATTATCACATTTCTCCCCTCCCCCCAAAAAAACCTAAAAAAAACACACATTTCAAACCCGATTATTGAGGGACAGTCCCCAGTTTCAAGATTGTGGGACATGCTCCCCTCATACCCCCCCCCCGGGATTTACGCCAGTACTTCTATTCATTGCTTTAATAAAAGATGAAATATTTTCATGTATAACATTTATTTTACACATGTCTTTTCCACTATACAAATTGTTACAACCTTAGGTTCAATCTTAACATCACAAAGATTGAACAAACAAATTTCATTATTAAGATAAAAGTTAATTATATTTTATATTACACATGATTTGTATTATATTAACTGACGGACTCACGAATTTAAGAATCGCTATTTTAGATTGTTTTACTTAAGTTTATTTCGTATGTTCCACAACTTTTTTTTTAAATTATTTATTCATTTATCTGTAGTTTTAATTTTGCGGATAATGAAAAGACAACATTAGTTTCAGAGAATAAGCCCTCCATTTACAAATTACGTATCATTCACATCGGCTGCACTAAGGTCTTCAACACAAGTATTAGTTCATTTAGCAGATTTTTTTTCCGCAGGGAGCCCATGTGATTAGGATAAAACGTAAGCTGTAGGGCCACGTCTCATATAGCCTCGCTGCTGAAAGAGACGCTAAACTGGAAATCAACTCAAATCAATCATTTAGCAATATTTAATTAGTATTCAATGATCTTGGAATTTCCAAAAACTGCCATATCCTTATTTATTTATTTATTTATTTGTTTACTTGTTTTAAGAGACAAGCGTAATGGCACAGCCTTACAAGTATAAAACAAATATACATTACTTCAGTTAAATCAAATGAATACATTTCATCTAGATATATATTTTTATTTTATTTTTTTTTTTTTTAATTTTCTATTTACGAACTTGTTTTGAAATACGCATTTCATAAACATAAATTTGGTAACTTAACGTAAGCCATTCATTGGTCGACTCTAATCAATAAAGTGAATCAGTGGATCTCATGCAGTTGCGTACATACGATTCGGGGAAAGGGGATATACATCTGCAAAACAATCATACTATAAATACAAATGTGCGTGAAAATATCTCGTGCTAATACGCATTATTTTCTCCCCTTTTCAGCGAAGTTAGGAATCAATACTTCGGAATATATTACACTAAAAGTCACAAACCACGTTACTAAACTTCCTGACGTTCATTTTTTTTTTAATTAAGTCATGATTTACGTTATACTTATAAAATATTTTATAAATACTTATAAAACAGTAACATCATGGGCTTAGTTTTAACGAAAATCGTCAGAGAACAAAATTCGCTCAAATTCTGCCATAAATAACCTCTTGTAGATGCTTTCATAAGAATGACTTATGTTATAAAGTAGATTGTTAATGGAATACGAATTTCTGAAATATGAACAAAATTACCTAAAGATATACCACATTGACTTGACGCCTAGTCTTCCGTTAAAAGCGCTGCTATCGGCTGAAGGAATTCCACTCCCTTTCGTCATCCGCTCTCTCGCTTAGCAACAGCTGGACTCTCATTGGTTAAACGCGTGGGCGTGTGTGGGTGTGAGTTTTAGTTCGCATTTTTGCCACGGCTCAAGACATTTCGGCAGCACTATAACATACGAGAAAACTGTGCGGAAAAACTTATTCCAAAGAGTGAACTATCCCTTGTGGAATTTTACATGACAAATGAAATTAAATCTTTCAGTTTAACGTCCCACGATTATGCTCTTTTAGGCTACGGGAGATTATGATTAAGGCAAGTGAATGATAATGGAAGAACTGGTACAATGAGAAAGTGGGAGGAAATGGGAGTATCCCGACAAAACCCACGGGCACGATGTTGTCCACCACAAACTAACCCTGGTCGGGGATCGAGCCTGGGACCACACGCTTCATGACCAATTACTTATGCCACATTATAGAGCTGGTGTTGAGGTATTTATTTATTCATGAAATAAGAATTAAATCGTCTTAGTCGTTTATCAAAGGTTGAAAACGCGAAAATCACCCCGAAGAGCGAATTACATCTTCTGAAATTCTTATCCTATATCGCAGGGTTGCTTTTGCAATTCTGGAATAAGTATTAATAAAAACGCTGCTTTTGAGAAAACTATATAAAAAAAATGTCCGGGCATGTTGAACGTACGACTGAATAAATAAATAAATAAATAATAAGGAATCTAAAAAGCACTTTTAACCCAGAAAATATATCTAACTACTTTATTGTGTATTAATACTTACATCAAAAAGTATTACACAGAGGACAAAAGTAAAAGGATACGAAAAGTACATTGAAACATGTATAACTTGTTACCATTACACCGCCTTCAAAATAAATTGTATGGTTTAATGAAATATTTTCAGATGAATGACGTATACTAATTTTTATTTTGCGACTCTAAGGATCTTATTTTTTTAAGAAAGAAAGAGAGACAAAGATCCATATACAAAACTACAAATTTTACTGCTGATTTTCTTTTGTCTTTCTTAAATAAATATTTAACTACACTTTGTAAACTATTTTTCCTTTACCTGCTGATACAAGCACACGATTCTTAACACAAGTTGAATAGTATTATTCTCTATACAAAACAGACAGAGATTAATCAATACTGGATTGTATTCACTAACTGTTCATGCTAACGATACATGGGTTTTAATACAAACGGACCCTGAACTTTAAGATTACTTGAAAGGTTTAAAAAAAAAAATTCTCCAAGAGCATTGCCAGAACGA
Organism: Thermobia domestica; assembly: GCF_964235325.1. NCBI lineage: Eukaryota > Metazoa > Arthropoda > Insecta > Zygentoma > Lepismatidae > Thermobia > Thermobia domestica. Next base: position 17,801,266 of record NC_137464.1, read on the forward strand.
ACATTATTCGACATTTATATGAAATTGTATATTAAATTTATTTGATTAACTACTGCAACAATTATTGAATAAACAACTAATGACGCATTAATTATTGATTCAATAATTGGTATTGATTCAAATTCAATACCATCTCTCTATGATTTACGTTACCGAAATATGGCTCCTTAAATCTCCTGAAATCGGAAGTTTTTGGGCCAATATCTCGGAATTGTAAGAATGACGTGAAAAATTCCATCACTTCTTTGAAACAGCTTTTCAGGCTCTATCGAATGGAGAGCTCAAAACTGAATCAACACCAATATAATCTCTCTATGAGTAACGTTCTTGAGATATGGCTCCTTAAATCTCTCGCATTCGGAACATTTTTTGGCCAATATCTGTTGAACGGTAAGTCACAGAGAGATGATATTGGTGTTGATCAATACCTAAGAGCATGGTAAACATCTTGGTACCAATAGTAACTGGTGGCCACTGGCCAAACCAGTGGTCAATTGGACAGTGGTCACTGGGTACTATTTGGTACCAAAATGTTCACCATCCTCTTATGCATTGATCAACGTCAATATAATCTCTCTATAACTAATGGTTCCCGAGATATGGCTCCTTAAATCTCCCGAAATTGGACATTTTTTGGTCAATATCTCGGGAACGGTAAGAGTGAAGCTAAAAATTCCATCACTTCTTTTAGATAGTTTCTGAAGCTCTATCGAAAGGAGGGCTCAAAATTGAAAACATCGCAAACAACAGACACACATACAGACATGCGGTAGTGGATTCAGTAACGAACTTTTTTTAAGTTCATTGAAAATCTTGAAAAACTCAGCTACAATTATCACTAATGAATTTCAATACTAGAGTTGTAAAATCTTATTTCAGATGGACCTCTTTCTGATCTGGAAATCTGTTTAATTGTGCTATATATAGTATTTATGAAGATTTTTTTCTGTCTTTTGCGTCTTAATTCAACATCAAGGTTATGAGCTCTCCGAACCACTACTAGGCCTTGAATCCGGTGCAGTTAGCTGGTGCACAGACTATCAAGCAGAACAGACCGTTCCTCACCATATTATCTCGTCTCCAAAAGAGCTGGGTCACTGCAACATGCCACCAGCCCCGGCACATATCTGTGGAGATACAGAATCTAAAGCCCGCTCTAATATTACTACATTCATAGACTACTTCTCGTACAAATGGTGCATATTCTCTGCAAGCGTAAGTGCAAACTTAGACAGGTTCCATTTTAATGAACAAGTCTTTTAATAAGTAAATGCATCATCAATAGTCAACAATACTTCGGGTTGAACTGGCTATGCGCTAGAGCGCTGATCTCTAATGCAAGGGTCCCTCATTCAATTCGAGCCCATCTCAGCTTATAGTTGACAGCATCGTGTCCATGGGTTTTCTACATTTCCTTTCATGGCATAATCATGAAATATTAAACAAGAAATTTCACTTTTCGGGGTGAATTTTAACAGAAGATTTTTTTTTTTTTTTAATATGAAGCTGAAATTCAGTAATACCCTAATTATCGATTTTAGTGTTGCCACAAAAATTACCACAATAATCTAATCCGCGATAATCGGATCAATAAAGTATGTAAACGAGGTTATCACTGCTAACGGATTTTCAGTTATATTAATTAACTAAGGAGTTACCAAAACTCCTTTATATTTTTTTTCTGTCGTCTGGGAGACAAAAAATCTCAAAAACTACTTGGTAGATCACCATCAATTTTGGACAGGATGTAATGCAGAGCTTTCCATGTCGGCCCAAGTGCTGTGTTCAAAAATAAATTTCAAATGGTTTACCCCCACCTTTTCCCATGATCATAAAACTGGCAACTTCGAAGCCATTTTGGGGGGTGCGGTGGCTCAGTGGTAGAGCGTTCACATCCGGTGCTTGGGGTCCCTGGTTCGATTCCAGCTCGCGCCGTATGGACTTTGTGGCGGACGAACACCGTGCTCGTGGGTTTTCTCGGGGTTCTCCCGTTTCCTCCCACTTTCTTCATTTCACCATTTCATTCATTTCTCATCTTCACCGTCTCCTTTAGCCTAACCGGCATAACCGTGGGACGTAAAACTTCCAGATTTCATTTCATTTCATTTCGAAGTCATTTTAATATATTGAGAAAGAAAATCAGAAATTGTCCCTCTTCGCTCGCTAAAAGCAGAATTTGCGGAAATTCTTTGACATATACGCACTTGTTTTGAATAAAGAGTTTATATATACAGAGTTTCTATCCCTAACATGTTTCGAATTTTAAGGGATTTCAAAAAAAATAATGGAGTTTTACGTCCCATGGTTATGTCGGCTAGGCTAAAGGAGACGATGTATGAGCAATAAATGAAATGGTGGAATGAAGAAAGTGGGAGGAAACGGGAGAACCCCGAGGAAACCCACGCACAAAGTGTTTGTCCACCACAAAGTTCACTTAATGGGAGCAGGATTTGAACCCGGGACCCCATGCACCAGAGATGAACGCTCTACCACTGAGCAACCGCAGCCCTTAAGGAATTTCGATATGGCCATCTTATAATAACTGCGATTTCCACCCTTTTTTATCCTGCTTTTTTTCTTCTAAAGGAAACATTAAAAAACGCTTAAACATGTCTTTAATTATTTAAGATAAAAGATCTAAATGCCAAATTTAATGTCCCTTACCTTAAGGGACTTGGAGATGCGGTCAACTTGTTACAACAGTTGTAGCCTCATCTTTTTCCTTGCCGCCTCTTTTTCTTCCCTTCCAGGGAAAATATCAAGAAATGACAAAACTCGTTTCTATTTTAAATGGGAGTCTATATACCAAATTTCATGTTTTTACCCTTCAGATTCGGAAATATGGACACTTTACTATAATAATTGCCACCTCCATTTTCCTCTTCCCCGTCAAAAATTCTAAAAATCCTTTCTTAGTGGTACCTTACATTACAAATCCTACGTACTGGCACTATTTCAAGTTTCTAGCTCAAGCAGTTTGGCCTCTCACTCACTCTCATAATACATAGTGGGTATATTTTATATATCACATATATAATATATGGTGAATATAATACATGACTCCAAATCATTATGACCAGCTATCGAACACCAAACAGCAATACGGTTTGGATTGGAAGCAATGAGGTCTTGGTAGGTGCCTGGATGAATGGTGCACCACATCTGCGCATATAAGTCACTTATTTCTGTAAATTCCGCGGAAAGGAGCGATGAGCTCGGATCTGACGTTCAATGACATCCCAAAAGTGTTCAATTAGGTTGAGATCGGGTGAGTCTGGCGGCCACTGCAGCAATTGAAATGCAACATTGTATTACCCCAACCATTGGCAATACAACGTTGGCCTTGTGACAAGAAACGTTGCCCTAGTGAAAGATCCCATTTAATACTGGGAAGAGGAAGCAAGGAAGTATAATATATTTTCCATTTTACAAAATACAATGGAGTAACATAGCTGACGCGGGACTGAATTTATTGAAACTATAAATGACGTTAACTGCAAGCTCTACAATTAAAACCACCAATTTTTGAAAGAGAGAGAAGATATCTAATTAATTATTTTTAAAAAATGAAGTGGTTAGAGACCAAGGCTTACGAGGGAGCATAAACCTCCGTCTCCCGGAAGTTCTTAATTTTACTCTGGATAAAATAAGTAGATTATTATCAAGCTTCTTTAAGCTGGATTAGACAGTTTTATCCAGTTCCCTTTTTACTTTCGAGCGACAAAAGGAGAAAAGAAAGAAAGGTGATCATGAAAATAAATAAATAAATTGAATTCAATATTTCAACGGATTTACATGTTTCATGGTCCATAGATAACGAAAAAGTGATTTCAAGACATCTGTCTGTCTGTTTGTCCTGATATTCCACTCGCTTAGTGGCCATACCATTCAATTGTATCTCAACCGTTTTTATGCGATTCTCCAGAGGGGTTTCTCCAATGTTTTTCCTACCTCTAAGAATAAAGTTGTTTTCTGAAGAGTGAAAATCAAACATTGCTATTTTCTCAAAAACGGTTGTAACGATTTTCTTTATTCTTCATAAATCAGTTTTTCAATAATAACTACATACTATGATATACGTTATTCCTCTGGAAGAAATCGAGTAGGGATAGTTAATACTCGTATTCCTATGATGTCGCACAAATCATTTCCACGAGAATATCCACAGGGGTACTCTTGAAGATGAGTTTTACTGACAGTTTTTTTTTTTTTTTGGTCCTTATTTTATAAACAAATCTTTCATTAATAACCCTAACATATGGAATGATCACTGCGGAAGGAATTCAAGTCCTTTTTTGCCATCAGTGATGACTACAGACGATTTCCCTCCGGAGGAAGGCTTTTAATATATACAGGGAGTTAAAGAAGTTTTGCGAAAATACTGGTACCTTTGTTGAGCGCGATCCGAGGATTGTTCCAGGGTGTATTTCGCAGTTCCGGGCAGACTTGCCCAGGGCTATTCCTTGAAATTATCACTGTTTGACATATTTCATATTTAATTTATTTATTTATTTGTACACAACAGAGTATAAAACTCCAATTACTGAAGGTTAATAATTAGTGTTTGTTTATATTCAGTTAAACAGTAAACGATAAAGATAATAAGATCTGTCCCTAAAACTCCTTTCGGTACTTAAAACATTCATGTCTAAATATTGTAAATAAATTTTATAAAGCAAGAAACAGTGTTCATTTTTCCACTAAGCGAGGAAACCAGGGGTAAAAGTGGATCTGAAAAGGTAAAGGGACGGATGAAGTTACACCGCCCCCCATGCCTATCTTTGCCCATGGTAAGTTTTTTAGGAAGTGGGAGGCCGCTATAGATATTTTATGGAAGTGGGAAGACGACGTCCTCTCGCGTTCCCCCTTACTTTTATCCCTGATTTAAACGGAGCAAAAACTTGTCTTTTTTTTTCTCACATCCTTGGTAATTGGACTTGTGACTCTTGTGCTCTCAACGCCTCATATGGCATAACAATTTCTTTTGGAAAAATCATCATTTTATGAAAATAAAATGGTGGTAATTTATTTTTGGTGAGCCTGAGCAGTTTTCTATGGCCGAGATTCTCCGACAACGGCTTGCAATTGTGTTCGAATTTCACAAGAAAATATTACATTAATAAATATAGCACAACAAGATTTAGTTTAAGGAACTGGAGCTACGAATTTGAAAGGCCCGTTCTTTTTATTTCCTCAAACAAGATCTTGTTCGAGATTGGGGAGTTACAAAAAAGAAAAATAAATAAATAAATAAATAAAATAAAATAAAATAAAATAAAATAAAAGCGCAATCATAGTTGGTTTAAAGGACTAACCACTGTTCTTCAATTTCTTACTCCCCGTTGAGTCTGTTAGGCCAGCTATACACTATGAGATAAATCCTAGAAAATATCTTAGGATAAATGTTACGACGTATCTCGTAGGAAATCCCTACCCTTTTGTGCCATACACGTGAAGATTTTTCCTGTCTGATTGGATACTTTCGAGATGTTGATCTTTAGCGCACTGTGATGAAAAATGGCGCCTACAGTTGAACAAGAAATTGGCAGTGCTTGCATCTTTGCTCCAGCATGATTCCCTCTTAAATATCGTTGTGTGAATAAGCTCCTGAGTCTTACCTGGTCTCAGGGCACAGCGCACATTGAACGTTCTTGTCTAGATGAGGTTTCCGTACCTGCAACCTAGAACGTATCTTCATTTTTATATTATTAGGGAGAGCATTTTGGGTGAATGAAAGGTACACAGTTTTCGAGGAGGAAATGTGCGAGCAGAAAGGAAACATTTATTCACAGCAAAGGCAATGTGTTAGGCTTTAATGCGAGTGCCTTTGTTTCTTAAAACGAATCTAATTTGTAGATAAAACAGATAAAAATTAAAACGATTGAAATATGTTTTTTGTGTGTTTACGCACATTCTGAACTGGTGGATAATTGTATGATAAATTATTGGCCATTTCTGGTTTCAACGTTTCTCTCTATAAAACGAAAATGGTAACAGATAGCGAGAAGCGGATTTTTGCAAACGATTCAGCGTCACAAGACAACATATGAGTACCCACACCTTACTAAAACCATAAGTTATTCAAATTTACTATTACTTCCGGTTTCAAAATTGATTTCCATAGAGCAAAAGCGGTAGAAGAATTACAGCTTCAAATTAACCTTTCCCGATTCCAAAATTTATCACCATTGAACACAAATGGTAATAGAAAGCAACAAGCTGCTTTTTGGAATCGATACAGCGTCTCAAGTATCATTACAACACTATATTGAAACCGGAAATGGCTGATAGTATTTCCGGTTTCAAATTTTCATAGAACAAAAACTGTACGAGATATGGAGAAGCGTTTCAAGAGTGTTTTATCTCCTTCCTTAATCCTCTATTCAAACCGGAAGTGGTTGAAATAAACGAATTTTGATTTTAACCTTTAACACCATAGAAAAAAATAGTTAAGGGATGCATGATAGCTATTTTTTTTAACATAGATTTAGCGTCCGAGAAACAGGTTCTATCTTTGATCTTATTACTCTGAAAGGATATTCACTTGTTTTATATCATAAAGTATTGAAGAACTAATATTCAAGTTCTTCAAAAAAGGATAATTGGACATGAACCCTCGAGCATTTTTCGTACCGTGTAGCTCACATTCTCTTAATCTTGTCGTAAATGACGCTGCCTTATCTTGCACTGATGCTCTTGACTTCTTCAGCACTATACACAAAATTTATATTTTTTCTCTACTTCGACACATAGGTGGACTAGTACTGACAGAATATGTCAGTTCTTTAATGGTGAAACCCTTAAGTGAAACGCGGTGGGAGTCATATTGATACAATGACTGCTATTCGGTATCAAGCGGGGGAAATATCGATGCATTATATCCACTCTCTATTGATCCCAGAAGTGACATGTTTGGAAAAAGCAAAGCTAATAGTCTAGTCCACAAGATTAAGAGTTTCAAGTTCATTTACTGTGTCGTACTTTGACATACAGTTATATTCAGAATCAATCTTGTACGCAAAATGCTTCAAAAAGAAGAAAAAAATCCTTAAGTTTTACGTCCCACGGTTATGCCAGTTAGGCTAAAGGAGACGGTGATAATGAGATATGAGTGAAAATGGTGGAATGAAGAAAGTGGGAGGAAACGGGAGAACCCCGAGAAAACCCACGAGCACGGTGTTTGTCCACCACAAAGTTTACTTGGCGGGGGCTGGGATCGAACCCGGGACCCCAAGCACCAGAGGTGAACGCTTTACCACTGAGCCACCGCGCCCCCCTCAAAAAGAAGAAATGGACATTTCAAAAGCAGTTGAAATGATCACAAAAGTGAAAAGTCATTTTGAAGCAATGCGAACCGATAGAGGCTTTGAAGAGCTACTAGTGGATGCAAGAGAAATGGCAGAACTCAAAATCGACCCCCCTATTTCCAAGTGAGTTACAACTACGACCACGGGAGACCAAACGTCAGTTTGAATATGAGAACCCTGATGAGCGCATTGCGGATTTTAAAATTTCTTTCAAAAGTATTTTTTATTTTCATATTTAATGATTTGAGATCTTCCATGTGCCAGGAGTGCCTCGTGGGATTCGCCATAATGTCTATTGAGTTCGACATTCTTCAAGAAATGAAATGAAATCTTTGAGTTTTACGTCCCACGGTTATGCCGGTTAGGCTAAAGGAGACGGTGATGATGAGAGATGAGTGAAATGGTGGAATGAAGAAAGTGAGGGCCCCGAGAAAACCCACGAGCACGGTGTTTGTCCACCACAAAGTTCACTTGGCGGGAGCTGGGATCGAACCCGGGACCCCAAGCACCAGAGGTGAACGCTCTACCACTGAGCCACCGCGCCCCCATTCTTCAAGAAATGGGCATTGTAGATGTCATTGTCAGAGATTTTGCAGACAAAAAAGCTCGGAGGGATATATTAATTGTTGTGAGGTGCTGAAAAAAAAAAATGTTGCTAATTTTCAGTAACAGTGGAATTTAACTTTCTATTTAGTCTTTCTTCAGTTTTGTTATGCTGTTAATTATCACGCCTGAGGCCAAAGGTTGCAAAATTAGAAAAACAATTTCTTATTCTATGTTTTAAGGTACTGTTTCTATGAAAGAAAAAGATATGGACGCTTTCTCATAAAGTTCCCTAAATTGACTCTGATATGGGTTACTTATCAAACTTACGAAAGTTAAAGGATTTCTAATACTTGATAAAACCTATTATTAAGCTTTTGTCTTGTAAGTGTTCAGCTTTTGCATAAATTCATAAGATACGTTTTATGAATGCTATGGACTTTAGGACCTACATAAAAAAGCTATTTATGTTGCTGTGCGTAAAACACGTTCAGCATATGTGAAATATATTTATTGGTATTTCACGTCATTAGAATAGATTGTTACATAGTTGGATATATGGTAGAATGACTTCTAATGTTACTGATATTACAAAACAATTTACAATATACTAGTAATCATGTCACCATTAATAGTATTCGAAAAATGCTGTTCGATATTGCTTTTGTTTATCGGTACATAAATAATATTAATAAAAACACAATGTAATTTATACCATGTATATATTTTTTAAGTACTAAATATATCAAGGGCTGTAGTCGAGGGTACACGGCGGTACACGCCGTATACCCTCTGCTTAATCTTAGTCATGAGAGTGTACCTTCTGCTTCAGTGTATAGTTTCGTTTATATTTATTTATTTATTTCATTGGGCCATTATTCCAATTATAAAGTGACTATATCACCTTTTTTCTCTTGTATTTTAGCAGGTGTTTAAATATATGAGTCATGAAAAAAAAAAAAGCATCCTGCAAGATTTTTTCTGTTGCTTCTCGGAGGGAGTTGGTTCCTTCTCCATATCTACACCCATTTTTGTTATTGATTCTGTGATTTATGTAAGGAATGTCATCAAGAAAATAGCATGAAATGTTTTTAGACTATAAAACAATAACGTATTCTTTATATTGAATTAATTAATACATACAATTTACATTGTTCATTAAAAATGCCTTCAGTGTCTTATGACAATGATAGATGATCACAAATCAGCGTATACCTTCTGAAAATTTTCGGACTACTGCATTGAATATACCTACATCATGTATTATTTTTTTCTTTTTGAAAAATAATTTTAAAATATTAAAATTACTGTAATAAAATGTTAAATATAGGCTAGGACTAGGGGGCGTCAGAAAGTCACTTTGCCCGGGTGAAAATTTTGCCTTGGTCCGCCCTTGCTTCTCGCCTTAAAGTGAGAGACTTAAGAGGCTTCATCCCGGCGAAATTAATATACCACTAATTTTACAGTAATTAAGTGATATTTCCCAATAGATAAAAGACAATCGAAATGTGGAACAAGAGCGCCCTAGACATTATCACGACTCACTTATCTGCTTTCGATTTCGAGCCATTATGAAAATTGGCATTTATTTTCGTGTTTCTAAACGGCTGAAAACAGAAAGCCACTAGGTGACTTGTAATAACGGTACCTCACGCAAAATAATATTGTCTAGGGCGCTCTTGTTTCACATTTCAACTATCTTTTATCTATTGGGAAATATCACTTAATTACTGAAAAATTAGCGGTATATTAATTTCGCCGGGGTGAGGCCTCTTAAGATGTGCAACACATGTCACTCGTTTGGTAAATAGTATATGGTCCATACTAGTGCTGTTAGCAAATAGATTTATTCGAAAAATGAATTATTCGAAGCACAATTGATAGTAAGAAACTCCCGAAAAAAAGATCTTTTAAATGGACCAACAAGATGGAAGGACAGCATCATAATGGCAGCGCACTGGATTTGCCCACTTTTTCCTTGCGGAACTAAAAAAAGAGTGCTATCTAAATTGAAAAATCTTAGAGTTTTACGTCCCATGAATATGTCGGCCAGACTAAAAGAGACGGTGATGATGACAAATGAATGAAATGATAGAGTGAAGGAAGTGGAAGGAAACAGAACCCCGAGGAAACCCACGCACACGGTGTTTGTCCATCATAAAGTTCATTTGGCGCGAGCTGGGATCGAACCCAGGGCCCCATGCACCAGAGGTTTGCGCTCTACCGCTAAGCCACCGCGTCCCCCCCTATGTAAGCTGAATTTCATTACTTGAAGGAATCCCTAAAATTCTGGTTTCCCGCACCTCGGGATCTGCGAAGCCATTACCGCCGCCATTGCGTATACGGTTGAACATTCAGGAGGTGTACAACGATCTTCAATGAATTGGACTGGCACAGGATAAAATTTAATATTGTTACTGCGGCGATGAACTTTGTGATTTTTTCTAATAAAGCCATTAGATAGTTAAATTCCTTTAACGAAAACTAATTTATAAATAAATATGGGCCGTTCTTGTGGAATATTGTATTGTATTGTATTTATTTCTTTTGTATGAACTTACAAGTACGAGGAATGTCCTCAAGTAAGTGTAGCAACAAAAACAGAATTATTTCTTAAATTCAATACAATTTTCTGATGCACATTCGTTTCTGAACCATGTTATTAAAATTCTGTATTATTTTGGTTGTCTAAAATAACAATAAAGCAGACTGATATGAAGAAACTCGTTCCTTACAAAACATTTCCATTACATTGAACACTTAATGTGGGATGTTTATACGTAGATCCAACATTCAGCAGAGCGGTGATGCCAGCATCCGAAGTTTATTAACAAAAAGACTTCAAACGAAGATGGGAGAAAAAAACCACATCAAAGAGACCGACGAAAACTCTAGTAAAAAGGGCTACCAGTTGTTTCTCGTTCAGTGTCTACTCGCTTTAAAAGTATTGGAAGATGATTATCGAGAAGTCAAAATAAATTAATCAAAGTTTTTCTCACAGAAAGAACCCAACACGCAATCGCACCTAAACTTAAAATAGGCCTATCTTGTATAAAGACTCAATCGATAGCAAAAAAAGAAGTGGAATTCAAAATCAAATAATATCACGCGTTCATTGAAATGCTCGATTACCTATTACTGTTACATACGAAAGCTACTACAATCGAATCCTATCTGACAGTGAGCAAAGCAAAGCAACGTACATCCATGGACTTCGATAACGAACTTTGAGTACGGAAATAATTTTAACCCTAACCCCTTTCTCATTGAGGCGAATTGTTATAGTGTTCTTGCAACGAACCGAAAATTCGTCCTATATTTCGTTTAAATGCCACCATATCTTCATTTACTATGATAAAATTTCATAGTGTGCAAGATTGTACATGATTTGTCTTAACTTTTTATTGTATGTTTGATATATTGTTCAAAAACTTTAAAATTGTGTTCATTTTAAAATTAAATTATGCTTGTGTTTAAATGTCTGCTTACAATTTTACAAATATCAGTGTAATTAGCAGCTGCAATTAGTACGTAACATCTGCAGTGTTGTTTATATAGAGTATAGTCTGCATAGGAAGCAGAAGTGCTATATTACTTTCACTTTCGCTTTTCAGTCCTCAGCTGTTGATTGAAAGTGACATTGATTTCTGTTGATTGTTGAAAGAGAAGAGAGTGTTGTAACTGTTAATCCTGATTTCCATTTGCTTTCGTTTATAACACATGACTGTGAAGAAAGGAAGGATCGCAGCTGCCGAGTTCTTACCGGCTATGTGAAGTATTTTAATATTAAATATCATCCGCAAACAATGTGTTTTCATGATTGGATGTGATACATTCTTTTTTTTTCGAAACAAAGTGCTTGATTGAGGAAGGACACCATCAAATACATACCACATCGTCCATCCAAGTGTCCATCCTTCATCACATCTCTGTTCTATCCACGAACTATAACACGTACACAACACTACCAGCACTAACACTGCACAGCAACACTCTGGCCAGCATTCGAACCACGTGGTCTACAAGCATTTCAAACACGATACGCGCTAAGGAGACGGATCTAGGGTCTTTAAAAAAATCAACCATCCCATTACACAAGTCAACATAAAAAATACTACTACTACTGTTACTACTAAAATATATCGAAATTATTCTTGTCTAAATGTGGATTGTTTCGAAACACATCAATTTAGAATTAAATATGTAACACGAAGGAAAATAATTATCTGAAGCTTTTTATTTTAGATTGACCTTGATCAACGAGTGCTTCTCAAAACCTTCAGTATTTACACATAGCACTTAGTAAACAACGCTGTTTAAAAAAAAAAGGAAAGAAAAAAAGAACTGTCAACGTAATCACAACGACCAATGGTTATGGATAACATTCTACACTCCACTATTTTTTCTTTTTTCTTTTTAATAACATATACACTACTCAATACAACTGTTAGAATCTTACAAACATCTTTTTTTATATTTTCAATTAAAATTTTATAACGTAGAAAACCATTATACCGTACTAACATAAATAAATCGATATTTTCCTAACAGATTTAGACACATACTATTGTGGAAATGATTTACAAATTTCACAAGATTTGTGCTACAGGCAACCCGGTTCACTCAGCCCTCTTTAATCTAGAGTTTCCGTAGCATTGACATACTGCCGTATTATAGGCCTATTATAAACATTTTGCACTGTAGCTGAAATACACGTTAAATGTTCTACTGAGCAAATAAAAAAAAATTGTAAAATTGATTTTTTTATTATGCTATAAATAAGAGCAGTATGAAATATATATTACTATGGAAATAAATTGTGAATAGAACAGCAATATAAATTGAGTGAAAACACAGTATTGATTTATTTTAAATTTGCTTATTTATTGATGGAAGAAAAATACAGCATGCTACTGCTCAATTATAATGTTCAATAATGTGCTTGATCTAAATACGTAGATTATAGACATACATAAGATGACATACCTAACATTGTCACTTTAACTGTCTTTTGAACACTCAGAAAAAAATCTTCTGCAGGTCTAAAATAGGAATGATGCACAAGATGAGAGGATCTTAAGGGTGTCTCGTCTCAAAAATATATAAATATGTCTCGTCTCGAAATATATACACAAATATGAATCTTGAAAATATACAGGTATGTCTCGTCTCGAAAAATATGTACATAAGTGTCTCATCTCGAAAATATATACGTATGTCTCGTCTCAAAATATATATACATGTCTCATCTTGAAAATATATACATCTCGTCTCGAAAATATATACATAAGTGTTCGTCTCGAAAATATACACATAAGTGTATCTCGTCCCGAAAATATATACATAAGTATGTCTCGTCTCGAGGAATTTTGTAATCTCATTTCGAATTTCGAACGAGAAAAAGATAAAACGAAGTAAAGCATGTAAGTAAAAATTTAAAGTATGCGAAATTCGCGTCATTTTGATCTATAAGCAGTAAATCTCATAGGTTATGGCTAAAATTGTAAATAGAAAAACAGGTATATTTCTTTTTACAAAAACAAACGTTTTTAAAAAAGAAAGAAAAAGAAAAATTTCACGTGTCGCAGTTTCACTTTTTGAAAAAAAATAGTTTTTTATACATGAAAGAAAAATGTCTGTAAAAACAAACAGAAAACAAAATGTTGTTTAGAATGTACTCAGATTAACTTCTAATGTAAATTTAAAAATACAAAGCATTAAAACATGAACTTACGTCCCCGTATTTTGATTTGTAAGTATATGCTACTGCACACCATTTTAACAATCAAGTTTTAGGTCATGAACTGTTCCTACCTGGGATCCCGAATGGGTATCAATTGGTCACTGCTTATAAATATCATTCTTGGTTTGAACTTCTTGAACAATTAATTAATTATGGAACAATTGTTTTATTTCTTAGAGTTATGTTTTTAAAATTACTCCTTATCACGACCAGACACCATTTTCAGGTTAGCAACCAAATGTCTGAAATGCTATGCTTTTGGATTACATACAATTTATATCCAAAAGAAGAAACGAAAAATAAAAGTTTTGGAGTCTTTTCAAATGCAATAACGAAAATACAAACTTTAATTAACGTCTGACCAACCTTATTCATTAAAAATAGATACATCCTGCTGTTTTACACCTGACAAAGAGAGACACATGTAGCATGTTTCGAATTTTTTTTTTCACGGTATAAAAATCTTTAATGGAGTCTATTATAATTAACATCTTTATTCATTCTTACTGTTTCTCTTTTTCTTACAATAATTAACTGTAGAATCTAACAGTACTACAAGCTGTTGCTTCGTAGATATCTGGAACAAAATAATATCAAAGAAATTGGGAAATATCTGCAAAATTCTTTAGTAAGTATTATCTTCTCAACTAAGTATATTACATATACGACTATTCCTGTGGCAAAACTCTGTTCATCTCGAGAGCGATCATTATTCTATTTATTAATATTAAAGTTAAAAAATCACTCTATACTGTTACTCTAGACACGAGTGTGTCCTAAGGAAGATATTAAGTCATTCCTTACCTTACCGAAAATAACGAAGTATGTACAGAATAGGTAGTATAACGCTGTCGTCTCCTCAGTTTGTGAATTCAACTCTACACGAAAAGAAACTTAGTTCTTACAGTTTCGAAAAAAAAAAAAAAAAAAAAAAAAAAAGCGAGAATTACCTTGAGTACGCAGCACTATTAATTGATGTGGTATCACTTTCGAGCAGGAAAGGACTGCTACCAACCTATTCTATCAATATTTTTTTATTAATCTTCCGGGACAGGTAGGGATGTTTGAAGTCGTATTTTACATGCGTCTAATGTTTTCAACATTGATTATGAAATTATTTGCGGCAAGATTTAAAGTACGTTTAGATTTTCCAAAAATTAAACTCTTAGATTTCTGATGAAGGTAAATGCATCCGCTATTCTGGCAACAAGCCAGGCACACTGTATAATTTTGCAAAACTTCATATTATATATATTTCATTTGTGTAACGGAAAAAAATGTAGAATAATTAGCAGGTAAAACCAGGATTCGATCTAGAGGAAGCACGTAGCTGGGATTTCCCTCTCTGCATTTTTGTGTTAACTCTAGTTTCCAAAGAACGATTTCAGTTTGGATCTGTAAAGGATCTAGATATTTCATAAATTGGGTAAAACAGTTATCTCAATAATGATGATCACAATCAGTCAAGGTTAATAGAGAAGTAATCGGTATTCTTCCATTATTCATAGTTACTTGCATCTGCCGCATGATGAGAAGCTTCCATGCAACACAGTTTACAGCTAACCTCTCTGTCCTCACATAGGAATTTCCTCTTTCAAGTAACGCCGTCCATGACCTAGAGTCTCTTTCGCCTCCTCCGTGTTCACCCTGTCACCAAACCTTTTAGCATGATACAGTTCCTTCTGAGTCAATCTTCCAACTAGTGTCTCTTCCTTTCTCCAGTTACATCTAAAATTGTTCCTTTCTCCTCTATTATTTCTAACATCTCCTCATTAGTTTTTCGTTCGATCTTGATAATTTTCTCCTTCTTCTCCACACCCACATGTATATTAATTCACGTGAACAAGTGAATATCTGTACAATGAAACCATAATCACTCAGATCTTGATTATCAATGATGTCCTTTATCCTAATTTTCTATTTATTTGTCCACTACAGCTACTATCGAAACACCTTTCTTTGGGCTGTGACAATAATAAGGTTGGGTCACGGTGGCTCAGTGGTAAGAGCGCTCAGTTCTGGGGCGTGGGTCCCAGTTCGGTCCCAGCTCCTGCCAAGTAGGCTTCATGGTAAACAAACGCCATGTGTGGGTTTTCTCGAGATTCTCCCATTTCCTCCCACTTTCGTCGTTTCACCATTATCATCTATCTCATCATCGCAGTCATTAAAGGGACCCATACACTATCAGTTTAACTGAAGGGAAACCTCATCGTGACGTCACAACTGAAGGAAAAATTGTATGAACTGAAGGCATTCGTTCAGTTCAGTCAGTTCTTTATGCGGTTATTTGGACTGAAGATGGGTTATTTTAGACTGAACAAACAAACTGTCTTTGCTACGATAACTGGGCTATTAACTGAAAGAAACTTACAGTTGCCTCAGTTCAAGCCCTGTTGCTGCTAGTAACGGTGAGGTATTGCTGGCTCTTACTGAAGCCTACCGTGCTCATTTCGAACTTTGGGACACGCAACACGTGCATTATGCGAATAGGTATAAAAGAGGGGAGGCGTATGATGTGTTACTTACAAAATTAAGAGAGTTGGAACCTCAGGCGACACGCGATACTGTTATTAAAAAATAAACAACCTACGGTCGGCATTTAGAAAAGAACTGCGGAAAGTAAATGAATCCAAGAAATCGGGGACTGGAGGTGAGGAAGTGTGCGTTCCAAAGCTTTGGTATTTCAAGAAACTTACAAGTGCACTCCACAGAACATCTTATGAAACTGAAGGAACTGATGGACTGAACTCGATTAACTGAAGGTACTCCACACAATATTCAGTTCAGTTCATCGTACGATCGGTTAAGTCAGTTTCTAGCTCAGTTGGGCTGATCTGTTAAAACTGATAGTGTATGGGGCATCTTAGTGGTTAAAATTACTACAGAGTACTGGTTAAAGTCAGTACTAAAACTTCCGTTATTTTAGCACAAAATATACAGTAAATTGTCAAATATTAATATTAATCTGACATATACTCTAATGAGGATCTTGGTTAGAAGATCGAAACGTAACATGTAAAGTATTTATTTTTAGGGATGCGCACGAGACGAGTCGAGATAGGAATTTCCTGACAAAATTCGAGTCGAGACACGGCTCTTCCAATAGAGAAATATACATTTTTTCGAATCGAGACATCACTTTTAAAGCACATTTTCGAGACGAGACAGCCACAAATCTTGTCTCGTGCGCATCCCTATTTATTTTTATGAATAGCACAGTCTTGTTCAGCAGTTCAGTGTTTTATTTCTGTTCTTATTTGCAAGTCGTGCAGAAATGATGTGTTGTCAGTTTAATATATGTGGTTTGCTATATTACGTATACATTTCTGTGAGCCAGGGGGGCCGTGCCCCCTGACCCCCCTTCCTTCGGGTGCTCATGATGAATAGACGTTCATTTTGCACATATACTTTTCGAAACAAGGTACAGTACTAGTATACATTTTATCTAATGCTTTATTTCTCATTATAAGTCAGTTATCTCTCTTTATATGTAACTCTACCTCATTCATAATACAGGGTGTCTGTAAAGTAGGACTATGGACCATCAATGCATGCTTCTATGTAATTTATGTGTGGTTCTGCAAACCAAATTTGATATTTCGCTACACTAAAACGCAGAAGTGTATGAACACAGACAGGTTTGTTTGTACGTATAAAGAGATCCGTTTTTAACATTTTGTACACGAAGCATTTCAAAATGGTGTTAATTTCTGTGCTCAAAAACTTTCCGGGCACACTATAAGTGGACAAAACTTTCCATCTAACTATCTCCTATTAACGTAGAGATTACAAAAAAAAAAAAAAAAAAATGAAACAACTGTAAATGTTTTAGATGTGGGTATGAAGAAGAATTGAGAATATTAACTAGATGCGGAAATCTAAGAAAGAGAATATCAGCACTGGAATTAGTTCTTGTCACAACAATATTTGAGAAGAAATTATTATTATTATTTTAAGAAAGAAAGGATACCAGGAAAAGCGTAAGACTAGCACAAGTCCTATCCAAGTAATAAATGAAAGCTTCAGAATTTATGGCAAGTGATCTGCCTGCGATGGTAGAATACTTATATGCGTCACTTCCTACGCACAACAAACGTTCTGAGACAGGATAGGTGTTTCTCAAATTAAGATCCGTGAACCATAAACGGTTCTAGAGGTCTGCCATTGTGATCCTCTTAGATCGAACATTAGTAAAAAACTGACAAAATAAATAAATAAATACATAAATAAATAGAATTCGCGAATTTCGTATTACACACTACAGTTGAAACTCTCAGAGTTTTGAAACTGCATAAGCACATGTATTCCATTATCTTCCTCAAGACATCTAGTTGATATGCAGAGCCGGCTCTACCATATGTGCAACACATACTTATGCACGGGGCGGTAAGTTTCGAGGGGTGGTAACATCTGCCATAACTATATTATTTAAAATAAATATTTATTGTTGGAAACAGACTTCATGATGATGGTAGCTAAGTTTACTAAGCTGATCTTCTATTTGAATATTATATTCATAAATCATGTTTAAGTCGCATTAGTTTAAGGTCACAAGGACAGTGCTAAAGCAAATGTTGAAACAAATCCCAGCATGAAATGCTTGATTGTTGTCAAATGCAAGAACTCAATTCTCGAACAATAGCAAACACCCGTTCCATTTAGTTAGTTATCACAGTTTTGATATGAAAAGTAGTCTTATTTTGTCATAAACAAGCTCCTTATGATTGAAGGTGGAAACAAGTTTTTAAAATATATTTTTATATATAATATTAACAGATGTAGAAGGAAAATTAAGAAATAAAGACAAAAGAGCTAAATGCACTGGAATTGGAAACTTATATACTGAGATCGAAGCTCGATATTGAATTCTATAAAAAGGATTACCATCTTTCCTCTGCAGGTGTGTTTGCTTCATCTTTCACTAACATAATAGATTATTATTTAAAGAAAAAAAAATCATACACAACAAGATTGTATTTGTAGTGTTTAGGCCTTTCTGAGTGCGCCCTCTCCTTCTTGTTCATGATTGGATAATATATTTAAAATCGTAGCTTTTAAGATCTGTTTTTGTCTGGAGAAATGGGGCAGCAAATGATGCCACTGCACGAAGCGGCAAATTGACTAGGGACAGCCCTGTTGATAGGGGAACGTTCTGTTTGAGTTCACCCTTATGAAAAAGATTTAACCCTTATCCGGGCAAGCGGGGCCTCCCAGGCCCAGTAGCTTCATTTTTTTTTTTTTTTTTTTTGAATTTCTCAATAACCATAAATATTTCGATGACATAAAATTCTGACTTCTTCTATCGTTAGTCGAAATTAAAGTGATGAGCATATCGAGTTGGTAAGGCTAATAAGAGTTGGTAAGGCCCAATTGCCCGTCTACGTTACAAAAATATTTTGCCCGGACTCCAAAACAAGTCTTTGCTGAGACGCCCTTCCTAACCAAAACGCCTCATTTATTTATTTATTTATTTATTTATTTATAAGAAAAAAATATTTCTTTTCTTCTATTAATGAAAACATAAAATTAAAGGAATTTCAATTAATCTACTTTAAAAATACAAATATATTGATATTAACATAAAAAGAAAATTATAATTTTCTCTTCGAAGAGAACATGAGTAGAGTTATCATTCTGACATAAAAGTGAACCTTACTTTTATATGTTTCAGAAACGTTGCCTCAATCCTTCAAGGGTTCTCAGAAGATGAACTTATGCTATTAATAGTTTATATCATTTATATAACAAGTGCTTGGTTGATTCTACCCATAAAAAACACCTCAAGAAAAAGGATGCTCTTCCATCATTCTCTCAAAACTCGATCATTCTCTCTTTCAGTCTGTAACCAACCAAAGCAATCAAAATATGAAATAAACATGTGACTTCAAAGGAAAAATAGCCATGCGCAAGCAGACTTTCCCTTCCCGCCAACCCCCTTTCTCGTATCTTCCATTAAGTCACGTGGCTTTTGCAGACTCCGACAAATTCCCAGGGGTTACTACAGCGACGTGGACGTTATGTAATAGACGGGACTCTCTCTCTCTCTTTGTCGTTGTTAATAACACAATGAAATTGAAAAAAGTAACTTTTTTGTTTTTGTATTCAATACGTTTGCCGAGAATATTTTAAGATAGACATTTATGTATCAAACTATACAGTAACTAACGCATATCTACTGTAACTAAGAGGGGCCATTCAAACCAATAGAGCATGAATAGGGCTACCAGTTTCTTTATCTGTGAATTTAAAAACGCACACAGAAAACTGCAAATTAAAAGGCTTGGAATAGTATCGTTTGTGATTTACGATAAGGAATATTACGTAGAATATTAAGGAATATTAAGTACTGAGCCATTATTGCTTTCCGAGCATATGTCTTCACGAATATTTGCGTTGTTCCTTATGCATCTTTCATACATAATTTATCTTTACTCGAGGTCTCGAGTGAAATTCGAACAACTCGTCTGGGCATCTTAGCGAATCAGCTCCCGCCCCATTTACTCCCCCTCTAGATCAAGATCAATCAAATGCAGATACAAATGAAAAGTACGAATATCAATATTGCAGGTCTCTAACCATAAATAATCCCTAACTATTCTATCAGGCCTTGTTTTCATTTTGTACTAAGACACAACAACACGCTGAGAAGGAGTGGAAGTCTGATGAAGACACAGTTATTTTGTTGAAACTGTTACGTGATTGTGTTCTTTTACATATTCTCACATAGCCTTGCTCAGTGTGTGTTGTGTTTTAAATAATCTCTATATTAAAATGCTAGAAAAGTTTATATGTTTGTGGCCAATCCTTTCGACAATAAGATCAGTAAAACCACAAATGCTAGAAACAAGCTGGTCGATTCCGAATATTTACGTAGATATGCCACTTCTCATTCAAATTTTTCAAAAAAAAAAAAAAAAAAAGTTTATTTTTCTATTCCACGTTTTAGGCGTCGTTTTGGCTCTATTAGTTTAATATTATCACTACGACGTTAAGGTTGGTACCCTTGTAAAAGGCAACCAGTAGAGGAGCTATGTATGGCGGGTTAATGGATATTTCAGGCGCTTTGCTTTAATCTGAATGACAAAACCTATTGCAAGCTGGCAACTTTGAAGGCTTATGGACCCACAATAAGACGTACTCGGATATGGAATTATAAGAAAATAAAAATATTTGCATTTGCTATCATCTATCACTTATCCAAATTTGCCACAAACTCTTCCAATATTCTACATATTTAAAATACTACATTTATATGTTTGTCTACAGCAATTCACTTCCTTTGAGAGGCTTCCTGTCCTTTACTTGTGTTCGTAAAGAGACTTTGCCAGATATATTGAGAAGTGACAGGGAGATTCACGCTCATATCAGAACTGTGCGCTAGTTTCAATATATAATGACTGCAAATCCTACTCCTGTTTCTTGTCATTTCTTAAGTCAAACGCCGAAAACCTGAAATAAGTGTTTCGTCATGTTAAAGAAAAGTCTAAATACGAAATGTAATGCTTCTAACTTTAAAGATCTAAACGGGTATTCCCGGACTGGTTATAGTTAGAGTAGCGCTGGTCAAATTATTCCCATATTCGTTATTGGAACAACTGTTCAAATGATTATTCGACAACGAACACTGTTCGAATATTTGAAGCATCTATCTTTCGAACATTCTATACTCGCCTTCTCACTATCACCCTACTCCTATTTTAACTAAGGTTTTGAAAATTTAGGTTATGTGCTGTCATCTTGCTAGTATCCTAATAAGTAGCTTAATTAAGGGTATATTTCAGCATCAGTTTCATCTCAATAAGTGACATGGTTACCAATCATGTACAGCATAATCAATTTTTAGGTTTACAAATTAATGATTTTTCTACATTTTCTCGAAAATTACGCTTGAGGTTTTGCACTTATCATATCATTCTGTTCAGCGCAACGAGCTCTATCAATTGGTATTTGTTTCCCTTTTGGATATTGTGTTTCCGTTAAACGGCAATAATACTGTAGAATTTGAAGGCAAATACGATAATCTGATATAATACATGAACAATACGTAGTATCTCAAAAACAATTTTTATTAAGTTAAACTTTAGAAAATTACAATATTAAACAGTACACTACATTGAAGAGGGAAGTAAGATACTGACAGATCATAAACGAAAGTTGCCAAATCTACTTTTACATATTATAGATTATTAGAATTATATAATAATAGTTCTTTTTGCTTAGCCTATTTTCTAAAAAATACTCTTCGCAATATATTTTGATTTGTTTAGCTTAAGGTGTCATAATTATGCTTGGGGGATAAGGGAGACGACGATGATGATAATATATAAAAATTCTGGAATGAAGAAAGTGGGAGAAACAGAATTCAGAAAAACTCACGCAGACGATGTTTGTCCACCACTAATCCCACCTGGAGTGATCTAGGATCGAACCAAAGACTCCTTCCACTAGAGCTGAGCGCTCTTCCACTACCTACTTCTATTTATAGGAATATATCAGGACATCACTTCTACTTCTACAGCACTACATAAGGTTATGACTTACTTCTCACATTAACATAGACAGTTTTTATACAGGGTGGCCCAAAATTAGCTATACATCCCTGCATTGATCAAGTATAACATTCTAGTTTATGGGTCTATTTGTTTCGGCTGTTCTGAGTTTAAGATATAAGTAAAACACATGAAAAGCAAATAATAAAGAAACTAAGTCTCCCTGATGGATAACAATAAGAAATGATATAAAATGCAATGAGCTGATCCGTACGGTATTGTATACCTACTTTTGCGTCACCTTGTATTAAAAGGTAGAAATAGAGTCTTAATGTCTTTTTAAACTAAGTTCAAATTGTGATTCGATGCGTACATATCATTTTGAAGCCTCCGCAGCAGGAACCGAACCATTCCAAAACCGATAATACTAAAAATTTAGCCACGAGCGTCTTAAGAAGGGCCCACGATATATTTCTACCACTCAAATGTACTTCGTATATTTCGTATGACAAATGGACTGTGCACTCTCATTAGAGACAACTCAGGATAGCATCTTGACTGAATGATCACTGATCTACACGAAGGAAAGAAGAATAAGTGGAGACGTCGTCCAAGGCCCTGCGCTGGAGACAGGTTCGTGGTCAGAACATTAAAACAGAGGACGAGGGTGAGTGGGATACCTTTTACTGAGTGAGAAGTTGGCTACATTGAGTTCACTTTTCATTCACACGTACATACATATACACCAACATACCAAGTTCCGGGACTCTTCGGGTTATGTGATTAGCGTGCACATCTTTGGGGTAAAAGTGCCGGCTTCAATTCACGACGGGAGCTCGTAATTCGGATCCCAAGTTAAACTGTTGGTCCATGTTTCATATAGCCTCTCTGCTGGAAGGAATGCTGAACTCAAATCAAATCTGAACTTAAAGTTTCAGACAGCTGAAGGTGGTCGGAGAGGGATTCAGCTTCCCTGGTCAACCTGTAACTACAGGCCTAGCTGGAAAGGTCCCAGACCACAGCAGACATTATTCCTAAATACATCTTGAAATTCAAAGTATCTGGGGGTGAATCATTCTGTAAGACAATTTTACCCATAGGCGGATAAAAGCTGGAGAGGGGGGCCGAAAGGTCGAGAACTCAAAATCTTTCACCACCCCTCCCCTAAGAGTCCGTCTTGGATCTGCCCGTGTGTTTATCACTGTATAATATTGATATGACGAAATGAACTCACAATGAAATATTATTATCATTGATATGAAAATGTCAAAGTTGGAGCATGTTACTAATTTACTTAAACAATTATGAAATTTTCAAATATATCATTAACCCCGCAAATCAACGGGACGGGGGTCTAAGAATAGTGCGATCCTTTACAATATAATGTTTGTAATCAGAGTTGAGCAATTATGATTTGCTGTTTAAATATTTGAGCACCATACCAACTTGAGACACGAGTCTACACTTTAACGTGGTATGCAACCACATTACCACCAACATAAACTAAGTATTGCATTCTGGTTATTTAGAAGGTAGACTTTCCCTTATCATGGAATAAATATAATCAGGATTATAATATTGATAAAAGGTTAAAGGGTAATACTTTAAATATTTTTTTTTTTTGAAGTTTGAACAACATTTTTTACTTACAGTAGTGTGAAATGTCAGAACTTGAAGGAACTTTGCACATTGATATTGCTCATTATTGAATGTGACGCATTGAATAATAATTTACATAATTTTAAACAAATAATTCGGAAGATACTCGAAATAAAGCTATTTTAGTTTTACTTTCACTCATATTATATTACGTACTATATACGCCCAAGGCCATACTCTACACCTGAAAAGTGGTTTGCAAACTGTTAGATTTACTTTCGCTTTCGTATTTGTACGTGTATTGTGCCTCCATAAAGTAAGCTAGTGCTTCTTCTTTATGCGGAATACCTAGATCCCTTTCTGCTTCCGTGAGCACGAACCTATATTCAGCTGGCCTTGAACTTGACTGTTTTTTGTGCCGCTTCGCCAGCAGACCGCAGCGCAACTTAACTCGGCTCGCCCGTGGCGACGAGCCTGCGCCACGCCCTCCGCAACAAAACACTAACGAAAACAGCCAACATACCATAACAGCTGATGTTTCCATCTGTACATGTACACGTTCGTTCACAATATTCACTATACTACGCTGTCACATTCATGGACTTTTTTTTTATTCTTTTAATTTTTCTCTGGAAAGAAAAAGAGAGAGGGAACTGAACGAGATGTAGAGCCACATGTAATGATGTAGGCAAGGCAATAGAAGTTACCCACTCAAGTCGTTCTTCCATATTGGTCTGACGATACAAACGATTCATTACACAGAAAAATGTAACTTTTCACTCGTATAAATAAAAGCTTCATTGAAATGAAATGAAATGAAATTTAATTTCTATATTACATATGATATAGTAAGTGAGGTGGCGTAGATAGGTGGTTAACGTTTCCACCTCGTCATAATATCTCATGTTTAAATTTCGTAGCCGATCATTTTGAATGGAAATTTTCGTCCAACATACCGGACAAGTCGGTGAATACAGCTGTCAATAAAACAAAACATATTTCATATGTAATCAGTATATAAAGTATTATTATTATTATTATTATTATTACTGATTGATTGATTGATGTCGCTTGTATCTAGGATCTGATAGAATTCTTTCAAACAAAATATACCATCTTTATTACAGTGGTGCCCCCCCCTCATGTCCATGACGCACCCCCCTCAATTGTCTATCCGTAGGTGTTCTTCCATGAAAAAAAAAAATCTTTTCGATTAATTTTTACTCCCTCAAACATATTTATATAGATCTTTACCCCCTCCCAAATATTTCAATGACGCAGTTTGCGTCATAGCCCCCCTTGTGGGCACCCCTGTTTATTACAACTTTCAAGCATAAAATGAAACTTCAAGTGTACCTCACACATTGTTTAATGCCTGAAAGATCCAAAGAAAGAATATACAGTCAAGCTTTTTTCAGTTTCTGCATGAAAATGATTTCAAATAAATACCTGTCATGTTCTCCTGTATCGGTTCTCTCTCTCTCTCTCTCTCTCTCTCTCTCTCTCTCTCTCTCTCTCTCTCTCTCTCTCTCTCTTTCTCAGCTATTTGCACATTTTCTTTCACACAAACACCATCTTAAACTACTTTTTCAGATCTATATTTTGGTATTGTTAACTCAAACAAATAAGGTTTAGCATTTTTTTTTTTTTTAACCCTGAACTGAAATATCGAGAGAAAATCGCACTCTATTAAGCGTATTTATAATAGTTTTCAAAACTACTTAGCAACAAATTCGACAATTGAAATTTTGAGAAACTCTCTAGTGCTTAGAAAATACTCGGAAACAAAGAAATAATGGGAGATCGTAATCCCAGTCTATGTGATCTCATATTTTACTGGACGATAAATTACTCACTGATAACAGCATTATGTAAAGCAGGGTTTCTCAACCTCGGGATCGCGACCCGTAGGGGAGTCGCGAGAGGGTTTCAAGGAGGTCGCGAAGATAAGGGAAGACGAATGAACTGACCAAATTTGGTTTTAATTCATTTCGTTTTAGGGAAGTTACTGTATCCATTGCTGTATACAAGAAATGGATTCGAATGTTATAGAAATAGATGGATATCGTGAGATCCCCGCACTAGGTATATTAAAAGCTTTTTACAAACTAGATATTATAAAGGGGGTCACTGGCAAGAAGATGTGATAAAGTTGGTTCGTGATAGGAATTAGCTTGAAAACCACTTATGTAAAGTATTACACTTTGCAATATTGATATTGATTTCTTAGCGTTCAACATTTCTCACTACCGCTCTATGGAGTGTAAAT
Organism: Thermobia domestica; assembly: GCF_964235325.1. NCBI lineage: Eukaryota > Metazoa > Arthropoda > Insecta > Zygentoma > Lepismatidae > Thermobia > Thermobia domestica. The sequence continues at coordinate 17,827,216 of NC_137464.1, forward strand.
TTACGTAGAGCTTAACGTAGAATCAGGAGCATATTTATACTTCCTGAGAATCGAACCCAGGTCTCTCACGCGAGCCCATCGAGCCACAGGAATTTTTGATATTGTTCTTTGTTGTTCGTTATTCTGAAAATTGCGAGACAAGGAAAACATAACGAAGAAAAATGAATGTTAATAATGTTGATAGCTCTGTCACAATATGCCACATCATCAAAGTTAGAGAGAAATAAAGACATTTTGTCTTCTCTCGTTGTATTTGACTACTCAGCAATGATAGAATTCAATTCCTATAACCTGAATCTGCACTACAGTGCACATAACAGTTCTAATATGAGCGTCAATCTCCTTCCCACTTCTCACTATATCTGTGCAAGTCCCTTTACGAACACAAGTATATGACAGGAAGATTCTCAAAGGGAGTGAATTGCTATAGACAAACATATAAATGTTGTATTTTAATATATAGAATATTGGAGTTAGTTTGTGGAAGATTTGGATAAGTGATAGATCATAGCAAATGCAAATATTTTTCTTATACTTCCATATCCGAGTACGCCTCATTGTGGGTCATTCATATTAAAGCAAAGCGCCTGAAATGTCCATCAACCCGCTATACGTAGCTCCTCTACTGGTTGCCTTTCACAAGGGTATCAACCTTAACGTCCTAGTGACAATATTAAACTAATAGAGCCAAAACTACGCCTAAAACGTGGAATAGAAAAATAAAGTTTAAAAAAAAACTGAATGAGAACTGGCAAATCTACAAAAAATTTGGAATCGACAAGCGAAAATGGCACGTTTTCAGCACTTGTAGTTTTCGAGATCTCATTGTCGAAAGGATTGGCCACAAACATACATAGTCCAGTTAATATATACATTAACCGGGGGAATAAATCATGAGCTGAAATTTTGTACATACTTTTGGGAACGTGTACATAACAACATACTAAAAGTCCGGAAATATCCAGTGACGGGTTTGGTCGCCTTATTGGAAAATGGTCGCCAAACCGTTTTTTTTTTTTAAAGTAATTACTGGTTCTCACTTTAAAAGCTATAACTCATGTTGTATTTCCACTATTGATGTTATTTTTACTTCTTTCGAATAACAAAGGACAACGCTTACAGACCATGCATTACACTTACCAATTTACTATACATGCGGGAAGTAAAAGAGGGGTTTCTTTTTAAAAAATTCCCCTTCTTTCTATAATTTTTCTTGCACATTGTCTCAGGAAAAAAGCATAACAATCTAAAACTTTGTACATGCCTTTGAGAAGGTGTATATAACATCATACTAAAAGTCCTGAAATATTCGGTGAAGAGTTTGGACGCCATATTGGAAAATGTCTGACAAAGTGTGTTTTTTCAACGTAATGACTGATTCTCACTTTAATAGCTATAACTTACATTGTATTTGCACTATTGATGTTACTTTAAGTCCATTCTAATAATAAAGGACTACGGTTACAGACACTTACCAGTCTACCACGCACGAGGGAAGTTGCGGAGGATTTTTTTTTTTAAATCCCTAAACTTTTCTTCTTCAGATTCCTTTTTCTTAATCAGTTAACAATCTCGTCCTCTGAGAGTAGCAATTAATCTTACATTATAAACACAATATAACATCTAAGTTTCATTTAAATCATAGTAATAGAATCGGAATAACAACATATAAAACTTCGTTAAGTACTACTCCTTGACTACGCATAGAGCGAATAAGGCATTTTGTCACGCTACATTCCCCAACTGTTATGTTTACTTCTTCAACGCTAGCTGTCACATCTCCAGAGAAGTTCTTCGTGAATCTGAAGAGCAAATCTAGATCTATTGGAATACTTTCTAATCATCTCACGGCTGCTGCCACCAGTGTTCTTCAAGCCTCTGGAGATGCACATACAGCAGATTTGCGTACAGCAATAGAACTCTCTCTCAAACAGCCACATCCAGTATAAATTTTATTGGGGAAGATATTGAACTGCTTGTTCTTTTGGCCTCATTAGGAAGTGAGGAAAGATAAAAGTAACCAAGAAAGTTCTATAACTATTAAAGCTATTAAAGTGAGAATCAGTCTTTACGTTGAAAAACCACACTTTGTCGGGCATTTTCCAATATGGTGGCCAAACCCATCACCGGATATTTCCGGACTTTTAGTATGTCATTATATGCACCTTTCCAAAGGTATGTACAAATTTCGGCTTATGATTTTTTTTCGGGTTTAGCCCTTTGTGTATGTATGTATGTATGTGTGTGTGTGTGTGTGTGTGTGTGTGTGTGTGTGTCTAATTTGAGTGGACTAATAAACTTTTCTTGACCACAAACATATAAACCTAGTATTTTAATATATTGATATTTACAGGTACTTTAGCCCTACAGTTGATTTCTAAAAAATCATACGGTAGCTTTCGTATTACTCCAGCATCGCAAGGTAATTAAAGGAAGCAATGAATTAAGAGACATCGAATTTTTGTTCAAAAATCCATATATAACTGTTACTCCAACTACGTATTACTCCAATACAAACAGCTCCTTATGGGCTACGCCAAGGAGTTCAGTTTAGTGGAGAGCTATTCTCGCTGATTTGCCGGCCATCATGTGTACCTTTGGTGCAGGATATTCAGAGTTCGATTCCCAAGGGAACAGAACCGAACCGAACTAAAGTGGTTCAGATCCCATTTTAATAGCCTTGCTTTGTTTTTTAGTAGCCTTGCTGCTAACAAAGTACATAAATATTTTATAACTGAAATCAATCAATTTAGTGGAAGCCTTTTAAAGAAATTTGTTACTTTTTCAGTTAACAGTCTGCGAGAACTAAAAGACAACGTTACTTCTTAATTACAAAATGCTACAATTAAAAATAATTACTATTTTCAAGTAGTTCTTCATTAAGCAGCCTCTTAACTTAATTGCGAAATCAGACGACATCGCAACGAACACCTCAGCAATTATGAACTCCCTGGAAACAACACGAGCTATTTACAATGACCTGCATTAGCATGGAATCCAATGAAGTATAGGATCTAGCTGCAAAATCTGTATGTACTGCTGGTACCTTCAACACAATGAAATTACCTTCCGCTGGTACAAATTTTAATAACCTTCCATGCATGAAAGCACATTCCAGAAAATGTTAAAAAGAAACGTGCAGAAAAACAATATTATATATAAAAACGAATGTATGTATATATGTCCGATATACAAATTTAAATCATTGGTTTGCAAACTGTAGATGTACTTTCAGAAGTAACTGTAGGCAGTTATTTCTAAGTAACCTACATCGAAAGGACCGGAGGCTATTTAGAATATTTTTGATGTGTATCTTTAGGAAAACAGGTGGTTCAAAGGAGGGGTGGTTTAATGTCAACAATAGAGTATCTCACGAACTAACTACTAATATTAGGAAGATGAAACTAGTATGTAAACCCATTTTTTAAAAGCAACTTGGCATACACATATGGCATAACCTTGAAAAAGTTCACATAACCTTGGGATTCGAACCACTATGAAAGAGAAAGATAACAATAAAATGTAATGTGAAAAGTACAATAAAAACATGTCCGAGTAGGGATGGAAACCCGCGATCCCTACTATGTCGGTTGTCTAGTCTTCTACACCACACGACTATCCGGGCCGGCTAAAAACGAAATGAGATAGTAATAAAATAATTATATTTCCAAGTGAATATGGTAATATTACAGTACAAACATAATCACATGGTATGTAGGAGAGAAAGTAAAATAATATGTCACTGAACTCACTAAAAATATATTTGGATGTCTTCCAAGGGCTCAGGAGTTTAAAATTTGAATATCCAAAAATATTACATCATGGAATTATGTAAGTTTAAAGTAAATATCTTGAAAACTCAATCAAAACAAAAGTTGCACAATATAATAAGAACAAAGTACCCTATCGAAAACCAAACAGTGTTGCCATAGGTGAATCAGTGTTGCCTCTGGAGAACCAGTTTACACAATCAGAAAACACGTGTTTCTTTCCTCGCGTGTATCATTTTGTTTTAGCGAGTTGTCTGCTTATTCACCGGGGCTACAGAAGTAGCTATAATGCAAAACCCTCACTTTTTTTCTAATGCATTCCTTTATTACCATCTGTCGCCACATATCAGACTTCTCCATTGAGCATTTTCAGTACACGTAGCTACAATAGTGTGCAACACTGTACCACTACACTTCACTGTTATGTTTAATGATAATAGTGCATTTTAAATCTGTGCACACTTGTATATGGTGCTATTTCAAACAAACAAAAATTCTGAGTTGGCAACACTGATTCACCTATGGCAACACTGTTTGGTTTTCGATAGGGTACTTTGTTCTCATTATATTGTGCAACTTTTGTTTTGATTGAGTTTTCAAGATATTTACTTTAAACTTACATAATTCCATGATGTAATATTTTTGGATATTCAAATTTTAAACTCCTGTAGCCCCTGTCCTTCTGGTCCATAGCACCTTAAATTTGCTCATTTTCAATTCTTATGATGCTCTATCAGATGTGCTATGTGGAAATCAGATTTTAGCGACAACTTGTGGGACCTTCAGTGTAAATCCAAATTCAGTCCTTGTCATCGGCATAGGACGTGGGAAGGAATGAAAAAATAAATGTCCAAAATGACGGAGATTAGTGTCGAATTCATAGTTTCGGAGATCGCTGAATTGTTTGGTGACAGTCCCAATAATACTTGAACCTAAGTTTAATCAAGAATGTGTAGGTCTACTGGCCCATGAATTGACTGGAGCAACGCCAAAGGTACTGCTTATCATTATGAATTCTATTCAGCTCTTTATTTCAAATAGTGTGCATAAACATTATTACTCCCATACGAAGCCGCGCATTTCTGTTAGTTTGAAACGTTACTTTACAAACTTTCTTCAAAATGCTATTATTAATGCAAAAATAATAAATTTAGATATCTGTAAGAGAAGTCTTAATGACTTGGGCCCGTAAAACTTGGGCTCCCTAACCAGGGGCGGATCCAGGACCGACTTCTGGGGGGGAGGGCGGTGGGTTGCCATACTGCTACTTTTAAGGGCTCCATACTTTGGGATGGGTTTTACTTATATATATAAAATAAGAAAGTTTCCTCTTCTGGGGGGGGCGATCGCCCCGATCGCCCCCCCCCCCTGGATCCGCCCCTGTCCCTAACATATTTATGCAACCCCAAACTCCTGTGGCTGGTTTCGGGCCTAAACCTTCCCCCAAATTCCAAGATTCTTTATAAAATTACTCTCATTGTATTCAAAATATGAACCATTCCGGTTAATGGGACCATTGGTTGCTAGGACCGAGCTTCATGTCTGAACATGGCCATATAAAGTGGAATGCACTGTATTACCTTAAAATATTAGTTACCAAATAATGTTGGCGACTGTTATGATTACCAGCATTACCCAAGTGTTTTATGATAATACGAGAGCCATTTGAAAAATTCTCGGAATAACGTACAGAACATTGGTTTACCGCTTAAAAATTGTGTTTATTTTTAACATAGTCTTCTCTGACACTAATGCAATTGACGCAATCTTTTATTCTAAAGCGTTTGTGTCATTATGCAAACCATGTCCCTTAATTCAAGCTAAACACTTCCTCGCTGGTACTTTAAACCTTTCGGTTAAATAAATCGAAGTTCATCAAGGTATTTTTTTCAGCTTTGGGAAGAAGAGGAAAACCGATGGAGCTAAATCTGCTGAAGAAGTCGATGTGGCGCCAAATCATACCCGAGCTCATTATCTTTATCGGGGGCTGGTATTGTAAGTAATCCAAAACGAATTTCTTCTTTGATAAACTCGGCCTTTTTACAGTTGTTCTTTTCCTGTAGTTGGTCCAAAAGATTTGTATAGTATTCACCAGTGATGGTTTTATTGACAGCCAATAAGAGGGGTACCTTTTGCATTTCTGAAAATTGAAGCTACCTTTCGCATTCCTGAAAACTGAAGTCATTATCTTTCCGACAGTCTTCACATTAGGTTTTTTTTTTCTTTTTCTTTTTTCCCCAAGCCGAAGAATTGGAACGTTTCAATAATCTTCAACGACTGGTGCTGAAATGTCTGCCGAAACCTCACTTTGGAGATGGAGATTAAACTAAAATTAATAGTAAAACTGTTCTAGTTCTTGTGTTATTTTGAAAAACGAACCACACAAATTAAAACAATTAAAATAGGATTCTGTAACGGAATTGAATGGTTCTTTCATACCACTTTGATTCATGGATCAGCAGATAACATAAATACTGAATACAGATTACCACGGTAGCAGGTCCACAGTCAGAGCACTAACACGGAAGGGAAAGATTTACCCGGAAGGAATTCACCTCACATTCTTTACTGCTTGAACATTATATTTTCTAAACAACTGAAAGTTTTAAGGAGCTGAGACCCTGCCCACCCACCCCCTAATACGGACCTGCGTGAACTTATACTTACAGGATTCTTCGATGAAGTTAGGCCTCAAAACCAATCGATCTATTAATATTTTTGCAACGTTGAGATAAATCAAAACCAAGAGGTATTGTTTCCTTCGCAACAGCCATAAATTCAACACAACGCAAGCCACACTCCGAAAATTCTATTGCTAGGTCTTGGTCTACCCAGCCTACAGCTCTGACTTATTTCTATACGATTTCCCGGTTTTTAAAAGGACCTAGTACATGCAACACTAGCACCATTTAACACAGCTACAATAATCCTTCAACAAAAACGTTCGTCAATATGAGCTGCGAAAGCGTGTTACCAACGGTGAAGAATATTAAAATGTAAGTATATTTATTTTATTAGTGACTATCCTGGAAATATATTAATTTGAATGATCTTTATATATTTCCAGGATAGTCCAACCGAACCTTAAGGACTCTCTATGCCCCTGGTATTATGAAAAACTGAGTGTAAAAGTAAAGTTAGCATAGTTAAAAGTACGCTTTCTTTGAACTTGAATTATTACTTTTTGTCTTTCCTTTTATCCAACAACAAAATTCAAGAAGCTTCACGAAATATCAATGTAAACTTTATTTTATTGTCATATTATGTATGTATATATATATATATATATATATATATATATATATATATATATATATATATATATATATATATATATATACTTGGGCCAAAACAACACGAGCTATACTAATTATATAAATTAGCGATCTGTAAATAACACAGATACACCACGTGTAAAAGACTTCATATATAAAAAATAATAATAATAAAAATGGCTTTTGCTATTAAGCAACAGTTACGGCACAGCCATCCTAAAACCAAGCCAAAGGAGAGCAAGCGTAAAAGACTACCAGGACATCTGAAGAAGAAAGGAAAGAAGAGATAGGTCAGAGCGTCACGCAATGTTTCTTATGCAAGAGTGACAGCATGTTAAAAACTCTCGCTTTTTCCTCGCATATTAACTCTTTAATAATAATAATAATAATAAAATATATATCTCCATAAGTAATATCAGCAACGTCTATAACAAGCAATGAATGATGTATCAAGAATGATTAATACCAGCACAATGTGTTCAGTTAATGCACAAACTAATTCGTACTAGGAGAAACCACATTAACACTTTGCCTGCCGACATAAGCGTGCCTCACATGAGCAGAACGCAAATATTTATGTTTATGTTTAGATTAATAAAGAAATACATGTTTAATTCGGAAACAAATCTGGGCAGACTAATTTACAGGTCGGCGAAGATTATATTACCATATAAAACTGGAGAAAATATGACCCACCCGTGAAACGTGGCCACAAACGGGGAAGTCGAGTGACCCAGCGTTGGGTTACGCTGTAGTCAACGTTTTTTTAAACTATGTTATGTATTTGACAATTCGTGTGATAGAAGTTTTTTTTAACTTATTATTTCAATATTTCTTTAGAAAATGATACTTTCCCAAACGGAAACAAGATTTTGTTTACAAACTAAACCTTAACTGACTTACATATAAATTTTAAAACATTTTCAACTGAGATACACTATGCTAAATCTACTGACTATGGTTCCTAGCAAACTCTTGATTATCGGCGCCTCTTTCGGCAAGGCAGAAAACTCCATCCACAGATTTTTTTTTTAAATATATATATAGCTACCTTAATTATGTATTACACACGTGCTCTGTTGGATTGACTCAGCTCAATTTTGCAATTCGAATGCCATCACCTAGCAAATACATAAGCAAGTGGACAAAACTTATTTTCTTAGAACTCTGTTTTAAAATGTATTCAAGATTCATTAATCGTTTTATGTGGAGTGTACTATATATTGATTTTTTTAAAGAAAAAAGAACGCTGGAGGCAATTGAAATGTAATGTGTAAAAAAAATAAAGCGACAGACAGAAAAGTAACAGAGATACATTAAAAGAAGTAAATGAAACGGATGCATTTGTGTTACGTTACACAAAAAAAAAAATATCATGAGTGGCATTTAATATGAAATTGAGAATGGATGAAGTCTGGAAAAGCCAAAGGAAGAAATGAACCTGGAAGACAACAAGTTAAATATCTTCTTTCAACGGATACTGCTTTCTTTTTTCTTTCGAACAATGGTTGTACTTAAAAAACTTGACAAAACTTGATGGTTGTACAAACAAAAGTTAACTGGATGGTTGTACTTAACAAAAAACATCCATGTTTCAGACTCAGATAGACGAGTATGTACTACAATATCGTCTGTTTTAAGGATTTAGGATTTAGATTTCTGGGCTTTCGGCATCTATGGCCATTTAGCTCGTCGCGTATGAGGGATGATCCCTCGGCGAGCACACTATCCGGGGAAAAGGAAGGAAGGAACGATTGGGGAAGGAAAGAAGTGTCCTGGGACGTTAGGTACCACCCCGGCATTTGCCTGGTGTGAATGAGGAAAACCCAGGAAAAGGATGAAGCTGTCTACACTTTTTCGACCGAGTGTCCCCATCAGGAATCGAACCCGGGACCGCTCGCATCGAAGGCGAGAACGTTAGCCACGCCACGTTGTTTTTAGGGATGCGCACGAGACAACATATGAGGCTGTCTCGTCTCGAAAATGTGCTGTAAAAGTGATGTCTCGACTCGAAAAAATGTATATTTCTCTATTGGAAGAGCTGTGTCTCAACTCGAATTTAGTCTGGAAAATTATCACTTGTCTCGTCTCGTGCGCATCCCTATTTGTTTTATAAGAGATTTGACATTTAATACCCTAGTTCATGTTGTTGCTTTTAACGGTCTCTCATATTCGTGGTAACAATGCTTACAAATTTTTCCAATAAATGAATCGTATTGTTTTCACTGTACTTTTCACAGCAAGAAAACCGTGAATTTCTTATATAATAAAATAATTTAGAGATTTCTATTAGGATTAATGAGTTAAATAACTAGTGGAAACTTACGCAGTTTTTAATAAATAATAATTCTTAATCAGGCATTTTAAACAAAAAAAATATGGAGACATTTACACACTAACTAGGTTGGTAGATAAAACGAGAGAAAAATTGTGAAACACTCGGATGTACGTAATAAATCGGAGAGATGGTGCATTATAAAAATAATTTTGGTGACTAGTTGAGCAAAGGAACTTCATTTATTTTATATATTTTTATTTATTCCTTTATTTTTTAATTATTGTATTTTTTGTTCGTTTCTTATTTTCTTTTTAATGTGCAAACAAGTAATACTTCGATCGAAATGCACGGTGCCATACGCTACTAATTACAATAAATATTTACACTCATGGTTAATAATTATCTACTCCGTATACATATGAAATAAGCAAAAAATTGAAATGTTTCTATGTCACGCTCTAAACCTGGCTTATTTTAAATTCTACATATATATGCTTGGTATCATTGCTTTTGGAATTTATCCAACTAATATCAGAGCGCTAGAATTATACTAAAATATAACACAATGTCCTAATTTCAGGAAATACTTTTAATCGAGTAATTGCCTTTTGTCAGCGAATATTACCAGCAATTAATCGGGTTGAATTTGTTACTGACAGACTTTCTTTTATTACTCTTAATGGACGGTGGTGTTATATTATTGTTTTAAATGTACATGCCCCAACTGAAGATAAGGATGACGATATAAAAGACAGTTTTTACGAAGAAGTGGAACGGATATTCGACCAACTCCCGCAATACCATATGAAAATTCTATTAGGGGATTTCAATGCGAAGGTAGGACGAGAGGATATTTTCAAACCGATTATAGGTAACGAAAGTCTGCATAAGGAAAGTAATGACAACGGTGTTAAACTCGTGAACTTTGCAACATCCAAAAACCTAATCGTGAAGAGTACATAATTCCCACATCGCGATGCTCATAAATACATTTGGACTTCACCAGATGGAAAAATACATAATCAAGTTGATCACGTTTTAGTGGATAGAAGAAGACAATCTAGCATAATTGATGTCCGGTCGTTTAGAGGGGCTGATTGTGACACTGATCACTACTTGGTAGCAGCGATAATAAGAGATATTATCATTGAATAAAGGAAATATTCAATGTCCGAAAACGGAGAGATTTAATTTAAAGAAATTAGAAGAGAGCCAGGGAAGAGAGGAATATCAGATTGAAGTTTCGAATAGATTCTGGGTCTTAGAAGACTCGGAGTGCACTAGTGTTGAGGATACTTAGATTGAAATTAGAGATAGCATTAAAAGTTCAGCAATAGAAAAATAGAAGTAGAAACCGCTATAAAGAAATTAAAGAAACACAAATCTTCGGGTGTAGACGAAATTCCGGCTGAGTTAATTTTAGTTGGAGGCGAAAAATTGTGGAACAAGATACATAAACTCATTCTCCTTATCTGGAACAAGGAAGAACTGCTACAAGAGTGGAAAGAATCAATCATTGTTCCAATTCACAAGAAAGGCGACAAAAATTGATTTAATAATTATCGAGGCGTTTCTCTTCTATCAACGTCCTATAAAATCCTTTCAAATATTCTATTAGCAAGATTGACTTCATACGCTGATAAAATTATTGGAGATTATCAGCGCGGATTTAGACGAAAGCGATTAACTATCGACCAGATATTTACCATTCGCCAAATACTCGAAAAGAAGTGGGAATACAATACCCCGGTACATCAACTATTTATTGATTTTAGAAAGACTTACGACTCAGTTAGGAAAGAAACATTATACAACGTTCTTACACAACTTGGAATACCGAGAAAGCTAATTAGATTAATTAAGATATATTTAAATTAATCCCAAAGTAAAGACCGGGTAGGATATTTTTTTTTTTTTGTGTGTGTGTGTGTGTGTCTACGAGCTTTCACGTCGAAAATGGCCTGAAACAAGGAGATGCGTTGTCGCCATTATTATTCAACTTTGTTCTGGAATACGCTATAAGGAAAATAAAAGATAGCAACAAGGGCCTAGAGTTGAACGGTATTCACCAGGTTATGGCATATGCTGATTATATAAATTTAATAGAGGATGACAGGAGAACAATAGAAATAAATGCAGAGATCTTATTAAACGCTTGCAGGGACATGGGTTTAGAAGTAAATGCAGAGAAAACTAAATACATGGAAGTGCGTCGGGACCGTAATACGGCAAATTATAGATGCGTTAAAATATTAAATAATGCTTTTGATGAAGTGGATACTTTCAAATATTTAGGATCAATATTAACAGACGAAAATCATATTCACAAAGAAATTAAATGTCGACTAAAAGCATGGAATTCGTGTTATTATTCAGCTAAAAATCTCTTGTCGCGAATTCTGTCGAGGAATTTGAAGCTTAAAATATATAAAACGATAATCATGCCTGTTGTTCTGTATGGCTGCGAAACGTGGTCGCTTACTCTGAGAGAAGAACATAGACTGGAAGTATTTGAGAACAAGATCCTGAGACGAACATTCGGACCTACGAGGAACGGGAATGGGGAATGGCGGAAACTTCATAACGACGAACTACATAATTTATACGGTTTACCAAACATTGTTAGGATCACCAAGTCTAGGAGGCTTAGGTGGGGAGGTCATGTAGCTAGGATGGAAGAAAGTAGAAACGCTTTCAAAGTCTTGACTGGAAGACCCATCGGAAAACGATCATTAGGAAGACCTAGGCGCAGATGGGAGGACAATATTAAGATCGATCTCGCGAGATAGAAATACAAAATAGAAACTGGATCCAGTCGGCTAAGGATAGAAGTCAGTGGAGAGCTTTTGTGAACGCGGTATTGAACCTCCGGGTTCCATAAGCCATAGAGTTAGTTAGTTAATAGTATTTTATAGAAACAAACTACAAAGCCTACTACTGTTTCGATATATCAAATACCAGGTCGGAAAACCACGTCGCGGCTATATGGTTATATAGTGAACGCGCACGGGAGACCAGAGCTCAATTTACGGTCAGAGCTCATGTGGTTTGGATTCTACGCTGAGAAGTAGGTTTACATCTCTTATAGTCTCGGTGCTGAATTGGACACTACACTCCCAATCAACAGGCCAAAATTGGGAGGGGATTCCGTAGGCGCTACAAGAACGAAGATCCTTAGTAAGGAAATAATACGAGGAAGTGTCAATAAGTAACGAACAACAATTCAAGTAGAAAAAAGCATAATAGGTAACACGTCAAGAATATATGAAAAGTAAAAGATCATATTAAAGCTATTTCTCAACATATGCCTGAAACTTCTCAACATATTTCTCTAATCGTGGCCATAGTTTCAAAAGACCTTGTTTATAGAAGTCCGTCTTTTGGAAGTATAGCCATATATGCGGTGCGTACAACTAACTTGGCTTCATTATCGGAACTGAAACTGAGCGACACTCTATATACCACATCTAAGAAATTTACCAAAACAACAAAAAGAAGTTATTAAACATCGGGGGTCTTTTAAAAGCGATTTCATACCCTCCAAAATCGAGCTAACTTTCAAAGCAGTTCTCCTCTATACCGAACCATGTATGGTATTAAGACTTGGTTTAGTATTGACTCAATCTTCATGGAGGTAAAAGAAGATTGATGCTTGAAACTATCACAAGTGCTCCCATTTAAGATCGAACCCGATTCTCCCACATCAAAGACGACAATGGCAACTACTAATTTATGAGAGGACTATGTAGTATCATATCTAATGATATATCCTAAAATTAGTAATGTCAAGAACTGACTGCTTATTTTCGCTTGACACAGGCACGCTCTTATATAGATATAAGATGGAATGTACTTTATGCAAATCAAATTTCAACATCGAAACTTATTCCAATCCGTCCCTTAGATCTTTTAAATAGCATCCACTATTAGCAACGCGTATCTCAACTTTTAACGCTTCACACTTCATCAACAGAAAGAAAATTCTGAATATCTGCCAACACTTACTAATTATTTTTCCAGTTTATTTAAGATTCATTGATTTAAAAAAAAAATGTTTATTAGAACTGCTGAAAAATCTTCATATAAACAGAACACATTCTGACATCATGCTTATTGGCATACCACTTTCAATTTATTCTATGATGAATGTTCAGAACACATTCGAAAGCAAGAACTGGGAACACAAATTTCTATTTTCTGAAACCGAAATGAAGCTTACGTCGCTTATCTACGTAAGCTCTCTTCGTTGATCCAGTGGCTAGAGCGCTCGCCCGGGTTCAATTCCCGGTAGGAAAGCATTAATAACTTGAATACATTACAGTGATCTACTTTAAATGTAGGTCCACGTTTCGTGTAGACTCGGTGCTGAAGAGGAATGCTGAACTTACACAAACAAGTAAAAAAACCTATTTAGACCTGTAAGCTAAAAGAAATTTCTATATACAAAAATTCTATATTTTCTATATAAAAGAAATTTCTGACTGACTGGCTGATCAACGCAGAGGCCAAGCAAAATTGAAATTTGGACAGGACATAGGATTTGCAATGTCCCATTAAGGAAGAATTTACGGAAATTCGATGGAGAAGAGAGAAAAAATGGGTGTCAATTATTGCCTTAAAATGTCCATATCTCGAAATCCCTGCATGTTAGACACATGAAATTTGGAATATAAATTTCTAATTTAAAATAATTAGGTACGTCATACAGCAATTTTTTTTGCTATTCTCCCTACTTCGGAAGAAAACAGACGTGAAGGAAAAAAGAGGGGAGATACAGTTGTTAAAATAAGATGTCCATATCTTGAAACCAGGCCCGTAGCCAGCCCAAAATGTAGGGGGGGAGGCCGGCTGAAATTAGGGGGCCGATCCTACCATATGAAAGTTCATCACCATATTACAGTTCTTTTGCAAGCCTACTGTAAAATTTTCAAAGGGGCCAGCAAAAATTTAGCCCCCCCCAGACCCCCCTGGATACGGGCCTGCTTGAAACCCCTTAAGGTTAGAGGCATGATAATTGATCTTTAGGCTTTTAATTTAAAATAATTATAGACGTTTCAGCAGTATTTTTTAAATGTTTCCTCCTACAAGGGTAGAAAAAGATAGGAAGAAAAACCGTCAGGGTAGTAACTGTTAAAATAAAATGACTATATCTCGAAATCCCATTAAGATTAGTGATACATTAGGGTTATGACAAGTGCGAAGCCATAGCCGAACAGCATCGGGGGCCTGGAGGCGAAGCCCCCAACTAGCCGAAGGCTAGTAAAATACATTTCAAGTGAATGATAAGAGTTATTGGAATTAAAACAACGAGAGACAACAAACATTCCAACAAAATTTACAACTTGATGAGTCCAGACTAAACTCAATGATACGCACTATGAATCTTCGTACCACTCGTAACTGAGAAATCGTGCACCCATTACAAAATTTTAGACCAATTAAAAGACACAGGTAGTAATATACAGGGTGTTTCAAAACAACACCGACAACGTTTGGGAGGTGATTCCTGACACAAAGATAAGACAAAAAGTATAGACCAACCTAGGTGCACAAATGCTTCCTTTCGGAGTTATGGGCTGCCGAAAACATGAAAAAATGAACTTTAAAGATCCATAGCTCCAAAATTATGGGACCTACCGTAGTCAGATCAAGACTTCACTTGAGAACTAATAGTGCCCTATCCAAATATCCAAGTTTCAGAATCTTAAGGTACTTCCGCGACAATTTTTATAGAGGTATTTGGTGAGTACTTCAAATTATATGCCCGTAGCCAAACTCCCTTTATAAAAATTGTTGCGTGAATACCTTAGGATTCTGAAACGTGTATTTTTTGGATAGGGCACATATTACTTCCTAAGTGAAGTCTTGATCCGACTACGGTAGGTTCCATAGTATTGGAGCTACGGATCTTTAAAATTCATTTTTTCATGTTTTCGGCAGCCCGTAATTCCGAAAGGAAGCATTTGTGCACTCGGGTTGGTCTATACTTTCTGTCTTATCTTGGTGTCAGGAATCACCTCCCAAACGTTGTCGGTGTTGTTTTGAAACTTATACCAAACTTGTTATACATATTACTTACAGTCTAAAAAAGACCTCCTTAGCGCACCCAATGGGAAGTGGAAAGGGGGAGATATAAAAATGACCGAAGACGACCATATTAGTATGAAATCCATAGTGTCCGGTGTTCCTACGCTGACTGGTGACAGTTTTGTAGCTCTCAAGTTCAGCTCTACAGTGAGGGAAGACCCCCTAGCACAGCTAGGGGAGTAGGAGAGGTGGTATATAAAAATTACCGAAAACAACCAATATTAGTGTCAAATCCGTAGTTTTCGGGGTCACTGAAATGAACAGAAATGCTTCCAATGCCGTTTTAAGTCCAAGCTCATCCCAATCGGCAGAGGGTGGGGGAGGTGAAAAATAAAATGTTTAAAAAAAACTGAGATTTGTGTCAAATTCATAATTTCCGGTGTCGGGAAATGTCTAACCTGTTTGAAGTTACTTTCGGAAGATGGACAGTACTCCCTTCAAGCTGTTTTTTTTTTTTTTTTTTAACATATAACTTGCCAGAAGTAGAGTTGAGTTGAGTTGATTTTGAGTTTAACGTCCCGTTCAGCAGCTAGGCTATATGAGACGTGGACCTACTGATTAACGTGGAATCCGAACCACATGAGCTATTGCGAGAAGTAGAATATCATCTATATTTTTACAATTAACTTTCATTGAAATAAATAATTCTAACGTAAGAGGTAAAGGGACTCAAATATTTCCCATAAAGCTATTCTCCCCGTGCGAAGAACGGGCATTACAGCTAGTTTAATATAATATTAAACAAAACATTGCTCTCGAAATCATCGTAACACCACATTCCAGATTCCACACATAAAACAAGATATGCGCGCTTCCCGCTTGCTGGCACCACCACAAAAGCCTTGCTTGGCCTTCATCTTCACTCACTGCTATTACGCATCGATCTTTCAGCTTTTAAAGGGGACAGAGCAATTCAATGCCGTCCACCTCAATAACGGTATGAACGTAAGTCTATTAGCAAAATATAGTATTAAAGAACACAATTTCACATATACCGTACACCGATACTTACAAATATACATTAACTCCATCAGTAACGAAAGCGAATTCATTCTCTTCGTTCAAATTTATTGAAATTCAAACATGTAAAAAGAAATTCAAATATGATTTTCACTTTATATATATATATATATATCGGATGTTTCAAAACAACACCGTAAGGCAATTGGAAATTTAATTAAACTAATATTTACCTCCGAGCCTTTGGACAACACTAAAGTTAAAATTCTGCTTAATTTAAAACTCTATTTGCTTACATTTATCAAATTTATTTATTTATTTTCAGAATTTGCCCACTAACCCCTAAGTCTATACCCAGTTATTAAGGACTTCGTTATCCAGGCAAGCAAACGTAGCAAAATCTATTAGTGTAAGGCAGGTAAGCAACAGTGTAGGTAGCATCTATTAGTGCCACTGTCTATTATTAGGATTATCGTGACCCGCAAGACTGAGACGTTTGGCATTTGTTATTAGGATTAAGAGGAAGCGAAATCATGTATAGAAAGCCAGAAATTCCAGTGATGAAACTCATGTTTTGATAATTCATCGTCCAGCTACAAACCACCTGACCGGATACAGCTTCTCGTGGGCTGTCACATCAGTGGGTTTAAATATAGAAGAACCTACGAGTATACTCTACGCTAAGAGTATTAAATGAACTAAGCGTATTACGCTCACTAACAAGAAAACCGGATATAAAAGAAATGAAAAGAAAATAAAGAAACAGCTAGAATTCAACATTGTCATAAACTCGTAACACACAAAAAGGACAATCTATATGAGAACTAAAACCGACAGTAATGAAATGAAGGTGATATTGCCAACTAAAAAAATAAAATTAAATTTAACCTTTATACCATGTAGGTTAAAAAAAAACTGATTATTGAAGAAAATGAAAGATCGTGAACGAATTGGTGGAATGGTAATGTGAGAGACGACAGCAGAACCCTAAGAAAATTCACGCAAATCCACGTAGCCCAGTATCGAACAAGAAACCCCTCACCCACAAGTGAGCTCCCACTCTGTTTTTTTTTCTTATTATGAAAACTGTTTCCTTACTCTAGTTGTAGTTTTCATGACTACAGACTCGAAAGGGACACGAACATGAACATGAAGGCGCTCTTCAGAGGGATTGGAACCCCGTTGGATTATACTTCGTAGTTCGAAGTGGAAAACTCAAGACTATTCAGCAATTGTCACCAGCATCACTGTCACTGAATTCCCTGTCGTAACTGAAAATAATAATAAACATCAGAATAAGAAAATAAAAATGGAATGTAGTACCGTATGTAAAGTGTTTACCATCGAAATTCAGATCTTTCAGTTTCCAAATAAAACTAGCTTCAGCATTCGCTATATACCAATAAATCCTAAGAATCCAATTGCTAATATTGCATAAATTATTCCTAGAACACCAAAAGTTTCCTCAGCTGAAAATCCAGATGTATATGGAGTGACTTATTCGTGTGATGGAAAATACAAAGGACAAACCAAACGGAACATGTAAGGAACATAAAACACAATAATGGAATTAAAATTTCTGTACGAACAATCTGGTTGTAGAGTATTTATTTATTTATTTTTACTAAGAAAGAGGAGCTCACCCTACAGGTGATAACCTACCAAAGGAATTTGATCCTGTCATGCACATGAAAAAAACACACAAACATATAACTAATTTTGTGCACTAGTTACTGCGAATGATGCAGAAAATATAGCAAATGGACACAATATTTCCAGTATAATCAGGTGCGTTCAATCATATTTCGTTTGGCTGCCATATACACTTTTCATTTGTTTTGATTTAGTCACTAATGTCATCTGCTTAAGAAACTGGCTAAAATCACTATGCCCATAAAATTTAATTTTCGTAGTTGTATTTTTATAACTTGATATTAATTTTGTAGAAGTGGAGATGTTCATCTCAATTATCTATATCGTACATTACAAGTTTTGTAGTAAATTGTTTTATTAAAAAAATATTATATCTGGTTATAATTCATTCATTAATTTAGAACAGAAAAAAGAACGCTAGCCATGCTTTATTTAGTGATGGCATGTCTCAAAATACTCCATCAGACACAGAAAATCGTACGCAATGAAGTTCAAACCTTCACAAAAAACAACGTAGCACTCAACAAAACGTTATTGATCTGTCTTGTCTTGCTTTGCCTGGGTGTTATGCTTAGATTCTAGTCTACCTACCTAATAAAACTAATTGAATCAAAAAGCCACCAAACAGAGGTAGGGTGGCCAGATCTTTTCTCTTGTGGTTCAGAAAGATTTATGACAAATAGTACAACAATATTTCTATCACTTTGACTTCCCTGTATGTTATTTTGGATGAACGCTACTAGAGTAAAATCTGTCACCTTGGCCACCTGCTTATCTTGGCCTGGTTCGTCTTGAACCTGCATTTTCCCATAAGACATTCGTTACTTATTACTCTGTAAGTTGGCCACCTGTAGATCTTGGAAGTTGGCCGCATTGAAACAATGTTTATCCTATGATGATAATGATAAATTTACCAGCGTATCTTGGCCACGCGAATACGTTTTGTTACTTTTCTTAAGTCTTTCGTATTCTCGTATGAGAGCCAAATGTTTTGTATTTGTTATGTTTTGTTTTTGTATTTGAATCTTAAAATATATAAAACGATAACCATGCCTGTTGTTCTGTATGGTTGTGAAACATGGTCGCTTACTCTGAGGGAAGAACGTAGACTGAAAGTATTTGAGAACAAGATTCTGAGACGAATATTCGGACCGAAGAGCAACGGGAATGGGCAATGGCGGAAACTTCATAGCGACGAACTACATAATTTATACGATTTACCAAACATCGTTAGGATCACCAAGTCTAGGAGGCTCAGATTGGCAGATATGTAGCCAGGATGGAAGAAAGTAGGAACGTTTTTAAAGTCTTAACTGCAAGACCAATCGGAAAACGACCATTAGGAAGACCTAGGCGCAGATGAGAGGATAATATTAAGATGCATCTTGCAGAAATAGGAATACAAAGTAGAAACTGGATCCAGTTGACTAAGGAGAGAAGTCAATGGAGTGCTTTTGTAAACGCAGCAGTGAATCTCCGAGTTCCATAAGCCATAGAGTTAGGTAGTTAATTTTAGGCGAAATTCATGTACTTTATATGTATTTCGTGCCGCTAGCTAGTTCCGATTTTTTAAAAATATGCGCCTGCGAAATATCAGTAACTTTAGTGAAAGGAAAAGTGTCATGTTGATAAACGTTGCTGTACGTTTTTTCCTTAATGCTTAAGAAACATTGTTTGGGATGAAATAGGTTAAGAATTGGGGTTTAATTCAAAATTAAAAACCAATACTTTCACTTAAATGACGTAATTAACATTTAATAATAATTCCTAATGTTTTTCTTCAATTTGCGACTTGTATTGTACGAAGAGAAAGATTTGATTTAAATCAAAAAATCAATTTGAATAAAAAAAATCAACAAAAATTATTTTTTAAAAAATGATTTTTTCCCACCCTGCTTAAAACAGAGAGAAAGATTCTGAACGCTAAGTTATAGCTGAAAATCAAATCCAATTACGTATTTTGAATACAGTTTGTAATGGCTACATATAGTACATTTGTTTAAACGGTTAACTATATACTGCCTGCCATTTAGTTTCAACTATACATTATCTGCCATTATGGTCTTCTCATCTGAAGATTAAAATGCTTTTCCAGTTAATACAAGCTAGTTATTCCTTCCGAACCTTCGGCTTGTCTGCACGCTAGGATATTTCTTTGTGTCAGATAGGAGGCAATCCAGACAGTGACAACTATTAGCCAGACTGTGAACTACTTAATTGACTGACAGAATCTTGCGTTATAATAAGGATTAAGAAATTGTGAACATTTTTGCATGTTTTTATGCAATACGTAACTCTTAAATGTTTTAAGCTTTGCATACTGCTGTTACTCATAGACTGATATGCTTTTGCATTATAAACAGGGATATAGTGGGGCGTATATGAGAAATATACGACATATATCCAACTAATATTCTATATAATCCAGCGTATACTCACCTTAAACTTACTAAAGAACGACCATGTACGGGGTGCGTATACACTATATTTTTGAAAATGACCGAACGTATACCTACCACGAGTTCTAGCATTACGTCACTGATTCATAAGTACGATAAAAGCTGACAGAGTATATACTGTTAAAAATTATAACACAACATGAAACAGAGTTTTTCTTTAAGTAATGAACGGCAAAGTTGAAAATTTAGGATTTACATAAATACAAGCATTTAGGATTTAGTTATTACAGTATTTGAAATGAAATAAAATGAAATGAAATCTTTTAAGTTTTACGTCCCCCGGTTATGCCGGCTAAGCTAAAGGAGACGATGATGAGAAATGAATGAAATGGTGGAATGAAGAAAGTGAAAGGAAGAAACCCGATAAAACGCACGCACACGGTATTCGCCCACCATAAAGGCTCATTTGGTGCAAGCTGGGATCGAACTAAAGACCCCATGCACTAGAGATGAACGCTCTACTACTGAGCCACCGCGGCCTCATTATGGTATTTAACATTTAAAAAAATGTATAAATATTATGCTATTTTTTCATTACATTTTCCATGTTTGAAATAACCACAGGAACTTCAGAACTCGTGATTTCCTGACATCATCTATCACAGTGTTTCTCAAACTTTTTTAAAGTGAGGACAATGTTTGGAGCTTATACTAATACATTTATATTTAAAAAAAAAATCAAAATTCTTAATTTTATATTGGTATTATAAGAAAATGCACATTAAAATGACTTCGTGTTATCACGAATATTTTGTAATAATACATTATATAATCTACTAGAATTTGAATCATCTTTACCTTAATCAATTGTATAACGTGCACCTGTTCGAGATTCTCAATTACAGTGTTTGGTAAACAAGTCATTTGAATTTTATTTTCCATTTTTAATTTTTTTTTTTTAAACTAATATTCAATCTAAGTGCACAATATGAGGATACCTCAAGGACCACAGTTAAGAAACGCTGATCTACCGTGAAAGCAAATTGGAGCTGAAAAATCTAATTTTCAAAGTAAAGTCAAAAAATCATGTATCGAAGGAGAATTTACCGAAACATTCAAGGCCGTAAGTTGCATATATAGAAATTCCACCGGAAAATTTACCCAGGATAAAATGGTTAGTTGTTTTGTTCGTTTTTTCTTTTTCAAGACATGTCCCTCGACCTTGGCCACACTGAACTTTGTGTGTCTAAATCGGGATGGATCATCACATAATCCTGATTGTTTCCCATCATATGTAAATATATTGTCCGTTAACTTTCTTCGAAATAACCACCACTTTAACGAAAAAAAAAAAAATCAAAATAAAGTAGGTGAATCAGCGTAAAATTAAAAAAAAATATATTAACTACCGTACATGATTGGCACATACACTGTGACACGTGGACAAACAATCAATAGAGGCTTCTCATCCTGTTTCAAGGTTGTTTGATTACATTTATTACCACCTAGATTTTAACTATTATTTAGCACTTGTACAGGTAAAATAGGGTTTCCGAATTATTTTTGTTTTAAAGAAAAATATTTGGTTCAAAAGCGAATGGGACACGTTACACAATACGGTATTTTACACTATCTACAAACCACCATGTAACAAAACGAAGATCGAAGAACACGAACTTATAAAGATGAAAGAGATGCGTTGCTCGCATATGGAAATACCCAACAGAATACATGGAAAGCCGATGAGAAAGAAACTTTTCAGTACATAAGTAAAGTGAGAGGTTAATAAAGCAGAATCTCAACGAGAACAACTATGATTAGATTGGTTCCTCCTAAGATGGAATCCAATAGGGTTTTTTTTTAATTTCTGCGGCAATGAATTCCAAGTTTCTTCGGTTAAAATTAATTCTTAAACAATTTCTATAAATTTAAAATTAATCTGATTCAGAAACAATGCACAGCATATGTGTTCGTAGCTCTCATCTTTCTCTCTTACAGGCTACATCACTCATTTTTGGATCAAAAGATCCAATATATTTCAATCAAAAGGCGTTACATCTGGAGAACTACATATAGTGTAGCCAAACCCATCCGTAGAAAATACGAAAACTCGATTTTCTGTTCAAAAATTTTATGGCACCTGATCCAATTGGATCAAAAGTTCAATATATTTCAATTGAATTTCTTTTTGTAGGCCTCATATTTGGAGAACTACATATAGTGTAGCCAAACCCAAACTATCGCTTAACTTAGTATGATGTATGTGCTTATTCCGTAGAAAACACGAAAACTCGATTTAAGGGCCGTTCAAAAATTTTGTGACCCCTGATCCAAAAACTAATTATTGCCCGAGACCTCAATCATTTGATCCATCTTTAGTTTTCCTAATATTCTTGTTATATCTAACATGACAATTTTTTTAACAAACAATATGTCGAATTAATCTCTTTATCTTAAACTAGTTAATAAGCAACATACCATCACATATCAGTACTTATCTTATTATCTGCAGCTCATTTGATTATTTTGAACTTGAAAAGTTGAAGAATAATTAATCAGAAGCGCGTTGGAATAACTTCCACCAAAAAAATATTTTATAAAAGACTAAAGCACACAAACAACAATTGAACCATTACATGCTTATGCAAAATATAAAATTTTAATTTCTGACAACTCAGAAATGTAATCTGGAAATAGGCTATAAAAAGTAAAAATTCACACAAAAATGCAAATAAATTATGAGCAATTTGGAATTTACGTTTCTAGAAGAAAGGAAGAAAGAGATCGTATATTTGGAATGTTAAAAACATTCAATCATAAAATGGCAAGTTCCCAATATTGCCTAGTTTGAGAACTGGATTATTAAAGCACGTAAATTACATTCATTAACTTAAAACATCTTCTGATACTAAGATATGTCATTCAAAATTGTCGTCGCTCTATGATGTGGAAGGGAACGAAATGCATTACATTAGCCTTTATGAAAACAATTCGAGTGGTTTTTCCTTTTTGCGTAGGCACAAAACTTCTTCAGCAACTGCATCGTTGGCATTCGAGCATGGCGAAGGAAAGAGAAGAGAAGGAAGTTGTATTGCGTGGCCCTGAACTTGACCGTCAAGAGTTTGGCCTTGATCCTGCTGCCTCGTTCACCCACTAGCCGCCTGTGTCGCCACTTACATTGCTGCTCGACTCTCGAGCTTTCTTCAATTTACACTCACTGTTTACATTACAGAGAAACGCTTTTCAACCACAACACTTTCCCATAAAATACTTTCATATTTTAAGAACAGTTTATACAAACTGCGTATGTTTGAGTATTTATTACCATACCTAACTCTTATTGCGTGAACTGTTTGAAATGAGAAGTTCAAGAAAGGACAACAGAAATTACTTGTTATACTGCATTCCTACCCCAAAACATTGTAGATGGATCAACTTTAAGATGGATTGCACCCGGTCACAAAATCATTAGAGTATTAATTATAGTTCTGCCCCGTACGGAATGCGTAATAATACAAGAAATTATAACGATATTAGTTACACTAATATACTAAGGACAATGGTGTAGCCATCATGAAAAGCTATTTAAAATAGAATTTTTCAAATTAGCACTGGCCAAACAGATCTGCTTTTTACAGACTTAACTTAGCATTACACTTTACAGTATTTATTGAATCAAACTGCATACATACATAAATAGTTGCCACATTTTCACTTTCTTTTTTCAAGATGGATATTGAACAAATATTTTTATGAAGCAGTTTTCACATTTTCCGCTACCTCTTTCTTCAGGAAATTTGTTTTAGACCCGACAGTTGCATAACGACAGTGACATGACCAAGCGAAAGAGGAGCAGCCCTTTTGAGTATTTTACATAATATTGAAATTGAAAATATTTCAACTTTCTTAAATCCTGGAACTATAACATTTTATGTATGGAGAAGCGTTCATTTAAACTGTAATACATAATTTCAAGTGTTTAGAAATGAAATGAAATGAAATCTTTGAGTTTTACGTCCCATGGTTATGCCGGTTAGGCTAAAGGAGACGGTTTTAAGAGGTTAGAAGACGTGAATGGGTAGTCATGGCCAGCCATGGTAGAGTATATCCAGGAAAGGCAAGCAGATAAAGGAATATTTTATTTATTTATTTATTTATTTATTGAAATTAACGGTAATCATATGGTATTTCTGGCGATTTAAGTGTTGTCTAATCGTGGAAAGGTAACCGAAGCTGGAAGAAAATGAAGCAGTACAGCATAACTGCATTGGACGGAACACAGATAATATTTTTTACACATACATTTTCACGGTTTTCCAGCGATAAGGAGATAATCCTTTAAGTGTGGAGGGGAAGGGGGTAAAATCGCACCCATTATTATTTTTTATGTTAAAATGGAAATCAACAATACATACAATCAAACTGGCGTATTCCAGTGAAATGGTCGAGTAGTGAGGAGGCGGGATACCAAGATCTTTTGGAATCTAAAGATGTACGAAGGAGGGCATATTTATGGGGAGAGGAGCATTGTCAAATAATAAAGTGAATATGAAATACAATAAGAAGGTGAGATTATTATTATATTTTTGATATATCCCCAATCAGATATTTCGATACGTCTGTGCGATAGGATCATAGTAAAATTACGTTTCAACTTAAAATATTAGGCCTTACGAAGAGTCGTTTTGACGTATGATTAGCGTCATACTAAAGGCCAGACTATGCAGGAAACATATGTTAGTCGATTTCTTTAGTATGGCACTAATCACATGTCAGAATGGCTCTGCATAAGACCCATTGTATTTATATCAATTTTGCTGTGTTAACATTCAAAATACTTTTTTTTCTCATCCTTTCACTGAACAGTTAACGCAATATACATGCAACACCAAAATTAAGAATATTTTGCTAATACACAAATTCCGACGAAAAAAAAAAAAAAAACTTCTGTTAAATACAAGTAATGACTACAGGTGCAGTGTACAAGTGAAGAAATGACTATATCAAGCAACAAATTGCAGGTTGTCATACATTCAACAATGGGATGGTCTTATTAATAGGGTTTATACTTGGCAACAGGACCGTCCACCATTCATATATTTCATGAACCTCCGGATTTTTTTTTTTTGTTTGTTTGTGAGAGCCCCCAAATCTTTTTAACACTATAATGAACTAATAAAAAAGATAATATTTGGACGTCCCTTTAAAGTAAGGGGAGCTGACAGCGACCCTACAATGTGTAGAAGGGAGAGAGAGAAACCAAAGTTTATTTGGCGCGAGCTGGGATCAAACCGAGGACCCCATACACCAGAGGTGAACGCTCTACCACTGAGCCACCGCGGACCGATTAATGTTTAGAGTTTAACAGGAAATGAAAATATTAAGTTACCTTTACATTAATTTATTATTATTTTATATCATTCAGGACTACAGGAATTTCTGTAGAGTAAGAGATTGAGCGTGGGTGGGTTTGTATTGCACAGGTGTACTTGCACCCGTCAATGTCTAAAATTCAGTAACAAGTCTGCCACGAAAGAAAATACAAGACAGAAATAACGCAAATACAGTGATACAAACACTCAGGGTAAAACTAATAACACAGTGGGATATATATTAATCTTCTGCCGGAGATTAATATATATCCCGGAAAGAGTAAAGAAAGACCCAATTTAGTGTGAAAGATAGAAAAATTAGTAATTTATGCAGGAGAGGAGAGAGCCAAGGGGTACATATCCAATGGTAAGCTTAAAATATTATCTACTTACGCCAGAACACAAGCTATTGTATAACAAGTGGTTGGCACAGTCGGTAAACCGAACTTAAAAGCTCCAGGCGTGCAAAGTTGTGGCCAAGCTGAGCCAAGCAAAGCTTATCCCTGACCGAGTTAGTCCACCAAATACAGGGATATTTATTCCTTATACAATGGGCTACTTGTCCACCAAATTTGATTCAGATCCGGTATGTAGTTACCGAGAAATAAAATACCACATATAAGGCGACCGAGCCGAGCCTGGTCACCTAATACAGAGATCTTTACTCCTTCGATTATGGGCTACTTGTCCACCAAATTTGGTTTAGATCCGGGCAGTAGTTTCCGAGGAATTAAGTACAACATACACACATATATATGAAGTGAAACTATAAGCTTTAATGTGGCTACGCCGGGACCAAACAATGACAAACTGATGAGACAATGGTGACCAATAATAATAATAATAATAATAATAATAATAATAATAATAATAATAATAATAATAATAATAATAATGACGATGTTAGTGCCGAACACTACAGGTTCTTCTCCGTATCAGTGTTCGTAGTTAGAGGGAAATTTCCCCAATCTAGGGAAAGTTAGTAGGTAAATTTTGCAAAGGGGAAAATGGGAAATTTTTTATAAAACGTGAAAACCCAGGGAAATTCTTGCGGTGACTGATTGACCAATATGAATGCTTAAATTTTTCTTTGTACTTCAGAAATAAACCAAACAGTAGCAACAGTTTCTGGTGTGTGTGCTCAAAGTAGCATAATTGCACCCATTGTTGGCTGAGTATATTCGTGTGTATCTTTTTGTAACAAAAAAGTTAAAAAGAGTAAAAAAAATAGAAGCAACAAGCAAATGAACAAAACAAATATAGTTGCCACTTTCTTTAATATAGCTAAATTAATCTGATCACATCATTTCTGTCATAGAAATTGGACAGTCAACAAACTACAGAAATTTTGATAAGAAAAGGGAAACTTTTGTGCCAGCCGAGAAAAATTTTGTCACGAAACCTACGAAACTGCTCCATGTAAGAAAGAGAACATGGAAGTAGGCTTACGCTCCAACTCAAGCTCAGAAGCAAACGAAAGGTAGTTAGCAATGAATCCTTTTTTTTTTTTTTTTTGTCTCTGTAAATGGTATACTTACGGATATAGGTATTTACGCATAAATAAATAAATGTTATTTTTGTATTGTCATTGTTGTTCAATAATAAAACTGAAAACGTTTTAAATTACCTGTATCATAATAATAAATAAAATACTGTACATATTTTTTTCTAAATAATATTTATTTATTTATTTATTTATTGTAAATAGGAAAATGGATTATATTCATCACCTGATTTCTCATGTAAAGCTAATTCGAAGTTCAATTGGGTTTTTGGAAAGAATTAAATACGAACCACTACTGTACTCTCTAGAACAGTGGTTCTCAACCTTTTTTGACTGACGACATACTTTACTGAACGTCCAGACCTCGCGACAAATTAGTTCGATATTTATTATTATTATTATTATTAACTATTATAATAGTGAAACCAATTAGTTTTTATAATGACTCTATAAAGCACTAAATATTATTGCTGCGCTGGAGGTGTTGATCGATACAATCTGTCTCGATTTTAACTATTATTAAATTAATGATTTTTAAATTCTAAAATTTCGCGACACACCAGTGTGTCGCAACACATCAGTTGAGAACCACTGCTCTAGAAAAAAAAAAGTAGACAAATTTTGTTCTGTTTTAAGAACCCTGCTCTAAGCAACAGAGTCATATCACACTTTTGTAACGTGTTGTTAATCTGAAGGAACGGAGCAACATGTACCTTGCAAGCTGTCGAGCACTATTGTTTTAGAATAGACGATATAAGTTCTTCCACGTAATGAAAATATTTTCTTTACAGAACCTTGGCAGACTTCTATTTCTTTCAGGGTATTATAGTACTTAAAAGAACCAACAAATCATACAATCATCATTAGATGAAACGTAACATTATAATTACCATCTTCGCTAACACCGTAAAATTTATTCCCAGCAGTGATGCAATTTCCATCATTTATCAATATCTAACGTGATTCTTTTTATATATAGTCTTAATTAGTTTCAATGCAGAAACAGTAATAGCAACATATACATTTCATATCACAACAGAATGTGAACCACGTGAGATTAAATTGCCACGTCACTAGCCTTGAGTATATATTATACATGAAGTCACATGCTCCCGTCTCTCCTCACCTCGACTGTTTCTTCAACACTACACTGGAAATAGCAAGCCTAGGGAAATGACTGCTAGCTTGCTTATATAACGTCCGCTAAAGTTTTTGTTTCCTACGCACAATGGCGACGCCAAGTCTAAAATTGAAGGTGGGCTCACCTATAGATTAAAGTTTAAATAGACAACCGAAACACTGAAACACGCATATAAAGCAAATTCTATAACAGAATGTGTGTCTCTATTTTATAACACATGTATTTTCTTGCTTTAAAATCTCAATTGTCACTACACATGTATGTACTATTTACGAGAAACCTATTAACATCAGATAAGAACTAACATCGAAAACTTCACTTTTAATTTTATTCCCTGTGGGTGAAATTCAAGTCTATTCTCTCTACAAAACGTTATTTATTTAAATCACTTCTGAAGAATGGAGTATATCGTAATTACTTTGTATCAATGAAAGAAAAAACTAATTATTAAATAACAGACACCACTATACGCTAACCTGCCATTTAATTAAGAGGTTATTGAGAAAGAAAATTACATCAACACTACAAGTTTTGAACATCATTCCTTACAGAGGTATTTCCCGTTCAATTCATTTCACTAAAATTTCATACAAGATGCAGTTCAAACAGAATGAACGATAAATACCCTAGCTCAGTGACTGTGTTTTTAAACCCAAAAAGTATAGAAAATCCGAATTCAGATGAGAATTATGAAAATATTAACATGATCCCGTGATATTAATACAACACACAAGAGCCCGGAACTACATAAAAAAAAAAAGATACAAAATGAATAAATCTATCCGTAATGTTGTAACTTTCAGCTTTCAAATGTAGGTATGGAGGAGTTTTTTAATAAAATTTACCGAATGAAAAGAAAAACAATAAAAAAAATGTTGATATAAGAGGAGGGGATGAAGATTTAAAGGTGAAAAAAACAGTTTTTAGGACATAGAGGTTGTATTTTGAGGGTCGTGACAGCGAGAAGGTAAAAGAAAGGGAAGACAAATATTGAATTACTATAAAATATGAAAAAGATTGCACGGGCATTGATCAAGAGTATACAAAAAGTTAACTATTAAGAAGTGATTATGAAGCAGTTATAGACATTTTAAGGAAAATTTCCGTTATTTTCTTTCGCCAGAGCATCTGCTGAAATTATTACAAATAGAAGGGCTTGGTGAAGAAAGGGTCTCCACAGAAATTGTTTTCCGTGCATTAAGTGAAAGCTGGTGCCATCTATTATCTGTTGTTTGAACTTCTTTGCAATGGGATATGCCAAACATTGTCTAATTTACTATCTAATATTTGCAGAATCATGTATTGTTACCTTACTGGGGAACTTCTGTTTTTCTTTTACAAAGTTGTAAATGTAGAATATACCCTTCTTTCACGAGCGAGCCCTTGAACTGTCGTAAAAAAAATCAAATTAATTAAAAAAAAAGAAAAAAAACTATGTCCGTCAGCATAATTATCAGACCAAAGTTAAAATTCTTTTAACTGCTACCGTTGTTGTTTCGCATAACTTTTTTTTCTTGACTACTTTATATTTGCGTAACACCTCCATACCTTATATAAAACTGAGTCTTTTTATTTCAAACATCTCAAAAGTTCTATATTCCAAATTTGATCCCAGCAATTAATATATATTATATACCAAGTGCTAACAAGCATTCGTTCAACTGCACAGAAATTGTATAAAAGGACATGTCTGTATTTTATTTTCAATATTTTCTTCGTTCTTTTCATTTAATGTGATGTCACATTATTGATAAATTCTCAGTATTCGTTTAAAACAACCCTGACTAGTCGAAATCAAGGAAAGAGGACTTTGGACGATACGATGATTAAAAAAAAAAAAATCATCATAAGAATAATTAAATAGTTCTGGTATTACTTAACAAAAATCATTAATATAGTTAACACAATTTGAAATGTCTCTGTCTTGACTTTTACCATTAAAAACGAAAATAAAAGATACAGCAATTTTTTTTTTAGTTTCTTCACCTGATCAAATGCAAAAGTCTGTATCTGTTGAAAAACTGGTCTTCAGAACATCCCAGTTTTCTGTTAGCTAAAAGCCGCAAACTTACGAACACGGTAAGTCTCATGCCTAGCATAATAATGGCGTCACTACCATAGACACAGCTTTCTGCTTTTATCAGTTAATGATCCATGGTCATGTGATTTATTGCCGTTAACAAATCAATTTCGGCTAAATCTGCAAATACAAACTTTTGCCCTTTGACGACATCTGTAGTCTTAGTACGTCCTTCAAACATTGCAACAGAAATATCAAAGAAGTTCTCTCAACCGATTTTCAAGTATATAACCTGATTAACCTGTTCTTCCCAAGTGGGGGACAGTGGTTTCCGCACAAAATTTCCACCTCTTAATGTACACAGGTACGGTGGTAACTAATTAATTAATTAAAACGTGACTAATCTGAATCTTCCTATTAGGCCTACACAGATATACAACTATGACTTAAAGGTCTATATTTAAATTATAACCAAATTCGAGAAACTACAACTTTATGTCCACATTTAACATATATTTACAAGCATAATAACTAAAATAATGCTGTAGTAATTTAAAAAAAAAAAAAAAAAAAAAAAAACGGTATTGTAGCCGCATTATCGTGCACAAGTATATGTTCTAAAGATCAGAAAAATAATAATAATAATAATTTCACGTATCTAGCTTCGTGTCACTCTCTCTATACACAAAAAAACTTGTCAACCATACTAGGCAGCGGCACCAATATCCAGATTGCTTTAGATTTTCTTGAAAAATAGCATTAGTTTTTAATAATAATAATAATAATAATAATAATAATAATAATAATAATAATAATAATAAGTAGTAGTAGTAGTAGTCGTCGTCGTCGTCTACTAATTACTAGCTGAAGACCAGTGGTAAACATTTTGTAAAATTTCATATATTTTTTAAGAATAGCTTCTTTCTTACAGATTTAGGTAACAATAAACGATATTAGATCTTATGTCAGTATACTGGTAACTTCTTTGGGTCTTAAATTACTTTATTCAAGACACATGCAAGTTTGCTTTTAGCACTGTATTTTAACTATGTAAATTTATTCAGATATTAAAATCAGCCAGATAAATCTTAATATTTTGACTAATACGCTATTGAAAATTTAAACAGCAGAAATAGAAGCGTTCCTGCATGAGGTATGATGCATTGTATGATTTTCTTTGCCATAAAAAATAAATAAAATAATAAAAAAAAATTGCCTCAGTCAAGTTGCCCGTAATACAGAAACAAAGA
Organism: Thermobia domestica; assembly: GCF_964235325.1. Taxonomy (NCBI): domain Eukaryota; kingdom Metazoa; phylum Arthropoda; class Insecta; order Zygentoma; family Lepismatidae; genus Thermobia; species Thermobia domestica. The sequence continues at coordinate 17,858,925 of NC_137464.1, forward strand.
AGTGTAAGTGTGGTAGGCTAAAAGCGTTCGTTTCAGACTTACTGACATTTTAAATCGACATAACACTTATCATGGGCAATAATTTCTTACATAGCTATTATATGTGTATCTCTCATGATTTGATAAATACCATGAGATCGTTTCACCTATGATTGCTTGATATAAAATGCACTTCACATGGTGCTACAATTTCGTCCTTTCTGTTTATTTCTTTTTACCACACTTTCTTCTTTCTGACGAAGAAGCGAAGTCTACTTGGAATATTAGCTCCAAATAATATCTTCATTTTTGTCAATTTTAAAATATGCTTCATACGATAATAAAGTCTAACGTTTTTAATGGAGCGGTTGTCTATACGACACTGAACAATGGGGAACGCTGAAATAACCATCATTTAAAGAAATTTGAAAAAAAAATAAAAAAAAAAAAAAATGAAAAACCAGAAGATTCGTCTTTTCGGTGTTATTTTTTGACGCAGGAGCAACATAACTCAAAACCTATGGGGCACATTACAACCGGTTCAAAGCGTTATCTAGAAACTAGTGTAAGTTGCATCCAAACGTCTATGTTCGAGAGTCTGTGGTAACTGCGCAACAAATTTTATGAAGAATATCGTGTCATAGTATGAAGACTCATTTTTATATACTTGTTAGACATAAGTGGTAACTTTCAAGTACAGTAGATAACTTTTGAGCGTTCTTTATCATTGAGCGTTGGAACTATTGATTGCTACTATTCAATTTCATGTGACACCAAATATTGTTTCTAAACGTTGTGAAAGCATAAATAATATTAAATTTTATTTTCAAATAAGGGGTTTTGATAACAGAAATCATTTAATGTAGTTTGGTGACGTTGTTATGCGGTATAATGACATTTTCCTTCTGAAGAGTCCTTTATTTAAAAAAAAAAAAAGTCATAGAGAATACAACCATAATTTATCTCTAAAATATAAATGATACTAATTGTTTAATAGAAGCAAACATTTGCTATTTAAATTATTGTGAAACTATATAAGTACAAGGAAAAGAAATATCTGACAACTGAAGGATTGCCCCGAAGTCTCTCATTAGATTGAGGTTGCTCTACAACTGAAACATGTGATGTCATTTTTTCCAACACCGAGTTTCATGGCATTAGGTGAAAAGGAAATAATTTAAAATTTAAATTATTATTTACGTTTCTTCGTATTGCACATTTAAAACAGAAAAATTCTCTAAAAGTATCCCTGTAATAGTTCGTTGCTCCGCAAAATAGCTGCCAGAAGCGAGCTATGACTTAGCACAGAAAGCTGGGATTACCAGTACCTAACTCCAAAGATCAGGTTTTAGTTTCTTAACAATTTCATACGCGATCTATTGTGGAAATGTAAAATAATTTAATATACGTGTAGAATAATTGTTCCAGCCAGTGACTGAAATAATCAACGATCTATATGATCACTGATCTATGTAAGATAATTGGCAATACAAAATTTCCAGTCAATTTCATTCTTCCTTAAGGAGGTTCTAGAAGCTCATAATCAAATTCTTGTTAGAAAGTACTTAACATTGCTAAATATTTCAATATTTTAACGAAAATGAATTTTAGAAAAACAGGCTAAATACATTAGATATACATATTTGCACCACTATTTTCAAACGAAAACACCATCTCAGAGACTTCTCGATAAGTATTCTCTTGAAGCTGAAATAGATGCTTAAATAAATGGTAGATTTTTGCTTTGTGCTTGTATCAGTCATTTTATTTCTTTATATAAAGAACATTTTTTTTTTTTTTTAAAGATAGAAATCGGAAAGAGAATATGTATTTATAAGAAAAACGTCGATATCGATTTAATCTTTACAAATTTGGTGGGGATTTTTGAAGAAGCTCAGTTAGTTTCAATCTGAAATTCAGCTGCAAATTAGTTATTATACAGTTTCGGTTCGGAAAACTGTTAAAACTGCAAAATAATACTTAGCCAATAGGCATTCGTCAGCTGGAATTGAATAAAAACCGCTACAAAACCTCATTAAGGATGGTCGTGTACTTACACTAATTTATAATACAATATTCTGAATTACCTTCTATGATTCACAGTTTTCGAATCTACGTTCTTTTATATTCATTATTTTATACAGCATCGACCAATATTCACCTTTTATTTTATTTTATTTTATTTTGTCATTCATTTTCGGAATCTATCATAATGTACAGGTTCAAGAATTACGCAGAAAGCATGCTAACTAAATAATTGCACATCTTTCGATAAAGTAGCAAAACATTCGTAGTGTGGAACATGACTTGTGCAGCGTTAACTACAGAGACACATATACACGTACTCATTTTAAAAGACGATAAATGCCTACTGTATCATCCTAGATAATAAAATTCCTCCAACAATATATTAGACGTATTAGTGTTATTTCCAAGACGATAATACAAAGTCTTACGATGCAATGGCTACTACACATTGATACATGGACAACCAAGGTTGTTGACTGAACTGATTCCCTCGAAGAATTTATATACAACCTTCTTTAGAAATGTATAATACTCATCTTTCTATCGTCGATCTTTTGAAAAGAAGCGGGCGTCACATCGATCGCCAGGTTTCTTGAACAGGTCAACCATGCGGTAACGTAAAAAAAAGTCTAGGGTTAGACTCTCGCCCCGCCAGCTTGACTGGGGTTTAACCACTAGGTGAATATCTGGTATGTACAACATATATTCTGGTTGATATCCTTATTCAAAATTCGTTTTCACTTCCCACTATATGTTTCAAAATTTATCTAATGTGTTTTGTATTATTGTTACAAAGTCTCATCCTTACAAAGTTAGCAGTTATTATTGTTATATATATATATATATATATATATATATATATATATATATATATATATATATATATATATATATATATATATATATATATTTTAATAGTCGGGGCTACCACCTTTTAACTGCGGTGAATTAGAATTTGACGTATATTTAAGGTGTATACAATGAAGACAAGCTCTAAGCTCTGTGATTGTTTGCCCAATCAGAATGCTGACTTATAAAAGATATTTATCGTACATAGAGCTTAGATTATGGTATTTTCATTACTACCTCAAACTTGCCAAACCCTTAATCTACTCCTAGTTCAAATTCCGAAGATGGTGGGATCTCTGATTACCGAAAATTCAACAGCAACTAACAAATTAAAGGTAACTTAAAAAAAAATGAAAGTGAAAAATATATGTTTCTCTACTCTGAATGAATAGTGTGTTTAGTCACAAATATGTATTTTATGACACTGGAAACCTACTTCACTCATGTAATACTTTTGACAAAGTGGACACTTTCAAATATCTAGAACCAACGTTAACAGACCAAAACAATGCTCACGAAGAAATTAAATGTCGATTGAAAGCAGGGAATTTGTGATTATATTCAGTCCAAACGCTTTTTATAATTTTGAATTCGAAAAATGCGAAGCTTAAAACATATAAATACATAATTATGCCTGTTGCCTTACTTTGAGGGAAGAACGCAGACTAAAAATATTTGAAAATAAAACCCTTAAGCGAATATTTGGACCCAAGAATAACGGAAATGGGAAATGGCAGGGACTGCATAATTTATACTGTTTATCTACATTGTTAGCGTCATTAAGTCTACGAGGCTTAAATGGGTAGGTCATGTAGCCAGAATGGAAGAAAGTAGGAACGCTTTCAAAATTTTAACTGGAAACCCATTTGGAAAAAGACCATTAACAACACTTAAATGTAGAAGAAAGGACAATATTAATCTCGTCTCGTAGAAATAGGAATACAAGTAGACAATGGATCCAGTTAGTTACGGACAGAAATCAATGGACAGCTTTTCTGAATGCGGCATTGAAGCTTTGCGCATTGATTAGGTCTTATAGTCAGAAAACCTACTTCATAAATAGTTTAGTACACGTTTGAATATGTAAAATAGCTTTCGAAAGTAGTCAAATATATTAGAGTAGGAAAACCGGTTTAATATTTCAAGTAATTTAGATACTGCGCATCATTTGGAGTATACCGGTACACTTGTCAATTTTGTACAATCATCAAATTTATTTCCAGAATTTTGATGGATATATATATATATACCAAAATTCTGTCATGGTTGGAGTTCTCTATTAAATATCTAAAAAGGATACAATGAAAGAAAAAAAGATAATTATAAAATAATACACCATTATTTTAATGCAAATTTAATGTTTTTGTAGAAATGAATTTAGGTAATTATCATGTAACGAAAAGTTACAGTGATTAAATAAATTATAGCTACGTTTTGTAATTCAATGAACTCTGAATATTCAAAAACCATGATTCCCACTATAACAACGCAAATTTGCAACACAGCCCACTTACAACAATTAGAAAATTAAAGAAATAAAATCATACGAAATAACAATAAATATAAATACCAATAACATAATATCAAGGTCTTTTATATCACAATACAAGGTCTACCATATATATATATATAGGCATGAAACAAGCTTTTAATAAGTCAACTTCAAGACTGTGACAAGAATATCGTCTGAACCAAATTGCAAGAAGACCCCTCACTCATCTTTCTGTTAATTTCTTACTTCTTGCCTGACGACCAACACTCGACACGTTATGAGAATTTTCTTAAATGGTTTGAAGCAAAGCCCACTCAGAAGGTTACATCAAATTATTATTATTATTATTATTATTATTATTATTATTATTATTATTATTCCATTTTTGTCAATTTTAAGACAAAATTCATATATTAATAGAAGTGGATGTAATTGCATCAAAGTAACTATATTTTTCGTAATATATGTCTCATGTATGTAGGTTCTTACAAGATATGAACACTGAAGAAAATAAATACACACTTTGCTTTCAAGACTGAATGGTTCGTCGTCGGAAAAAATAAAAGTTCAGGTGTATTAACTCTCATGTACATGTGCTCAGAAATAACAACAGTATTATAACATAGTAAAGATTATGCAGACAGCCAGATAAAGGAAAAGGTGAGATGGAGTAGTGGTGAAAAAAAGTTCAAACATGGTGGGGTACAGAAAGTTAGGAGACAGCTCTTAAAATAAATCATAAAATATAAAGGAAAATAAGAAAATCGTTCTGCATCAAAACTAGATGTCTGTACATATGGTTCCTTCATTTGTGAAACGTATTTGTTGGGAATTTGATTTATGTTTAGGCATGGTTGTTATATATATTATATCGTACTTTCACCATCTATTTCATTATCACATTCTATTTTTATCGTCTCCTTTATCCTAACTGGCAGTACCGAGGGAAGTAAAATTAAAAATAAGTAACTTCAAAAACTTTCTTTAACACATATATCCAACAAAAGCACAGACCTTTCTAGCCAGAGAGGCTCTCCGTCGGAACATAAAGAAAGAGTTGCTCTTCGTGAGCACAAAGAAATGAAGACATCACCAAATGTTCAATGTTAATGAGCAATTACATGATAAAACGCTTTGTTCATTTATCAAGTTTCCCATCTCTACATTCCTACCGCAGCCATTCCAGCTAGAAGGTCCCGTACTTGTGTTGAGCTTTTAACGTGTAAGTACTCTTAGATAATCATACAAGTATCAACTTTATATTGTTCACCACTCAATTGACCTGAGATCGAACCAGAAGCCTCTAGCGATCTACAACTGAGCCACTGTGACCACGCGTATTCATAAAGATTTAGACTATGTTAGAAGAAAAGTGTATCATGGATATGAAAATAAAAACCTTAAATAATCTTTTCACGAACGGTGGTGTCCGTCTAAATATCAACCCCCCCCCCCCTCACCCTGTCCTCATCAAAATAAAAAGAGTTAAATGTTGTAAGATATACACTTCATACCCACTGGTTTATGCAAACGTTTTCTTTGTCTTTCAAGTTTTGACAAGGTAGGGGAGAACGTTTTTTCATTCAAATTTGTTTTCGCTTGTTACCTTTTCATAAGGTAAGAATCTGGATACTTTTGTATTGTATTAATGAAACATGAAGAAGTTCAATCAGTCCTCTTCAAAGCATTGTAAAACAGAGGTTAACCATTTTTTATAAAATACGATAAAAACGATTATCATGCCTGTTGTTCTGTATGGTTACGAAACATGGTCGCTTACTCTGAGGGAAGAACGTAGACTGAAAGTATTTGAGAACAAGATCCTGAGACGAATATTCGGACTCGAAAGGAACGGGAGTGGGGAAAGGCGAAGGTTCATAACGAGGAACCACATAATTTTTATTGTTTACTAAACATTGTTAGGATCATCAAGTCTAGGAGGCTTAGGTAGGCAAGTCGTGTAGCCAGAATGGAAGATAGTATGAACGATTTCAAAATTTTAACTGAAAATGCAATCAGAGAAAGACCATTAGGAAGACCTAGACGCAGATGGACGATAATATTAAGATGCATCTCGCAGAAATAGGAATACAAAGTAGAAACTGAATCCAGCTGGCTAAGGATAGAAGTTAATGGAGAGCTTTTGTGAACGCAACATTGAACCCCCGGGTTCCATAGCCCTAAGGGTTAAGAGTTAGTTATAAGTCTATGGCAATACCTACCTGCTCGCTTCAATACTGCGACTGTTACATGGCATACATTCTACTCGCTTAAAGTCGTTGTTTGTTTTCGATCCCAGCCTGAAATGAAAAGGAATCTTCATTTAATTAATACAGCTAACTTTATAACATGAGACATACTTCTATTTAAAAACAAAATCTCAAAATAAAGTTCTTAATCAGGCGACAGATTACAAAAATGATCAAATCATATGGCATGAAATCATAACGTAATTGCAGGTATGTTCTTAGCATTAGAGACGTGAAGGTAGGTTTAAAATGGGATGTATAAAATGAGTACTTTCATAATTATAGTTACATGATTTTAGAATTTATTCATTGAGTTTCCATACACACAATTGTTAAGAAATTTCGACCCTGATAGCAGAAAATCAGGAAACGAACCAGCATTACACACTTTCCTAACACCGCATCTCGCATCAAATTATTCAATTTCTTACTGTAATACTTTTGTTACAAATTTGTTAAATGGGAAAAAAAAGTGATATTGTACATAACATTAAAATGTAGGAGGAACGTTAAATGATATTATGTTAAATAATATTAAATGATATTGAGTAATACAATTACTGAGACTGACTACTTCAAACTAACTTCATTTGCTTTATAAGGCTCTCCTGTTTGAATTATCGGCTCATTTCAACAAATATAGGAAAAACGAAAAAAACATTTCCTTATCAAAATCTCCAATTTTCCCTGATTTTCAGGTTAAGTATCACTTTCCCTATCTTCTTCATTTCGTTTTCCCTGACTTTTCAGAATTCCCAGATTTTTAAGAACTTTGTCAACATATAATGCACTGTCCAGACCAGGATAAAATAAGTACAATACTTGGGGGTCATTTTCCATTTTCTTTGTCACCAGAGGCTACAATTCACTGAATGTGCGTAGGCTATACTTTTTCTGAGTGTCTGCTTTATCCTGTTTCTTGTTTTGTGTATTTAGGCCAATTAGGCCCTGAGCAATGAACATCTGAAAACAACTCGATGAAATTGTACTTTTATAAAAGTCGGCCTCACACCAACAGCCTTACCTTGCAGAATGTGCTCGATAACCAAAGGGCTAACTGACTTAGATATATTATGATGGTCAGCTAAATTCTTCCTGTTCCGCATAGTTAAAAAAAGCATTTTCATAGGCCGCCCATTGTTCCAAATGACTCTTTTCTTCCTTCTCTGCAAATTACGTTATGATGCACAATAAAAGCAAAGTTTCACTAATAGAAATGGTTTCAATATTCAGAAAATGAACATCTAAGTTGGGTCTTTGGCAATAAAATATTTTTTATATTATATTATATATATATATATATATATATATATATATATATATATATATATATATATATATATATACCGGGTGCGTCATTTATAATGTCAAACCTTGATGACGGAGAAACCAAAAGAGAGGGAGAAGCAAAACTTTGCACTTTGCACGAAGCAACTATACAAAGGGGCACATTGGTACACGTATTATTTGACATCACCGGATGAACAGTGTTGCCAACCCTATATAAAGTTATGATTTTTTTTAATGGAACGACCTAAATTGTATTTCATAATTGAATTCAACACTAGAAAGGAAGACGAAAGATATGCCACGCGCAGGTCAGTGTTACAAACTTCTCGAGAAATAACGTTAAATATGAGTCACATTTAAACGCCTTTTGCACACACAGGAAGTGAGGAACACACTAGTTTTGCACAATAATTTAAATATTAGCCAGAACGGTCTAAATTGACACCAAGTTTAGATGGGTCCGTTAAACAGTGTTGACATAACAGAAAAGACAAAAGTCGAGTTTGGATATGGTGCAACAACTCGAAAAAGGCCATAAGTACATTACGGTTTAAAATTTATAGAACAATTTGGTATGTCATAAGAGGCATTCTCACGTTTATTTGAAGTCGATAAGTCAAGTACTTACCGAGATATTCGGAATTTTGTAAAAGCTGACAGCGTTACCAACTTCTACAGCGCAAAATTCTCAGCTTTTACAAAATTCCGAATATGTCGGTAAGTATTTGACTTATCGACTTCAAATAAACGTACATAGGGTTAAAAGAGCAGTTTAAGCTTCTTTCTTCTAGATTTCAAGACTTCATGTCTTTTCACTGACAAATTTTAACAAAAGCCGGTACACAAAGGAACTCAGTTCCGATAATGTGAAACCACACTCAATGTAAAATGAAATTCTGTCACATTTTACTTAGAGATTTCTGTAATTCCTGAATTTCCTTTCAGCTTCGAAGTTTTCGACTCTCCCTCTGAAGTCTTGGTCACGGAGTTAAAAATAGAAAGAAAAAGAATAGAAACATCAAAGAATAAAAATTGGAACGGACTTACCAAGGGAAGAGCTGTGTTGTACGGAAACGCATTGTAAAATACGTCAGCGATCAACGGATGAAGATGATGCAAACTAAAATATGTTAGATTGATATTGCTGAGAAGCGTCTTAAGTGTATAATTTTAATACCGTGCGATAATTTTACTTCTAATGGTCCTGTATAATTTAGACAAGCATTCTTTCCATTTACCGAAATCACAATAAGCACTGATTAGTGATATTACTGACTATGACTGAAGAAGCAAATTTCTAGCTGTGGAAGTGTTGTTTTAATAGAAGGAATAGTAAACTCACTATTATAGTTTAAAACTCTCGAGAGACCAAGAGAAACTTAATAACTTTAAATCTGCAGCTACTTTTCACTTGCAAAACACATTATGAGCAAAATCGGAAATAATAAACTTGTTACATGGATTTTTGTGTGATTAACTAATTGATCAATATTTCAATAGGTATACGAGATAGACGACCGAAAATTAGGTGACACAGCATTAGCGGAAAATTAGGCGACACAAAATTAAATGTACACGGTTATCTGTCAAAACATTGAATGCGTGTAGAGACAGTTATACCCGTAAAGCAATTTCGACTACAAGTAATATTAATGAAAATTCGAAACTTACTAAGGAACATAATCATCCTTTAAACCGAGGTCAAGTCGAATGTGTGAAGAATAAAATGAAAATGAAGTTTACACACAAAACTCATCCAGTTCAACTTCATATGATCACTGGCTGTTTGTCATCTTAATGAAGAAGCTAATGCAATTCTGACTTCAGGAGAATCCTGCAAAAGGACGATTTGATATCAGTAGTCATCAAAGCGTCCACCTGAACCTACGTCTTTGGTAGATTGAAGGTATACCCATATTATTTAGTAACACGCTTTCGTATAAAATTTGCTGAAATGCTTTTTATTTCGATTGGTATCAGAATAACATTACCGTGGTTAGAGGCCATAATTTTGATTTTACCAAATTTTCTCTGACTATAAATTAGGTCCAGCTCTTACAAAATTAATTAATAAATAGTCCTCAGGAGGCTGAAATACTTATTTGCAACTCAAGTTGCATCTTTCTTGATTACATATAATGTCTTCATGTAAAACCACCGTTTTAATTACGTATTTACATTTTTTCCCCCTCAAGAAATTGAACACAAACTGTTAACGCTCAATCCGATGATTCTTGCTATACGATGATGGTTCGCAGGCAGAAAATAGCATAATCATATATGTTTGACCAACGTTAGCTTAAATCAACTAAGTTCAGCAGAAGAGTGATAAATAGATGGAAATTTTAGTGTGACGCCACGACAGTTTACCATGCCCATGTAATTCGCATTTCAGTGCATGAAACAGCTATTTGCGCCGTTTTCGCAAATCTGCAGAGAAAGAATCAACAACTTACAAGTAAGTTAATGAAATTTATTTTATTACTAGCGAAATTATAAGTTAAATTTCGTGTCCTTTTGTGTGTGCTCCTTGGCATTTGATCTATTATCTAAAGTATGTATTTGTAGTATATAGTATTTAGTTAGTGCCTCTACTATTGATGTTATTTAACTGATTTTTTACATCTGCTTGCTTTCGCAGGTTCTGATGGCGAAATGCAGCAGAAAGAACTATTTTCCTACTCCTAGAAGAACAATCTGTGATTCTAAAGGAGCAGTTATTAATTCTGTTAGGAACATTCTCCGAAATAACGTTCAAATACAGAGATAATTTTACCATTTAAGTCAAAGTTTATGTTAAAAAAAAAAAAAAATTGCAACAAAATACAGAAGTGAATAATAATTTGGATTATTCTGCTGCAAATGACAGGGTTTAGTGTTTCTGGCATTAAAAGAAGTTACTAACGATACGAATTATTTGCTGGAAGTTATGTCAGAAGCAGCTACAGACTTTTTATATTATATTGGCTACTTTTGTTTCTGGAAATTTTAGGGGCGGTTTGTGCCAAGGTTTTGGACTACCAAGGAATTCTTCCATCTTTTCCTCAGATGTTTGGAGTTTAAATGGTGCCGCATTAACTGCGAACTCAAACAAATAATTACTGGGAAGGAAGGAATAATAAGTTTTTCCATTTAGTTATAAACATCTTCCGATTCAGGAGCCTAATTCATTCATGCCTGAAAAGAACACGGTTCGTCTTGCATTATGTAACATAATCGACACATGAATGTAAAAACATTGTAAGTTTCTACTGTATTCGTTACTTATATAACTTCTGTCAGTTACTGCTACCTTTAGTAGCAGTTTCATTTAACTCTCTGCAACGTCTTTTGGCAGTTCTATGCTGACATTGCAGAATCTTATTTCCAGACTTCAGATGGCAAAATTACTGCTCACGAAATGAGCTAATTTTTTATGTAACTAAGAATGGTATGAACTTGGGAAGTAACGTGAAATGTAAAACAGGTTCTGTATAATGTATATTACTGTTATAATTGGCAAAGAAAGGCTGTACAATCAATACAGTACAATTTCCCAGGAATATGGTAAGTGCTTATTTGTATGAACAAAGAAGTGTCAAAACTCCCATTTTTAACACCAGTTCTTGATCACATTAATTTTTTTTTTTTTTTATAGATTTTCAAATATGGCGTTTGTTAATTTTTGAAGCTTCGTAATCATTCATTGTTTTAACAGTCTATTCGGCTTTTAACATTCTATGATAATGCTCGTAGAAAAGTAGAGTTTGGTCAAATATGGCAATTTTTCTAACGATTTCCGAATGTCTAATTGCTTGGAGTTGAAAGCGTCAATAATGAATGTGAGCATTATACACAATTTATATAAAGTTTATTCAAGGAACGTTCAGTACCTCATGTAAACAAATACACGTGGTGATAGTTTCATTTTATTGGTTAAAGAGCCTTGGAACATCCATGCGGCAGAAGAAAATAGTCCACTGTTAAGTAAGCTGTTTTTTAATGTTTTTGTTGCTTATAAGGCCCATTATCAGAAATGCAATTTCCTTGCAGTTAAATAACAGAAACAACATTGTATCTAAGAACAAAATTGAATTAATGCAATAAAAGAGAATACGCATGCGTAGAAGGTGGCTTTGACCAATCTTACGCACGAATCACAGTTCACAATAGCGCCGCGTGAGGGAAGTATGTAAAACACGGACAGGATACAAGCACGTGCTTCTCGAAAGGAGTGCTGACCGATACCCAATCATCCGATGACTGGCGGAGTAATACCATTCTGCAATGTTTACTTCTGGATCAGAAGGTTCGTTGAATGGACTTTAGTATTGTTTCCTTCAATATATTTTCAGTATATTTTTTATTTTTTTTTTTTTTATAACTAATTTACATGTTCTTTACATTCACTCCTTTGCAAAGAGCTATTTACCACACTCACATACACTCAAGCATATGTGTTTCCCTATGTTACAATCATTTACTTTCCAATTACCATATTGACCTTATTTGTATAGTATGCCGTCCAGTTGTATAAATGTTCAGTGTTGTCCTTTGTGTTAGAGAAGTGTCCTTTCCATGTGGTAAGGTGCCAAGAACCGACGACACGTTGCCACGTTGGATAGCAATATATATGCGTTGAATTACTTCCACAACACTTTTTATAGAGGGAGTTTGACCACGGGTCTATGATATAAAATACTCTCCAACTACTTCTACACAAATTGTTGCGTGAGTACCTTAGGATCCTAAAAGATGTATTTTTGGATAGAGCACATACTAGTTCCTAAGTGAAGTCTTGACCCGACTACAGTACATCCCATAGTTTTGGAGTTATGGACCTTTAGAGTTCATTTTTTCATGTTTTCGGCAGCCTATAACACGTAAACGATGGGGGTTTTCGTCCTATGTTTATAGGAACGTTTTTGCTTGTTTTACTCTCAGGAATCACTCCTCTGCCTTTGTACAACGAATTTAGCGCCATACTGTATATTATATAAAAATGCTTAGGAAGAGAGACTGAAAAGCTTAGTGCCACGTTGTTGAATGGACAAAAGACACTGTTCGAGTTCCTTGCCTCAGTTTCTCACAATTTATATAATTAGATGGCTGCCGATGTCTAATTGTATATACCAATGTGTGTGTGTATTTTCCTTCTATATATTTTCCCGATTTTCTACTTAAATTTTTTGTATTGATGTTTTTATGTATGTATCACTTAACAGTCAAAAGGTAGTAAACTGGGTAAATCACGGAATATTAAAATGTATTTTCATTATTGTCATTTACATTCCTCGCGCTTAAAATTTTTCCCGGATTTAAGGATGGGCTCGAATTTTAATCTGATCAGTGAGTACTTAGGAATACTCTCACTCATCATATTTTCAGCAATTTGTTACTGTATATCACCTCATTTTCCATTACTAAATTTACCGCTAATTTTTCATCCATTTTTGCTTAATTCCGTTCCCAATTTTCCAACGATCATCTCAGCCACCTCCTCTAGGGTGGCGTTCCTCAGAACAGAATCCTCTACTTACACATCAGTATTCTTTTCCTTTCCTCTTGCATATATTTTGTGTGTGTGTGTGGAATATATATATATATATCTATATACGTAATTCTATCATAGATACTGTTCCAATTTTTGAGGGTGGCTGTACTCCCGTCCGTACAAGCGAGCGACATAAAGAGCGGTATCGTCAAGCGTGAATCATTGGTGGATGAGCTGAAGAAGTTTAAAGGTGTCAGTTATAAGTGTTCAAGATGGAATGGGGCGAGTATGAAAATAGTGTGGCCATAATAACGTTGCAGAAGGTAGGCAAATCATCACGGGACATTTTCAAAACCCTCCAGAAGTTGCAAATTAGTAAAAAGTTTACTACACTATCCAACACTTTGTTCAGACTGGAACTGCGAAAGATCGCCCGCAGCAAGGAAGACCACGCACAGTACGAACACCGAAACTTGTGAAAGAAGTGGCGCGCGTGTCCGACAAAATCCAGTTAAGAAACAGTCAGTTACGGCTCATAAACTAAAGATATAGAACATGTCTGTCTCGCACATTAAGCAGTGACCTGGGACTCCATGCTTACAAACAAAGCAAAGGACATCTCCTGACAAAGAAATTGAAGCTTCAGACGCTCCTGAAAGCAAAGCTCTTACTTAAACGTTACGCAGCAAATGGGCACCATCGAATCCTTTTCACTGATGAAAAGATTTTTCAGTGTTGAGGAGACTTTCAATGCCCTAAAAGACAGGATATATGTCACATTCTCTGGAGAATCTGGTGAAAAGGCTCCAAGGATGCAGAGAGGTCAGCATCCTGCCTCAGTCATGGTGTGGTGGAGTGTGAGCTACAAAGGTAAAACGGAGCTCCATTTCTGTGAAAAGCGAGTCAAAACGAAAGCCAGCAGGAGACAATGCTTGAGAGCCTAGTCAAGAGTCTCAACAACACCCTCTTCCATGAACAGAACTGGAGCTTCCAGCAGGACTCAGTCCCAGTACACAAGACACGAAGAACCCACCAGTGAGTCGAGGCAAATGTCCTGGACTTCATTTCCACTTCAGACTGACCTTCTACAAGTCCGGACCTAACCCCTTTGGACTACAAATTGTGGTCTAAGCTTCAGGAGACGGCTTGCACGAAGAGACGCCAATACTGAAAGTTTGAAACGGACTCTTCGGAAGCCAGCTGCAGATTTTCCAGTTGATGTCTTACATAATGCAGTTGATGAGTGGCCACACAGTCTTAAGAACTATGTGCATGCTAATGGTGGCAATTTTGAATAATTATTTGTGATTTTGGTTTATAATGCATCATGCCAGCAATTCAGGTTATTAGAATATTAAAATATGTCTAACCATTTTGTATGAATGTATTTAAAACTTTGGAACAGTATTTATGGTAAGACTATATTACATATATATATATATACAAGGATAAATCAAAAAGTAAGGTGAAATTGCCTGTCAAACCCATAGTATTGTGTGTAGCTAATTAATTCTTTTCCATGTTACAGGCAATCTGGTAATAGAAGTGTGACGGCTTGTACAACATTCTATGTCCAGCCGTCTGGTGCTGAGAGCAACTCAAAGATGGCGCAACGACTGGAACATTACACCAAGGAGGAAGTGCGCGGTGTCATTCGTTTTTTCTGGGCCAAGGGAACAAAACCATGTGACATTCATCGAGAATTGGTGCAGGTCTACGGAGATAGTGTTATGTCGCTGAAACAAGTGTACGTGTGGTGTAACGCATTTGCAAGTGGTAGGAGTACTGTCACAGATGATGGCAGACCATCAACGTCCATCACCGACACGAATGTGGCTGTCGTCGATGCCATGATTCGTGAAGACAGAAGAGTGCGGTTGCAGGACATTGCCAATGAATTGAATATCTCTTATGGTAGACCTGCACCTGCACCATATATATCACATTCTTTAAAGGTACAAATGCAATGAATTAAGGCTGAAGGAGCATGACTTGGCTGCGAAGCACACCTGCATCTTCGGTTTAGCGTATCTATGTGCTAACGCTACCCAGTCCGTTTCCAATCCAGATACACTTTCACTCTCTTATGGTCGGACCTCAGCTATTCTGAACAAATTTGCTTAACATAGTACTTTTATCATCTACATAATTTTGATTCTTTTTCGTTCCTTATATTTATTCCCATTTTCCACATGACATTTGAACCGTAACATATAACTATCACTAGTGATACTACTGTAATTTAGCTTTGAATGTAAAAGTAATTCAACGCGAAAATAGTCATTTATATATTTAAAAAAAAAAAAATCCAATTAATTTAAAACCAAATGGATGAGCTTTCCACTAACAGTGCCGCAACTGTTGAATGACTTGAAGTCATTTTTTCCGTCCCAAAGCAGAAACAATCATGCACGTTGAACAGTACAGTTGGTTTAAAGTGCAACTCATGCCAAAGCCGTCGTATTTCGATTCAAAATGTCACTTGTAGCCGAATCCACTTTCGTTATGCCTCTTACAACGCCATCACTTTGGAACTTTTTTGTTCTTATACCATACTGTTTCCCCTTCTTCAAGTACCGGTATATTCCGTTCAAATCTGAAGTCATTCTGACCATTAAAAACACATTTTATACCATTTCTGTGCAAATATTTTGTGCGATACTTTCCGTTCTTCTAAACCGATCGTAACAGATTCTTAATTTTGTTCGTTTCTTTTCTTTGTGTTGTGTTGTTTGTAATGTTTCTAATAGACTGAAATAGTGTGACGTCACATCCTTCTCGTTGCCATGGTGATCGCCATTTTATTTTCTAAACAAGTACCCTAAATACCTAAAGAACCTATGTGCAAAACGAAAACAGTGATGAAGTATTTCGAAACTGCAAACATTAGATTGGAACAAATACTTATGCTTCTTTTTAAATATATCTAATGACTGAAACTGAAAAATAGGGTAGAAAAGGTAATTAGAAAAAAAAAATATGTTAAATAATGTTATGTGCATGACAAGCATTGAAACTTAAATCAGCGAGTTCACATGTCTTGTGAAATTTTCCCTCTGATGTATATTTTGAGAATTTCTATATTTTCAGGTTAAATTAAACCTTAAGTGTACTCACCCTGTTCATAATCAGATATTAACTTTAAATAATTCCGGAAAATTTTTGATTCAGTAATATGAGTATGATATACTATTGCAAATTTGAACAGGATTATTGTTTAAGAGTTGTTTAAAATATATACTGAACCATTCATAATTGAATGCGTAATTATTGTACGTTTTCTAAATGCTTTTTTTTTTTTTTTTTTTTTTTTTTAAGTCGATAGAGAATATAAGAAAAGATGTTACCTATATCCACTGATGGTCTGGATTGAATATTTCTAAAGGATAGCCTTTTCTTTCTTTTGTAATGTAGACTATACTTTGAAATAATATTGTGCACTTCCATTATAAACAGCAGACATTAGAAGTGTAAATGCCCCAATAGAATTAACATTATTCTAAAAGACTTTCTTCTTTTTAAAAAATCATATATTTTTACATCTTTCTCTCTGCCGACAGTTTGTCAATCTACACGTTAGGGAGTTTATGTTGCGTACAAATGCTTCTTATGGTGGATTACATGATAATTGTGCTTACATTAACTATTCGATTTCTACTTTATTACTTAGGGATGTGGAGCTTTTTGAAATAAGCTCT
This sequence comes from Thermobia domestica, assembly GCF_964235325.1. NCBI lineage: Eukaryota > Metazoa > Arthropoda > Insecta > Zygentoma > Lepismatidae > Thermobia > Thermobia domestica. Next base: position 17,875,983 of record NC_137464.1, read on the forward strand.
TTAGCTCCATTAGCTTCACGCGTTTGTATAGAAAAAGCATGGCGATCACCATGGTAACGGGAAAAAATGACGACATCACTATTTCAGTCTATTAGTTGCCTTGTGGTATAGCTGTACCGCACCGACACCTATCAACTCAAGATTAGTTCGCATGATACTCATACTTTCATATTTTTTTCTCTTTTCTTTCTGATATATTATTTACATTATCGTTGCAATATTATAGAATTTAATACTGAAATAGTTTAAAAGTTAATGTCGAGTGATTTAGTTTAATTTTGAATCAGTTTTAGCTTTGCCGTTAATACAGTTGTCATCGTTCGTGATATTTAAACAAATGTAATCGAAGGTGAATTTATATTATTTGTTTAAGGAGAATTTGTATGCAAACATATTTCATTCTTCCTTCGGAATGTCAATATAATCGTAACAAGAATTATTTAGGCTTACCTCTCACAAAATTGTGCATAGAATCAAGATAGTTATGGTACTCTGTTTACATGTTGTTAAGGCACTCAACTGGTTGTAATGTGACTATGGTCGACATATCGTCAATGTCATTAGTTAGTTCTAGTGAACTAAACATCAATGCTGAATCGAACTACTGAATGATTAAATAAATCCAGGATATTAAAAAGTTCGTGCAATTCCCTGGAAGAAATCCAGTCTGGAGAACTCACGCACCATGATGGTATTAGTTCTTCTCTACGTAGTTCTTTAGTCATCGTACCTAACGATACATTTTTGCCATTATATTATTCTTCCCTTTCCATAAGCCAGTTTTGTGAAAGTCTGCAGTTTGGATTTGAATCCACAGTTCAAGCTCAGAAATGACGTCACTCCTACTGTCAAAATGGTGTCCTCTGAGTGGACGCTTCATTTCCGGAAGACAAAGAAACCACTTGATGCTAGGTCTGGTGTGTATGGGGGTAGGGCAATATTTCATATCCTAATTCCACTGCTTTAATCATGGATGCATGGGCGGAATGAGATGTATTGTCTGACAATATCAGCACCCCATTTGTGACCAATCCACGACGTTTCTTCTTCAGTTTCTCTCATAGCTCAGTTGGAGATGGGAATAATATGTACTAGTAATAGTTTGCTCCTGTGGTAGGTAATCTGTCATGATGAGGCCCTCACAGTCCCAGAAAAGCATCACGTTGGTAGCAAACTTCTGCACTCGTGCCTTTTTAGGGGTAGGAAGGAGGGGCGTTTACATTATTTGCTTTTTTTTTTTTTTGTTTGTTTGTTTGTTTGTTTCTGGGTCATAAAGATAAACCCAACTTTCACCCATCCCATAGCGATGCAACATTTCTCTTGCTGCAACGTCCTTGTGATTTCTCTTCTGGAAAGGTGTACCAGTCGTGGCACCTACCGAGCTGACACTTTCTGAATAGTATTCCAGGACGCTCCATAGCTCACACCTATTCCACACAATACTTTCAATTGTTATTCTCCTATCTTACATTAAGAATTTTCTCCCTTAAGGCGGTATCATCAGTGAAAGATGGTCTTCTCGAGGCGTTCCCAGCGGTCATGTGTTCAGTTTGGAATTTCCGTTTCCACTTGGATACTATCTCATAAGATGGGCTTTTGTTCCCATACATGACATTAATCTTTTCGTGGGCCTGGTTTTGATTTCCCCTAATGATGGAGGAACTTAATGAAGCTTCATGCTTATCAACCATCGCACCTTCAGTGATTTACACATACACACACACAAAACAAAAAGTTCTAGAATTTGCATGATTAGCATACAAGGACCTGGCTACAAGACGCATGTTCGACGGGGGTTCATAGTTCTTCACCTTCTAGGTGATTGACGAACTTTCTGATACTCCATCGTACGTTCTGATACTGCGAATAAATTAAACACTACTTATTTTTTTTTTTTTTAATTGAAAATGGAAATTACTGAGATACATCGTTTCCGTACGCTGTTACCTTCTAGGAACATTATAAACAATGTCGTATGCGTTCTTGTACCTGCCTGTACTCCTGAAGTTACCTGATTATCTTTATCTGATGAAAAGAAACAATAAATAATCTTACTCCACAAGTATTTCTGTTCTTCCTATTTAATGATTATCTATAAATAACTCCTGATGTAGCAACACGCTCATGTCTATACGGGATCTCGCCTGTTGAACCCAGAACTTGCGGAAGTCTGATTAACGTCCATTTTCTATATTACTCACTTCCCATACGAGTTAGCATCGTTAGTGCGTTGCCAACATCTGAATATGAATCCATGTTGCTCATACGTATGATTTGGGGCAAAAGCCAAACAGGTGTTAACTACAAACTGCTGTAAGTCGTCTTGGCATCTACACCAATTCAATTAGATAAACTGTCGTTCAAACCTGGAATTTTACAATAATTCGCTGAAAATTGATAGAAATGTTCCGAATGTTGTGTTGAACAACATATTCAAGTCCGAAGAAATCCCGCTTGGGGAAATCGAGATATGACGTCTTTAAGCCAACCACCGAAAGAATATATCACTTCAATTTTAAAACACCATATCTTCTCAACAATTCAAGATAGAAACGCCATTTGACAGAGAATACATTAGACATTCATATGTATAAAAACATTTGTTACAAACTATCGCTACCATTAATATAGCACTTTAAAGTGACACGAATATGTATTCTCAAGTGGAGGTTTAAGATTTAACTATACATAACTTTGAAACGATTAAATATATGCGGAAAGTCTTGAAATATTCGTTAAGCTTTCCAACATGCCCAAATCCATTGTTGTATCTCTAAAACAAACGGAACTAGTCAAGTTTATGTCGAGGTAGCAGTGATCACGTACATTAGCAACATCATGGACACTGTCATCTTCGATGCTTACTCCAATCCAAGAACGAGAGGCGAAGGAGTAAAGAATCAAAGATGAAGACAATAATCAACGATCTCAAACCATCGATTGTACCCCACAGACTATTTCAGCACACATTTCCAACAAAATCACATTTATAGACTTTTTAACCAATCATCTTTAATCAGCGTGTGTTAACATACTTGGTGGTTTCAACATCAATAACTGCAGTGAGAATAGAAGTATTGCCAGATCTTCTGAGACAGGATACTAATTTGTTAGTCCTCTTCCCTTCACATGGTGATATAGATATCTATTTCGGACGCTAATGCATGAAAAAAGATAATTCTCACAAACTTTACAACATTAAGAACTTCAAGCTGGCCTCGGGAGAAGTCATTTCTAATATTCTTTTCTTCCATACCGCAACTGGTTGTGATACAATTGCGTCGTTTAGAAAAGATATTACCTTTCTGTTATTTTCCTAGCTTTTGAGGAAATTCTTTTTACTCAAGTTTCACGTCCAACGATTATGCACCGAGCATAAGGGACAGAAATTCTATGTCTGAAAGCACATTCTTTTCAGCGCGATATCTTTCGTGGTACATAAATTGAAGACTTCCGAGTTTTCATAATTCGGTCTCTATTATAGTCACCCGTAACTAGCAGACCAACGCCTTAACTCTTCAACTATAATTTATTATGATTCTAAAGTTGTACTGGATAGTAGTGAATCCAGTGAACTTCGTGTTTATCTCATGCATCGATATACAAGAACAAAAAGTTTTCAGGCTTACAGAGAAGATCTACACTATCAACAGCAGATTAGTGAGGCAAATGTGTTCCTCACATACATAAATTCACTACACAACACGAAACACTAGATTTCCTAAATGTTCATTGAAAGAATATTAAATTCAGATAAACATATTTCTGTCAAACAATTCATTTCTGCGAAAAGACACAAAAACTACCAATAAGAGATTGGTAAATTACGCGTCTCTTTATGGTACTGACTATTGTATTTAAGCTCGATCTCCATCCTTATACGTAAGTGCCATTAAGGCATGTCGTCAGTACAGCCAATTGTTCAAGAATGAATTATTTGCATTGTGTGTATGGCGAGGAAAGTTTAATTGCTAGACTGAGATAATTTTGTATTTCTGCACATTCACCATTCAAACATTCTAAATACGTTAACGTCTGTACCTTTACGCTCACTCTACATAACGTCAGTAAAAATCAAGTGTGTTGCCTTAGTGGTGTAACTATATTCTTTCTTTCAGCTGTATTTCACCTACAAAAGTTCTGATTTCCTCTGACTGTTTCAATACTCTCGTATTCTATTCTGTTTTTACATCACCTTAACTTTATTTATAAAACATGCTGTTTTTATTGATCACCACTTGTGCGTTAATGTATATAAGAAATCAGAAGCCAGAAATGAAAACTTTTTTTTCACTACCACTACTTATATTAAGCAGGCTTCATGTTTTCATATTTTATACATCAAATCTAGAATACATAAAACATATAGACAGGGTAGAACGAAGCTGACGGGCACGAGGATGCGTCGGTAGTGAGCAGGCGTGTCAGCGAGTGGATAGGCACGTAAGCAAGATTAGTGTAAACACAAAATATTCTCATGTTACTAGATGCCTTACTTGTCGGACAGTTCTATCGTTACGGATGGTAGGCTACTACTTGTATGACGCATTTGAAAGTATCTTAATGTAGGTTTTGGCAGTGATAAGAGCTCTTACAGCACTTGTATTAGTATCAAACTATTCATGCTATGCTTGTAAAATAAAATAAAGCCTCTATACAGTCCAGAAATAGTACACCGACAAAAAATTCAATACCTCCTTTTCACACGGACTTACTAATAACCCTACACTTGAACAAGTAAAACAGCTAGATTATTACTTAAATCTGCCACATTCAGAAATGTGTCATTACACGCAATGTTCAATTCTCTCCGCAAATTTTGCAAAATGTGATGTTCTTAAACTTAAAGCCTGCACCTACAAAGTACCAATATGATACAATACTACAATCGGATCTACTGAACTTCTACTGCAACGAAAGCAATTGTTGCCGATTAAGTATTAAAAAAAAAACTAAACGACGTATTCCTAACCGCAGAGTAAACACTATCAAAGGTGGTACCAATCTTTTCATTTTTCACGGAACATAGCATTAGCAAGGTTCTAGAACACAGGTCCGCCTTCAGGGCAACTACAAGAGTCCAAGGTAGGTGAATTACGACAAAATAAATGGTTACCTATTCAACATACCACTTGCATACAGGGATTCCTTCCAATAATCTACATTATAAAATAACAACCTTACAACATATGTTATTAGAAGAAATTCTTCAATGCAAGTGAATTTCGGTAAATTAATAAATCCGAATAACTTATTTTTTCAAAACTCACCCATCTTGGACTTACAAAAAAGTAAGAAATAAAACATTAAAAGAAAGTATAAAATGTACACAGAACACACGAGGTGTGAAGCAATATATTGTAACATATAAATACTTCGACACATTCACACAATACAATGACATACCACGTCGTCTACCGCCAAGGCGCCAATGAACAATTCAACATCTACTCCGAATACGAAAACGAAACTGAATGGAATTTCGAATAAAATAAAAGACATACTAAAATAAAATTTATGCATGTAAACTCAAAAAAAACTTCACTTATCTAAAATTATAATTAATTAAAACATTATTATCACTTTATGTATAATACAACAAGCCGACATATCACTAGTGTGGTTAAGTAAACCAACATGGTAGTGCACTGTGCAAAGATTGAAGTTCAGTGTTCTTAGTTTCGATAATAATATACTGAAACGAAAAAAAAAAAAGTCCAAAAACTGGAAGAAAAGAACACGGAAGAGAATAAGGAACGAAAAGGAACAAAAACAAGGCACGTACAATACATTTCATTAGTTTTATAACGAGGGACCTGTGTTCTAGAACCTTCTCCCTAGCAAGAGACATTAGTTGAAAAAAAAAAAAAAAAAAAAAAAAAAAAGTCTATGGATGTTTAAGTGATGATGGAAGAATTAGTGGAATGAGAATGTTAAAGGAAATGGGAATACCCGAAAAAACCCACGGACATGATGTCGTCCACCACAAACTTGAGCGGGGATCGAACTTGGGCTCCTTCACACCACAGGTAAGTTCTCTACCATTGACCCACTGTGTCCTCCATTAGAATACTAAGGCGACAAAATATAGTGTACAAGTATACTTTACAAAAATGTGACGTCGTACCGGGCATTACTGTATTTTTTTTAGAATATACGTAAATTTTGGTGGTACCTTTAGAGTAAATGTCTAACAAACAAAAACTAGAAAATGTAGCTATTACTAATTAAAAATTAAGTTTAGCTATATTATACTGCTTCAGAAAATCAAATGCTCCAACTGTACACTTCAGGATATTGCACACTTTCTGTCAAAAATTCTTGTTGAAAAGTAACATAAAACCCGAAGTAATTAATACCCTGAAATACTTAGAAAAAATATCCACTTCCTTTATGTACGAAGACCTGCAATATACTCCTACGGAATTACGTACACTTATCAAATTAACTTTTCACCGCGCAAATTGACTGTACGTATACAAACATAAATTAATGAAATATATACTTCATCCTGTCTGCATTCACGTCTTGGACCTTCAGCGATCATTTTGAGGTGTGTACACGCATTCCCCGGTGCAGAGATACTTTAAAAGTTACAAAAACACCAACCCATGCTAGATAGCTACTAAATAGCACGAATGTTATCTGAATCAGGGCAGGAGCACAGCAGGGGGCACGAGCGGTAGCCAATCCGTAGGGATTTGTGTCAGCGATGGTGGGTATAGCGTAAACAAGAATTGTTGAAATCCACTGCTTTCCCGATAGGAAGATGTATGATTGGTCCATTCATTTACAGTTCCTTACAAATAAAAACTTACCTTCCACTCTACTATACATCACATTTTAGCACTATTTCGTGTTGACGATTTGTAACAACTTCAGAAATTTATCAGAACTTCACGAACACCTCAATGGTTTCGATTCTTTTCACCTTCGTATACCGTGCACCACCTTCATTCACTTTACACACTGTGCTCTATAGATACATAAAGGAGAATGTTTGTGCATTACATTTCGATTTCTCTCGTTCTACGTGCAAACTGTCGGACATAAGACACAACGTACTTCGATTATTCGCATACTGTTCTATTACAATATTATTACTAACTTATTCTATAAATTTCAGAAATTGTGCATACATCACCTCTTAACGTTATGTACAAATACGTGCATACCAGGCTCTACTTCAATTAACGTATTTTCACATACATACGTATTTCACGATAAGAATACATTATATTTTGATTATTTGCAGCACTCTATTGAAATATTATTACAAATTTCTTCTGTAAACTTTACAAACCCTGGATCCGTACAATCAAACTGCACCCTTCTCTTGGCAAGAGTGCACTTTATGTAGGGTCGGGTTAGCTTAGTGATAGGGATCCATTTTGTTGAAATTAATAGAGTGTAATTGCTAGTATTTCTATTTAGTGTATTGGTACATATGTATGATTTGCATAAATCCACTCTTATCCTTACCCGTTACTAAATTTATACTCTAGCACTAATATAATATTTGTTATATGTTCACAATTATTTATTGAATTTCAGTGTACAACTCGACATACAGAAATGCAATGAATGTAATCACAGACTGTTTCTCGCATCTACTATCTACTTTACATTAAAAATCTGACAGCTTCACAAAATTGCCGACTGCAAGCACACTCAAATATCTTAAGTATCAGCATCAGTATACGAACATCTTTTGAATAACAATCACCTATCATATATTTATAGAAAGGAAAAAGTTGTCACGAATCACAATGCAAAGCAAATACGAGTAGCCTTGCAATTTTCTTCTAGCACATATACAACTCACTGAACCGGATATTTTTAATTCGATGAAGGCACACGGTTAAGCAGACATAGGCCTACAATTTTAACTCAAAACTCTCGGTACATTATCGTTCACACAGCTTTCAGTGTTTTCAAAACACAATGTACACACGAAACACACTAAATTATTTGTAAAGTATCACCTTAATTTCAAAGAGAGCAAGAAAGAAATGAGTACACGATATTCGTAAGCAAAATGGTACAAATTTAAGCAAATACAGTCACATGAAACAGAAAGTTCGGAACAGCTTACCACACAAAAACCGATTACACGCACACAAAGTGACAAAAGAAATTGTGAATATAGAACATATTTATTTAGTTCGTGATTTTCAAACAAATGTAAACACATGCCAGGGAACAACGAGGCACCGGGAAATTTCCAATTTTTCTTCTTTATTCAGCAGCTGCCAAAGCCACCACTGTGAAACGAAGTTCTTCTGGATCACGAGATATGTAATTTTTGCATACTTTAGCAGCATCCTCAAGCAATGTCTCAGGTGATGTTGGACCATGGTTTATAGGGAATGACTTCCTCCCATCTAGTTCGTACAATGAACCGTCCTTGTGTACAAAGGCGATAAAGTGATGATTGACTGGTTGGCTAGCATCTGGAGTTTCAGTCTGTCCCTCCTGAGCAAACTCTTTGTGAGCATTGATGATGCCCTCTGCTTTCATCAACAAATTACCCCTATCTTCTGGAGACAAAGATAATCCATCTTTAATAAACTGCTTCAGATCGCCATCACCCAGCTCAATTTGGTCAGTATTATTGGCAACACTATGCACAAGGGCCACTGTTCCACACGCATTACTTACATATTGTTTCAGAAAAAATATGCTGTCTGTTACTTTTTGTCCCTTTTCGCTAAGTTCAGCTTGTTGTGCTTTTTCAGCAGCCTCGGTTTTTTCACTTATTGGGTAAAGCAATAGAACAGCTAGAACGGGTTGAGGTACAGTTACCAGTAAGTCCGGATCTAAACCAAATACATCAACCATTTGCCATTTTGACGGAACTCCAAGATTCTGAAGATACTTATTCATAACATCAGGATTAGATTCAAGCGGTGGTAACCACGCCATTATTACTGAAGTACCGGTAGGTAACTAAGTTTAAATCAGCAATCCTAAACTATTAACGTGCTAGCCGTGTCGCCGCTAACGATCCCTTAGACAGATGAAGAACGATCACAGAGTTGCCAGGCCCTTGAATCATACGCTCATTCGTTTCTCACAAGGAGGTGCCTCATTCCATATCGATATCGACATAAAGGATACACAAAATTTGCTATATTCGATTTCACACAATGATACGACGTAGAGTCAATATGGCAAATCTTCAGTTCTGGAATTATCTATCCTTCACTATTTTCGCCATAGACTTGTCTTAAAAAAATCTATACGCATAATGTGCGTTGGACTGAGTTCTGAATGTGTTAAAACCTTATGATGGTATGTGTTAATAAAACACTGGATAATGATGTTAAAACTCTAAATTACAATCACTAACATCATATCGCAAAATCAGTATGATACGGTATATCGAATATCGCACTTTAAAACGTAAAATTTGCAGTGATCACTGGAGCAAATCCCGGGGGGATGAGGGGGACATGTAACCTCCAGTCTTGGGACTGTCCCCCCAATAATCCGAATTGAAATGTTTTTCTTGGGGGGGGAAGAAATGTGATGATTTGTGAGCGATTGCCACAAAGGGAAAAGAGATGAAAGTGATGTCCCCCAGAATAAGCCTCAAATCTGTCAGTCTCCCAATGTTGAAGGCAACTCTGCTCCCCTGATCCTCCACAGCATTGTGTTTGTCTTTCAACTTCATAAATATTTTGAACATCGCTATATATATATATATACTCGTCCCCCCCCAATGTTGAAGACAGATTTGCGCCGCTGGCTGTGATAATAGCTACTGTTGTAAGACATTTTTCAACTCTATGTCTTGTGAGTAAGCGACTATACTATTACTCGAATCGATACGGGGGTAGTGACAATTTGGGTAATTTTCCGTGGGAAATTTTCTTACAGAGCTGAATTCCCCCAAGTCATATCTCCGAACCTGCTCAACATGAGCTACTAATATTCTTGCAGTAGTACTTTAACTCCCCCCGGGGAAGCTTCTGAAATCATCACTACATGGAATCACTTTGGCTTAGTGGTAGAATGAACACTTTTGCTGTAAGGGGTCACTAGTTCGATCCGAAGTCAAGTGAATTTGTGGAGAACATTGAGTCCACGAGTTTTACTGGCGTTCTTCCGTTTCCTCCCACATTTTAATTCCACTTATTCTTTCACATTCATTAATTGTTATTATTCAACCTTCTCTTTTAGCCTACAGGTCATAGACTGTGAAGTTCAATAGAATTGATATATCATTTTACTTACGTTACAACATGCACAAAAGAAAGTTGTTACTCAGAATACAAGTTATCATGAAGTTAATTTAAGAATTTAGTCAAACAAGTGAATACATTATGCTAAAACTGAATATCTAAGCACTAGGAATCCAATTCCTAAACTACTTTTCTATGAGTTGTCAGAACTTTGCGTTTTGACATTTTTCAAATGCTATTGACGTTTGTTACAGCATTTTTTTTTTTTTTTTTATTTTTAGATCTCCTTGGCAAGTGCGTCATTTGGGGATGGTAGGAGGTTTGAGAAACTCATATTTTTTTTAATTAATTGTACATTATTTTTTTAAAAAAAAACGTAAAACGTTTATTTTAATTTTCAATCTTGCCCCGTCCCTGGCAAAAATTGAAATGATGCTACAGCTCCTGGGGAATTTACCGAAGATAAAATAAAGTGCCATTTACGTAACAGTCATTCTAGCGCAGGGCACATTGTAAAGTAGCCCAGTGAAGCCCCCTCATTTCTTCATTTTCTCCATCTCGAACAAAACTTCCTGGAACCTCAGAGAGTATACTTGCGTTTGTCGTTTGTAATTCAGTGCCTTAAGGATCCCGGGGGAATATCACCGTATAAAAAGAAGAAATGAAATATGTCGAGCTAATTTAGTCGGTATTGATATACCCTTCTTTCTTAAAGTTTAAAGTTTGACTATAGAAAATTATTTAAATAAAGAGAAAGAATAATACTAAATTTGATTTTACGGAAGATCACTTTGTTTATTTTGAGCAAGGTAGTTCAAACGACGATGCAATAAATCTTTTCTACTTGCATATCGGGAAGAAATATTCGTCTAAACAAATGTGATTTTACTGCGTTATTTTACTTTGTTTTACGTCCAGATAGCTCTGAAATGCTAGTTTCCACTAGAGCTCCTTCGTGGATAAGCGGTTAGCGTACGCGTCTTCGGCGTGGGAGATCATGGTTTGATTCCCGGCGGGAGCTCATGTAGTTCGGATTCCACGTTAATCAGTAGGTCCCGTCTCATATAGCCTCGGTGCTCAAACGGAAATTAAAATCAAGTCAACAACTACCACTATTGATTTTGTTTTTTTAAAAAATCAGGAAGAGGGTCTCCGCTTTTACCGGAGAGTATATCATACCACTCAAACCCTCAGTGTAAAGGACGCCTTTATTTAGTCTAGCACATACATCATTTGGATCAGTAGCGTAGCCAGAATATTTGTTTAGAGGGGCCTTGCCGCGGAAGATTTACTTTTAATAATAATAATGCTTACATTTTTTTCTGAAGTGCTGGCTTTTTAAATATTTCTTTGTTGTTTCTCGATTGCTGTTTCTGCACATTTTCTTCGCCAAAATTAACACCACTACTTTTTTTTTTTCTACCCATCTTTCTAAAACGTTTTTCGAGCCATTATCTGAATTAATATATTGTTTAGATTTTCCTTCATTGCTTTCTGGTTTTTTGTTTGCACATTTTCCTCACCGAAATTAGAACAAATGTCTTTTTTTTTTTTTCTTGTTGTTGCTTTTAACCACTTTTGTGAAACATTTTCCGACATTTCGCGATTGCAATTGTGTCTTATTTCGACATCCTAAACACGTCTAACTCAAATAAATCTGAACTGACAGGCCAAAATTTAGACATATTTAAATAATAAAGACAACGTTGGGGAACAGAGCTTGTCTAGGAATTGCTTAGTGACATATTTTGTATTGAAATAGAGTACATATAAGGCAACTGTTGTCTGTTTCGAAACAAAATTACAAGCATCCAAGTACCAAAATAAGTTATCGGAACCATTTGGAGGGCTCGGCTCCCCTGGCCCCTCCCTTCCCTACGCCACTGATTTGGATCGACGCTGTCTATATTGGGTGGGGATTTCTAAAAACTGAATAAAAGGAGGAAAATATGAAAAGTTTTATATTGGGTGCTTTACCCACATCAAGAACTTCTCATAATGAGAGGGAATGCATTGAACTGAAAGAAGTAAGCCCTCACCGTTTGTTTAGTAGTTAGCGCGTGTTCCTTCTAGTGCACGTGGTCCTGGGTTCGATTCCGCTTAGGACATAAAATTTAATTTCATCATCATTCAGCATCCGTCTGCTTTAGCCTAAAGGGTATATCTTCAGCAGACAAACTAAAAAGTTTAATTTCACTTTTTTACGAAGAGGTGTAAAAGGCTTTGTTCAAAGACAATATCAAATTCATGTTAGTATTTAATCTTTGATCTTATTTATTTCGAATCTCTGTAGGGAACCGTGGTGGCTCAGTAGTAGAGCGTTTAGCTCTGGCAGGGTTGGCTGGTTTAAACCAAGGTGGTTTAAACCATGGTTTAAACCAAGGTTTAAACCAACTGGTTTTTTCAAAAAAACCAACTGGTTTAAACCAAAAAACAAAAAAATGTTCGTAAAAGTGTAAGTGTTTGTAAAATCTTGATGAACACACATTTGTGGGTTATCACGTTTCACTCCCGTATATTATTCGTATTATATCCAGACCTAAATTCCCCATTCATTACTCAAAAAGATAATACTACAAAAGCAACTTTTTTTTTTTTTATAAGTTTATAAATGTTTATTTTGTGATTTTTTGTAGTTATTATTGTTATGTAATTGCAGTCGAAGAAAAATTCTAAATATTGTTTCGTTTCAAAGTTTACTATTGATAAAATACATAGAAAATGCCGTACTTTTTTATGTGTGTGTGTGTGGGGGGGGTCATACAGACCTCACTAGAGGCCTTTAGTGAAATAAGTATCTTTGGTATCTATTTATGTATAAATGAGTCTGAGCCAAAGTGGACTCAAATAATTCGTATCTTTATTCACTTTTCTTATTGATAAGCATATTAAGTCGGTGTATTTCTTTAATTTGGACCAATAAAAGTCGTTATTAACTAATTTGAACTAAATTAGTTCTTCTGTACTCCGTACTACTTTGAAATTGTTCATACGTAATTCTGTGTAATGGTTTCACTTGTGCAACTGTTTATCTTTTTGTCCTTCTGAAATGACTCTTGACAGTTATATTAAGAAGCATGTAAAGATCAGTACAACGTTTTTTAATCAGGATTCCTTCGTGAGTGAGTCGGCAGACGTATCGCATTTGTGGCCAATTAGTCCTGGTTCCGAGTTCAAATGGAGGACAATTTCTCTCGGATGTAACTCGAGAAGCGGTTTTTATTCCGCTTTAAGCTTATGTGACCCCTTCCAGCATAACTCGGTTGTCGCATAATAACATCAAGGCGAAACAAACTTATTTCTGTCCATATATGATATGAATATATAGAGCAAATTATTTAAACCATAAAAACCTGGTTTAAACCAAAAAAACCGGTTTATTTGTTTTTTTTTTTAAATAAAAACCATGGTTTTTGCCAACCCTGAGCTCTGGTGAGTGAGGTTCATGCTACGATTCCAGCTCGCGCCAAGTAAGTTTTGTGGTAGACAAACACCGCGCGCGTGAGTTTTCTCGGGGTTCTCCCGTTTCATTCCACTTTCTTTATTCCACTATTTCATTCATCCTCATCGTTACTGTTCACTTTAGCTTGCACGGCATAACCGTAGGACATAAAACTGAAAGAATTCATTTTCTTTTCGAATCTGTCTAGCAATAGGTAGGTTAATTAAGAACAAATTATGTTAGTTTAATTTGTAACTTAGGATGATTCCACGAGAACTCACCATATAAATTTTGCATATATTTCGAACTTAAAACGCGTGCGTGATGTGAAAGTGAAACAGTGTAGGCCTATTTATTCTGTACATTTTACCCATAATGTAAACTGTAAGAATAGTAATTTGTAGTGTTTATGATTTAAGTTATATTTCATGAAGTCGACCGATCTTAATTAAATTTCTAACATAGATCAGTTTCGGGCCTGGGAAGTCTTTTATCATTTCACTTTGACGGTAGAACTTAGGGGAGGGGAAAAGGACAGATATATTTAAAAAAAAAAATGAAAATGAGAGTGATTGTCTTTGTGACCTAATAACTCTTGAACCACCCGACCAATCTCGATCAAATTTTCTACATAGATGAGATTCGGACCTGGGATGGTTTTTATCATATTATTTTGACAGTGCAACTTGGGAGAGGGGAGATATTTTAAAATGATCGAAAATGGCCGATATTAGTGTCGAATCCATAGTTTTCGGGGTCACTGAGAACAGCGCCACTTACGATGCTGTTTAAATCCAAACTCAGACAACTTGAGGAAGAGGATATATGTAAAAATGATCAAAGATGACCAACACTAGTATCGAATCAAGTCTTCGGGGTCGCTGAGATGAACAGTGATCTTTCCGATGTCGTTTAAATCCATATCACTAAAAACAAAAACAGCATACTTCACGGATACCAAACATATGAGGTAAGGAGTTGTGCAAGTAAAATTTTATTTTAACAGCGAAGCGGCTAATCGATGCTGGTAAATAATAAATATTCGATTTTTTTTTTTTTTTTTTTTTTTACATCTCATGAGTGAATTTTAAAACGAACAGCGATAGCTGGGTTGCGCAGGCCTCAAGCGGTGCGTGGGGCCCCTAGTTCGATCCCAGCTCTCGCCAAATGGTCTTTCTGGTGGATAAACACCGTGTGCGTGAGTCTTCTCATAGTTTTCAGTTTCTTAGTACTAGGATTAGGAATGTTTCTATAACAATGTTACCTCGTCACGTGTGAAGGACGACGTCCCTCGGCGATCACACTACCCAGGGAATTGAATAGGAAGAAAGGAATGGGGAAGGAAGGAAGCGACGTGAGACTATTATTAACAGTAAGTACCTTCCCGGCATTACCCTAGTGTGAATGAGGAAAACCTTACTCAGGACAGGTGGCCTGAAAAAGCTTTTACAATTTTTCGACCAATTGTTGCCACCGGAAATCGAACCCGGACCGCTCACATCAAAGGTGAAAGCGTTAGTGATTGCTCGTCCAGAGTTTGGTCTGAACTGTGGCTGCTTATGCACTATTACTTCAGCGTACTTACCCCCTAAAACAGAACAGATCTCACTACTGTAGTTTATATTTGAAAATGTTAAATATTTACCGACGATACAAAAATGATTTTTATAACGTCTCCTTTCCTTATAAAGTATTTAATTAGCTTTTAACAGCTTTTTTTTTTTGTTTTTTGAACTTGGAGGAGGAAGACATGATGAGCGTAGAACGTTGCCGTCAAGGATGTTATAAAATAGAGGATCTGCCCATAAGTATCTTCATCCTATTACTCCAAAAAAACAACCGAGCATCGGAACGTCTGATTGGCTACTTCCGTTTCCGCCATGATTGTTGGCTCAAAACATTACTATGTTATTGGGCAGAGTAGGGGTGGCGAAACTGTGACCTATGGCTTCAAGATTTTGTTGTAAGGGCCTATTTTATAACATCCTTGGTTGCCGTTGCATTTGTACGTGACTAAAATTGTCTGCTAAAAGATAGCATTGCCAACTGCCGACCAATTTTACCGTAGTGTCAACTTACATCCGTAAGCTTATTAGTATTGTCACTTCCACTGATTTCAAGTACGAAAAAAGGTAGCTAAAAATGAATAGAAGTACGGCCAGAAAGAAATGAATGAAATCTTTCTGATTTTTGGAAAAAAAAAATTTTAAAAAATCTTTCCATCTTTTTTTCTATCTTAACCCCAAAAAAATTTAATCAAAAAAGGAAAGAGAGCAGAAAAGTGGTTGCAGCTTAACGTGAGATCCGAACTTGTGCCCCCATAGGGAATCGAACCCAGGACCCTTTGATTACAACGCAACGTGCGTAACCACTCATTCACGGGGAGGGGGGCACTGTGAATAAAAAGGCAGTAATAATTTCAAGGGATGGTCTGCGGGATGATTTTTCAAGTATGAAATTACCATCTCAAGTAGTTCAGTTTTATTAGGTATATTATTATTATTTAACCAAGCTACAGCCATATCTCTCCAAAACTATTGACTTATTTGTATTAAAAATAAACGCTAAGTGTAAAACTGCTTAGGCCAAACACTGATTCACGAAATTTTTCTCGATATAACTGAGTTCGATTATTTAATTAGATATATTCCTCGTCGGGAACAAGGGCGCCCATCAGGGGGGGCAAGGTGGAGCAAGAGGAAATTGTACTTGGAAATATCGAAAACCCAATAGAATTTTTACATTAGTTACAGCAAAATTTGAAACTATATTTGAAGCGTTGCTTATACTTGCCTCCCCTCCTTGGAAACCACAACATGTGCGCCCTTGGTCGGGAAGGAAATTTCAGCGAGAATTGCTACAGGACACATTTCACATTTCTTTTATCTTTCGTGCATTGAAATTTCTTTGGGAGTTCATAACTGACTGTGATTTCTGTTGTGTTTCATAATAGAATTGGTTTCTAAAACTACACCAGGAAATAGGGCGACAGTTTGGTGCGGTGGGTGGGGCCAATAGCTTACCTACTGTATCGTCTATTGTCGCGCTTGATGACTCAGGTTAAACCCCAGACAAAATTCTCTGTTTTGTCTTTGCTGTTGTGCAGAGTGTGGTCTAGGCATTTTGTTCATGGTGTTCATTTGCGTACTGTGCTGTTCTGGGAACAAAATCGCGTGTGTCTGTGTGTTCATAGGTGCGTGCGTGTGCGTTAATATATTAAAATGGAAGAAGTTATAGCCAGCACTTCTTTTAAAGCGTAAGAGTGGTCAAGTGTTGAAGAGCAAAGAAAGGGCAATTGTCATGAACATGTTTAATTACTTAAAGCAGAAAAACCCGGGTAAAAGTATAAGTTGGGTCGCGAGTGAAACAGCTGAAGCCACGAAAATTTCTAGGACAATTGTTTTTAAAATTTGAAGCGAGTTATCACGTGGACCTTTAGTAATACCGAACAAGAAGCGATTAAGAAAGAAAATTGCAAAGAACAGTCGATTTGTAAAATATAATGAATTTGTTAGGAGTGTGATAAGACAAAAGGTCCATGAGTTCTTCTTTACAAATTTGCCATCAACACTCAATTCCGTTCTCAAACAGGTAAATTCAGATCCTGATTTGCCGAAATCTAAAAGATCCACGTTCAACGTACTTCTAAAAGAACTTGAATTTATTTACGAGAAAAGACAAAGTAAAGCCATGCTTATATAGAGAGAGGATATTGTGTCGTTGCGTCACAAATATCTGCGGTAAATAAGAAAATTCCGAAATTAAAATAGAAACTAGTATACATGGACGAATCGTGGGTTAATATTGGGATAGCCGTGGATAAAGAGTGGAAAGACAAAACAATTAAAACAGCAAGACAAGCTTTTCTGTATAGACTTTCTTGCGGACTTAAACATCCAACAGGTCGTGGACCGCGATATACCTTGGTTCATGCTGACAACGAACAGGATGGCATAATAGCTGGGGCAAAATTGGTTTTCTTAAGAAAAATACGGCTAACGCTCATGATGAAATGGATGGAGATTTGTTTGAGGAATACTTCCGAAATCAGTTACTCACAAATCTTCCTCCAGGGTCAGTTATCGTAATGGACAATGCATCTTATCATAGTCGCCGCAAGGAGCCACTGCCAACCAAATCTTGGAAGAAAAACAACATGCGGCAGTGGTTAACCTTGCATAATATTGAGTATGATGAGGATATGTTAAAGAAAGATCTGATGGATCTAATAAGCATTCATCGTCCTAAATATGAAAAATACAAGACTGACGAATGGACTTAAGAACTAGGACATAGTGTTCTCCGATTACCCTCTTATCACTGTGAGCTAACCCTATTGAACTCGTGTGGTCAAGTAAAACAATACGTTGGGGCAAATAATACAACATTCAAAGTTAAGACGTTGACAATATAATTCATGAGGCGTTTGAGCATGTAACAACAGAAAATTGGCAGAAGTACGTGAGGCAATGTGATGAACATCGAAAGTGATATCTGGAAAGCAAATGAGCTGCAAGATGACGTTGAGCCGTTAATTATTCATTTGGGTAAAGACTCCTCTGAAGAAGAATCGTCTGAAATTTTCGATGATGATGATGATATGGAAGGAATTGATCGCTTGGAGTGCGATTGAATCAATTTATTAATCGTCGTGGTGGTGGACTTTTTTATTATTATTATTATTATTATTATTATTATTACGTGAGTTGGCAACATCAATCGGCAGTATAATAGAAGTGTAATCTGTTCTGCATTTGTTTTTAATGCTCAACTTGGCATCGCTGTTTCCATAAGACCAACAGTCCACTCTTAAAGTCTGGATAAGCTATACGCGGGGTAAGTTCTCCCTTTCTCATTTGCTTCATTCCACCATTTCATTCTTATCACCACCAGACTCGGAGCATAATTGTGAAATGAAAAATGAAATGAAATTTTGGAATTTCACGTCCCACGAATATGCCGGATAGGCTAAAGGAGACGATGGTTATGAGAAATGAATCACATGGTGGAATGAAGAAAGTGGGGGAAACGGGAGAACCCCGAGGAAACCCACGCACACGGTATTTGTCCACCAGAAAGTTCACTTGGCGGGAGCAGGGTTTGAACCCGGGACCCCATGCACCAGAGGTGAATGCTCTATCACTGAGCCACCGCGGCCTCCGAGCATAATTGTGGAACTTTACAAAAAAAGAAAATAAAAAAAAAAAACAAGCAAGAAAACAGTGCGATTTAGGTCTGTATTTATAGTCTAACTTCAGTTATATGTACACTTATTATTATGGTGCTTAGCCCAAACATGACCAGCAATTTGAGTATTAGAGAATTTGCATATAAAATATGTATTATTTCGCTGTAACCAAGCAGGTGCTTCGATTTTAAGACCGTGATAAAATTAGTGCAAGATTATTTTTTTATTTTTTGCAAGATTGTTCATTTAATTCCCGGAGTGGTAGGTACTAGACAAAATCTTGGCTACGACTTACCATCTATTAATGCTTGAACATTTCAACGTAGTTTCCTGCTGCATCTATACACCGATTTCAACGTTGTCACCATCACGGAAACGGTCCTCCAACCTGTTGCGGCATGCACCGGAGTTCCTCTGCCGTGTTAGCTTGGGTTTCCTGGATGGTGTCAAATCATTTCCCTTTTAAAATACATTTCAGCGTAAAGAACAGGAAACAGTCAAAGGGAACTAAAGTTGGCGAGTAGAGGGGGTAGTGTACGACGGGGATATTATTTTTGCCCAAGAAGTCGGACACCATCCCTGAAGTGTTCACCGTCCAAATGCCCATTTATCCGGCCGTTCACGACCAACGGAATCACAGAACAGCCGTGCAGACCTCTTTATTGACAGTTTAGCCACATGGAACAAATTGGTGACGCATGATTTTGAACATGTCAAAATTAAAAACAGTAGCACTTTTGCTCCAGATTGGATTTGTCTGGGTTCTTAGGGTCATAAGAGATCCAGCTGACTTCCAATGGGATGACATTACCTTGGTTTCGGGGTTGTATCCATGAATCATCCTCTGTTATAATACTGGCCAGGTATGTCGGAAAGTTGATAGCTGTCTCCACAGTTTCCTGCTGATGGTGACATGAGTTTCTTTCTGCTCTTTTATGAAAACCTTGGCATGAACTGCCGCATCCCTAATGTTTGTGTAAGGTTTGCTGACGTAAGTCGATGAAGTCCCAGCAATTTCACAGACTTTCAGTCTACGGTAGGATCTCACAAGAGCACTGACCTTCTCATTCAGACTGAGAAACGGGATATTCCTCCATATACATTATTCTAGTTTGAAAATTGGAAACCATTGAAAGGTCGTGCGCGACTCATTGATTTATTACCGGATACTACTTGCAACATATCATAATCTCTGATAGCCGCCATCTAAGTTTAAAACTAAATATAATATGTAGACTCCTGTTCCTTTCAATCACCAATTTGGCAACCGGTGAATGTGCGGCACCGTAGTAAATACTCTTGTTTACGTGCAGTAGATTCCTGAATAAATATTTGTAATGGAACAACCGTAACATATTTATCTATATTGTCAAATAGCTCTCCAGCTCTATCTGTGAGACTTACTAAATTAATAAACAAAAAAGTGTAAATATTTATAGTAATGTAATACACAAACAGCTTGCTTCAGACAATCTTCAAAACTATTAGATTGATTAGGATAATTCTTTAATCACTCCAAAGCATGTCTTTTGCCCTCACTGTTGTATTATAAGCTTCCTATCATCATGCATTTTGAAAGTAGGAAGCTGGTCAAAAGCGAGAAATAAGTAATTTATATTCGTTAGTTTTTATGCATTATTTACTATTTAATTATTCCATACAATACTTGCCAAACGACAAGACATTACACAAATAGTTAAACTTACCACTTAAGAGCCTGCCTTACTAAAAATAATACAAAAGTTACCATTTTTCTTTTGCTTGTTTATTCATCAGTGAAAGGAGAGAATGAAATGCAACTTACCACAATCATAGATAATGTTATTCTACAACAGAAAATATGAACCTGAAGAATGTTCAGTGTTGCCATCCATAGAAATTACAGTGTTGCCAGAAAAACAATTTCCCTAAAATCTAAGTTAATGCAGCGAGTAGAGGAACGAACTCAACTGCATTTGATTACGTATCATGTTGTTTTGGTTTCTTGTGAACTACTTTTTAATTAACATTATTATTTAGTTTTAATCACTGTATGTTAAAACTATTTTGTTTATTACAAACTAAATACAACTGTTATTTAAAAAGTAGTTCACATCTCGCTATAATTTTCAAAAAAACAAAACCGAGATCCAATTAGTTGCTAAAAGTTATGGAGTACGTGCAAAAGTCCTACCCGTTTGTGATAGGTCGCTGGTGAAAGAGATGGCGCATCAAGAGCTGGAATCAGTGGTTATGTTATCGGGAGAACATTACCGCAGGAGGAGATAGTGAGTGTGCACTAAAGACTCGTAACTGGAGAATGTTGTACCGATCAAGCGGAGATCAATAAGAAACAAATGAGACACTGTTTACCAGGGTTGGCTGGTTTAAACCAAGGTTTAAACCAGCTTTTTTTTTTTTTTTTTTTCCCAAAAAAACCAACTGGTTTAAACCAAAAACGAAAATGTTCAATAAATGTTAATGTTTGTAAAATCTTAATGAACACACATTTGTGGGTTGTCACGTTTCACTCCCGTATATTATTCGTATTATATTCAGACCTAAATTCCCCATTCATTACTCAAAAAGATTATACTACAAAAGCTACTTTTTTTATGTAAGTTTATAAATGTTTGTTTTGTGATTTTTTTTGTAGTTATTACTGTTATGTAATTGCAATCAAAGAAACATTCTAAATATTGTTTTGTTTCAATGTTTACTATTGATAAAATACATCGAAATGCCGTACTTTGTGTGTGGGGGGGGGGAGGGTCATACAGACCCCACAAGAGGCATTTAGTGAAATGAGAAGTATCTTCGATATCTATTTATGTATAAATGAGTCTGAGCCAAAGTGGACTCAAATAATTCGTATCTTTGTGATATGCAAATTAAGTCGTTGTATTCCTTTAATTTGGACCAATAAAAGTCGTTGTTAACTAACTTGAATTAAATTAGTTCTTCTGTTCTCCGTAATACTTTGAAATTGTCCATATGTAATTCAGTATAATGGTTTCACTTGTGCGACTATTTATCTTTTTGTCCTTCTGAAATGACTCTTGAGAGCTATAATAAGAAGCATGTAAAGATCAGTACAACGTATTTTTATCAGGATTTCTTCGTGAGTGAGTCGGCAGACGTATCGCATTTGTGGCCAATTAGTCCTGGTTCCGAGTTCAAATGGAGGACAATTTCTCTCGGATGTAACTCGAGAAGCAGTTTTTATTCCGCTTTAAGCTTATGTGACCCCTTCCAGCATAACCCGGCTGTTGCATAATAACATCAAGGCGAAACAAACTTATTTCTGTCCATATATGATATGAATATATAGAGCAAATTATTTAAACCAAATAAACCTGGTTTAAACCAAAAAAACTTGGTTTAAACCAAAAAAAACTTTTTTTTTTTCAATAAAAACCATGGTTTTTGCCAACCCTGCTGTTTACTATTTGAGTTCGAGGACAGCAGTGCGCTTTGGCCTGTAACAACATTAGGGAAGTGTATGATGAGCATGTATTTGGCGAAAGCACATGTCGTCGCTAGTTTCGAAAATTCAGGGACGGCGACAAAAGCTTTCAAAATCAACCACGTTCTTGGTACCCATTAGTGTTTCCCGAAGAGGATCTGGATCAAGCCATAACAATCAGTCTGAATCCAACTGTAGAGGAATTGGCAGAAACCTTGCAGGTATACATGACAACTGTAGAAAGAAGGCTTGTGGCGCTGGGTTTCATCACTAAGTTCGATCCATGTCAGATAAGTGCAACTCGACCAGAGGGGTGAATCACTGTATGTGTTTCCTTGCATTCCCGGTACAAAAATGATTCCTTCTTGACACGGATGTCACGAGAGATGAGAAGCGAGTTATGTACTGGAACGTGAAGCGTCGCAGGACTGTGTGTTGCATCGACATCCAAACAAGAACTTCATCCATGTTGTTGAGTGTGTGGTAGGATGTTCAAGGCATAACTCATTGTGAGGTTCTTGAATTTAATCAGATCATTAATGCGAACTTCTGTCAACAGCTAGACAGACTGCAGGAATCACTGCGGTCGAAGCGTCCAGCCCTTAGATATAAAACCTCAGTTGAAATTAACAAAGAAAATGATTTGGCCTATGCCTATTGTTGAAGAATCTATAAGGATATTTATTTAATTTCTATGAAGGTTTGGGTGAGGTACCCAAGGTAAAAGGTTTAAGGAAATGAATATTAATTGTATAAATATGGAGGTTTTGGGCCTTTATAACAACTTCTTTTCTTCTGGAACCTAGAAAAAGCTTTTACTAACGCGAATTTCTGTTCGTGACGCAATTTGCTTTTTTTTTCTTTCTTCGAACTTGTGTAATTTTGTGTTTGTTCTTCATTCATTTTTTATATTTTCTTTTCCTTTCTTCATTATTTATTGCTGATATGTTTTCTGTAGAGTATGGGTCCTTGTACATTATATGAAGTCGATAACAGTTTATCTCGATAATTTATTGATAAGTTACATTCAAATATAATATGTTTTCTCTTTATACCAACACACCGGGCTGTCCTGAGGTGTGCTTTAAAGAGTGTTGCTGGAAATAACTCTGTACAGTTTTAACCTAATTAATTATGCGATTTAAAATTTTATATATATATACTGTGTATTTTTCGAAATTTGAAGTTTACCCCACAACTTGAGATTTGTAATTTATGACATGTCCCAATAAAATTCTTCTGTGCCAAATCTGTTTTCTTTATTCCAGTTTTATGTTAGTTTTTCTATTGTGTTTTTGTATTTACATAGAAATTGGTGCAATGTTTGAAGGTTTAATACTTCTATAGCTGCCTGGCGGGATTCTAGATCAAAACTTCATTGTATTTTTACGTTATTCTGGATTTGCACGTATATAAGTGTTATTGTATAATTATTTTCTGTAACTTCACAAACAGGCTTTTGATATTTATTATGTTCCACGCTGAATTTTTATTCCAGTTGTGTGTTTAGATTTTGTCTCACGCTTAAAGGTATCGGAACCTATACATGCTTCCTTCACGTGGTTATAATATATGTGAAAATGTTATCTAGCGAGGGATGAATATTGATGTTTGCACAAGGTTGGATAGGAATCGTTGGAAGAGATTCAAGTGTTTGGAGAAAAGAAAAGCGTACGAAACAAATATAGTTGTATACTTCTAGCTACATGCAATAGTAAAAGTGCGGTATTCGCAATTGCAAGATTTTACAAGTAGTACATCTGAGTTGTGAAAACAGAAGTGATGTTTCTCTGAGTTTTATAACATTCTGATTTCTTAAGTTTTTACAGGAAGCCGTACTCCACTTCAAAAGTTTTTGAAGAATAATACCCTAATAATAAACAAAAGAAAATGCCTCATACTCTCCGCAATGATGTGAAAATTAAGGAATATTTTCGAGAATCATGGTCCTCATTATGAACTTACTTTTAGTCTGAAAAAAGCTTTAAAAACTAAAAAAAAGTACGTGGAAAAGATGAAGGAACAAAAAAGGTAATTCGAAGCAATTAGATAACTTCGCGTCACAGAATCTTACAGCAAATGAACCATCATTGATTACTGTACAGTTAGTCACTGTTCATTGTTGTTATTGTTCTTTCTTTACAAATAGTGACGGTATGTAGTAAAAAGATCACTTCATGTCAGATTACTTTGCCGTAGTGTTCCATGAGGTGAAGTTGTATAGTTGCTTCGAGTTTACCTTATTTTATCCCTTCACCTTTTCCATTTTTTTTTTCTTTCTTCCCGTTTTTTAAATTTCTTCAAACTTGAAAATACGCTGATGATGAGGCCCGTGACGCTCGAAAACGTTCCTTAGTCTTCAGAATCAATGCGGTGTGTATGACGAATTTTCTTTTGTTTATTATGGTGATTATTATCACTGCTCGCAATCTCTACTGTTATAACAATAACCTTGTTTATTAAGATTTCTTATCTCATCCTTCATCATCAATTCTGTACATACAAGATGA
The DNA here is from genome assembly GCF_964235325.1 of Thermobia domestica. Classification (NCBI taxonomy): domain Eukaryota; kingdom Metazoa; phylum Arthropoda; class Insecta; order Zygentoma; family Lepismatidae; genus Thermobia; species Thermobia domestica. The sequence continues at coordinate 17,900,755 of NC_137464.1, forward strand.
CATTTCCTTTTATGATATAGGTAATTTTCCAATAAAGGACTCTTAACCTACCGACAATGGCAGGTGAATTTGCGGAAACTGTCTAGGAAAATTACAGCATGACACGAAAGTGGTAAATTTAACTAGTCCACATTTTGCAGAAAGATATCTATGACACGGTGGCTTTACACTAATATGGTAAAGCTAAATTTGTGAAACTGAAGAACTCTCCAAACGTGAAACTGAAGAACTCTCCAAACTACTGAACTAATTTGAACAACTACTCATAACTGGGAAGTAATTTGCCTATAATGACTCTTTTTGCGACCGAAGACCTGACCAAGTATAAAATGTGTGACCTCACGATTTCCATGAAACGCGGTGATTTTACAGCATCAATTGCAGTGACTACGTTTACGTATACAATAAAGCTACTGCGATATAGATGTGTCTTAACTTGTAATAAATAAATTAAACTTTAACTGTACGGAATTCTGTAAGTTCCTTTTAGAAATATTACAGGTTTCGAACAGTTGAACATAAAGAGACAAAATTCGGTACTTGGAAGCTTTATGTTTCAGATAATACGAATAATATTCACTTACACGGACGCACGTGAAAAATATATGAATAACGCGCGTGAAAAATGTGTACTATAAAAATGTGGCCAAGTATTTTCCACGATAATGCGCAGGTCATTTGCTAGTTTTGTATTTTTTTTATTACTATTTTGTATAATATTTCATAAAAGAAGCAAATGTGATTTTTAAATAAGAACTAATTATATTTTATTACCTCAAACGTAGTAATTTATCTTAAACTTGAATATATATATATATATATATATATATATATATATATATATATATATATATATATATATATATATATATATATATATATATACAGCAAAAACACTGATTTGTAGAGAACGTGTCGTTAGCGATGAATTTATAATCCAACCAAACTGTGTAAATCATAGGTACTGCATTGAAATTAGGAAGTAATCAGAATACACTTCCGTTTTAACCTCTTACTTTTCCAACTTTCTTTTTCTTCTGAAAACAACTGACACGGGAAATTCCCCAATTTATTTCTACTGACATGTATATGGACACATAAGTATTTACTAAGTGCCAAAATTGTTAAAAATCAACAAAAATTTGTTACCTACATTTATTTAAATGACCTGCCCTAAGACATTCTAATGACACGCTCATTCTATTTACACTAGCCAACAAAATTTTACTTTTTTTCTGTAACTGGCATGAAAACAGCTAATCTTTATGTTTATGGTTATGCTGAAAACGAAAATGTTAATGAAAATGCAAGATTAGCTCTCGTTTTGAAGTTATGACAACTTTACTGTACAGCCTATATAAGCTTCTACATGTACTTATTTTGTTGTTTTTCCTCGGAGAAAGGTCAGTGAAGGCGCAACCTCTTTGCCTGGCGTTTGTAGTTTACTGCTAGTGATTCCCTGATTAATGTCCATCAGTAATCGAATAACATTGATGCACATCACTTTCCCTGGTGTCTCATTTTCATGTCCGAAATTTGCTGGTGGAAGAGTTCCCCGTGCTCGTCGCTTACAACACCACAGTTGTCAAGAAAGAAGTAAAAGTGGGAATCTAAGAAATGTAACTTTAAGGACATGTTACACCATAATCTATCGTAGCAATGCAGAAGATTACACTAACAAGATCCTTTTAGTTTTCTGCCCTCTTATTTTCTAAAAAGTTCGTTGACATTTGAACAAAGAAAGGTGGGACAGGAACAGGCAGTCCGTCTCCGTGAGGCACTAGTCAGATGGCCAACGGTATGTCAAGGAAGACTTTTTCTTCTTGGAAATACCATGAGTTAATGGAGTTGTCATACAAAAGTAACAATAATGCACATGGTTTGATAGTTTTCGCCAGATCATGGGTATAGCAAAGTCCATGGAAGATCCTTTACATTTCCACCACAAACGAAGACTCGAGTCACAAGATAAGCAACATACATGAGGAGGCCAGAGCTTGTACTGGTCCCCGATTCCACATCCAAAGTACAGTCTGTACGCCTTTTTTAACATATATATTGGCCTCCTTCGTGATTTTAATGTAGCCTGTCCGCAAATGTAGCAAAAGTTGTCAGCACTGTTTAAGCATTTGCAAGGCATATTGAATCACAAGAATTACAATGACCACATGTACTAACTACACTTCAATAACACGTGCTTCCAGCACAAGAACAGAATATAGCTTGTAACAAAATGAAACTATGCTTAAACGAAACATGCTCCGTTCCTCCCTGCCTATTCCCCTTCCACTCCCTCTTGTTGCTATAAGCCCAGGCTAAAAATAGCGACAAAATACACATAGCTATAGTTGCCTGCAGGAAACTTAATCATTATGTCTACCATCAACGGGATATCGAAGTCTATATGGGAAGGGATTTACAACGAATGTTAATAATATATAACTTATAATTAAATGCACCCCCTCTTTAACGTGCAAACGAGAGCTAATTCGAGTTTTTCATTGCCGTTTTCGTTATCAGCGTGGTCGATATAGTTAAAAAACATTTATTTCATTCCAGTTGCATTTTCACTGTTGGCCAGTGTTATCACTCTACTTACAGATCTATGCAATTTCTAAATAATAACTGCACTTCCGAGCTTTCGACTCTCTCGGAACCTTAGTCGCGGAAGATAAAAACAGGAAAAAAAAATAAAATCATCAAGAAGAGAAAAAAAAAAAAAAAAAGAAACAAAGATGGAGCAATGCTAGAAACACTTCGGCAAAACCAAAGGTTCACGTCAAGCAATGCAAACGCGGACTGCAATATTGATAAGTTACTTTGCGCATTCTTTTGTTCGTTGATGGAAGCTTCTCTACTAATGTTGGTATTTTTAGTGCTATGCCAATGCTGTACAAATTTTGATATTATTCATCCCTATTCAAAACTTAATTATCTTGTGTCCGTTTTTTTTTTTTTTTTCTTAATGAATAAACAAGTATTCAAAAAAGAGCGTATTTAACTTCATTCTCAACTCCTAATATTTTTTTAAATGTTCTGTCCTGTGTTGAATTCGTTTAAATGCAAAAGTGTCTCCAGCACTGTTCTACTCTGTTAAGTTCATCTCATTTATGTTCCTGATTCTTTTATTTTTCTTTCTGTTTTTACTCCCAGGAGAGAGCAGAAAGCTCGGAAGTGTAAGTATTATTTACGAACTGCATAAATGTGTAAGTTGAGCACAAACGTGCCCTCATTTTCTAAACATAAAATATAATATTTAAAAACATCCTTGTATTAATATAATACATCCTTGTATTAATTTTAAACAGAAACAGTTTCATGGCTTCTTGGGACCCTTCCTCAAGTGTGTAGTAAAACCTATTTTAAATTATAACAATCTTTAGCGATATAGTCAACTTAGCTTACTTAAGCCGCGACTTATAATAATTATTATTCCTCGCAAAAAGACGAAAACAGAACAACTCAGTAAAGATTTCAGAAAGAATATTTCATCAATTTTTGTCATACACAACATAGAGGTGTGGAATGTAATGGTATTTTTTTTCATTTTATTCGAATTATGGAATCCTCCAGAGGAAAAACCCATTCATCATATCTGAAGTTTAGCACTATAGAAGCGAAACACTACACACTAAAGAAGGGCCCGAGAAGTCTTGAAACTGTCTGTACTAAAACTACTGTGTGTTTCAGATGTAAAGCATCACGGGCAGTAGCCAACGCTGCCCGATATTTCGCGCGGAGTTGCCGGATTGCGAACTCCTCTTTCCCTTCTCGCTCTTCCTCCAGCTGAGATTATAACACATAAATTTGCAACATTATTCACAATGTAACAATATTATTCCAGCAAAATCTACAATTTTGACTGTGCATCCTAGAAGTATATATAGCAACTAAATTACTTAACTGTTAACTTACTCCAGTGGAGCTGCTAAAGACACGTCTTCTCCACTGCTTTCACTATCGTCTATGTTACTTAATATTTCGTCATTGTCTGAATCTGAGTCTTGTAAATTTACTATTATGGGTTCCAAAATTTTGTCACGACCTATTTCTTTCATGAAGTCATCTTCTTGTAATTTGTCCGTATGTTCTACACAAGATTGCCAGTAGTTTTGCATTATGCTATCAATTTCTTCGTTTATCAGTTTTTCAATGTCTGTCAACTTGAATGTCTTATTTCCTGTTGCAACTCCTCTCTTTACTTGAGCTCATATAAGCTCGATCGGGCTGTATTAACTGTGATACGATGCTAACCGTACTATCTCGTGTCCATTTTCGTTTAGTTCGTACATTTTAGATTGGTTTTTGAACGGTATTACGCGCTGCAATAGCTCAACCTTAGTTTCTGTTGGCGAAAATTCGACACCTTTTTGTTGTAACCATTCAACAATAGCATCTTTTCTAGTTAAAGAATTTGGAATTTTATTTGTGACGACCGAATTATATGGGGCATTATCCATTATTATAATGCTACCCTCCTCTAAATAATTTATAAATCTGTTCAAAAACCAATCCTAAAATGTAGCACTTGTCATTACTTCGTGATAGTCGGAAGTTGATTTAGACCGAAATATCCACTTACTTTCAGGTATAAATCCAGTTTTTGCAGATCCCACATGACAATTAGTCTGCTTCCTTTTCCCGGAGGCACCTTTAATCCACCGTTTTTTGTGGAATCTTGCCAAACCGACTTATGTGAACGACTTTGATTTACCCAAGTCTCATCCAAGTAAAATATTGGTCTTGTGTCGCCAGAAGTCCGAATTTCATGCATTTTCCGAAGAAATTTTAGTCTTGCCGCCACAATATAACTCCTCACCACTAAACTTACGTCCATTGGTTGTTTTCTTATACCTGAAACCTAAAGCCCGGAGTATTCTGTAAGTGGATGATTTGGAACCTGTAAAGGAAATTTTACTTTTCAAAGCATTTGTGATTTTTTGCAAAGTTGGAAATTCGCCTTGGTCATAAAAGTCAAAAACAGTCCTGCGTACTACGCCCTTGTCAAAGTCATTAAGGTTTGTGAGCCTTTTGGGAGGTCCTTTGTGTTTTCTAGAAGACAGAAAAATTGGAATATTATTGGCAGGCAGCTTTCTTGCCTCCACGCAGATTCGTGACCCTGTGGCTCGATTTATCCCGCAAGCTCGTGATATTAGGCTTTCCCCCTTTTTGAAGTTAAGTTTCTCTCTTTCTTCTTGTGACGAGTACTTCTTAAAAAAATTGTAAACACAAAAAATAATTCTCCGAGCTTGACTTCGAAGCACTTCCTTTTTAGAAAACCCCGCATTTGAACTCGGTTTGCTTAAAGACATTGTCAATTCTAGTTTTCGGAGAACAAACGAACTACCACGAAAGAAAGCAACCCAGATACTGATGAATTCTGTTTATACTAGAAGAGAAGTTGCGTTCCTACACAACTAGCCCCTTTGTTCCTTATCAGTTTTCATAACAATTAACACTCTTGGCCTTGGTCTAGGTCTCACAAAAACAATCCGTCTAATTCCTCAGCCAGTCCATATGATCGAGTTTGTTTTGGGTTACGATAAGTTACGACACCATTCAGACACCTGGTGCTTTTGAATCCCTGCTGGAGGGGAAAAGAGGGTATAAGTGGTCGCACATATGTAACGCAGTGAAACGTGGAGGGAAAAAATTAAACAAAGCATACTGCTTTGTTTTCTGTCGAATAAGGAAGAATCTACCTGGAAGTGAACTTGAAACCAATACTACGAACTTCCCATACTTTGTTCTTACGATGCTAAACATATATATGCCTAACATTCATATATGAAGAGATTCTCATATATATAAATCAGAGAGGCTTGATATTATTTAATTCGCTCGCTTACTATTCTCAGGAGTAGCCACGGGGGAAAACGGGGCCCTGTCTTTCCAAACTATTTCCAACTCCGAAATGAGGTTCGTCTGGTATATGCTTAATAAACTTACTTAATAGTTAATGTAAATGAGGGACGTTTATTATAAAACATGAAAATTGAAAAAAAGAAATCATCAGTACGGTTTCTGTACCTAATTAAAACAGCTAAAATTAATCATGTGTTTTACATTTTCATTTCCCATGGGTGCACACCGTGTGAATTTTATATTATTACATAATAATATCTGAGTTGATATTTTTTTCGAGTTTTTTTCTTTACTATTTTAACCCACATAAACACAAAGTCACATAAACAGATTGCCATAAACAGTATTTGTTTTCTTATGAACAGCTTATTGATTCATCTCTTACAATCCGGTTTTTAACTTCAGTACTGTCAAGATCCGTCTTTTGATAAGGTAGCATTGTGAAAATATAATATGTGTATAGTATGTATGCATGGTGAGTTAAAATGCTTTCATGTTATGAAAGAAGTAATTTGTTCTGCTTTTAATATGTGAAAACCTTGCCTCCCCCTGAAAGTAATGTTCCCCTAGAACAACCTGCTGGCTACACTCCTGATTATCCTCTAACAAAAGTTGTGAGTTCTATTTGCAAATCGAAACAAAATCCACTGGAAATTAGACTCAAAATCCACTGGGACTCAACGCTCGTTTTACTAATTGTTTTATATGGAAACATTTCAAAGCGTGTATCATGACAACCAGTTGACATAGAAAGATGTAGTTTTCACGTATGTGTTCGTAATTCTTTTCTCTACTTTCTAAAGTGAGCAGTTAATGTGCTAATACAATATTTGTAAGTAGTGCTTCTGATATTGTCAAGATTCGCAGTAGCGCGAGAAGTCAGCGTGCAGAACTGCTTGTCGCGAACTGTCAACACCGCTCAAAGCCAATTGGACGCCGTGTGAAGCCAACTCAAGGCCATGTCGTTTCTCATTTGAAACACACAATAGTACAGGGTCGTTAAGGTGTCTTGGTCTTTTTAAATATTGAAATGCGTCTTTTAGCATCAATCAGCAATAAAACACAACTTTTTAAGAGAAGAAATATTTTGTAACATGTGAAAGACTTCTGAGAATTGTATACCTATCATAAACACCAACCAGTTCGTACATAATGGAACTTTATTTTGACGAAGTCTTGTGAGAAGTCTATATCAATAAGTGTCTCTCATAAAAGATTATGCTATATAATGGTACGAGACGTCTGGATTAGTCACTTTCTTTCGAATTCGCGTCTTTTTATTATTATTATTATTATTATTTTTTAAACTACAGTCGGGTTCCGAAAAGTCCTCAATTCTCTTACAATTATGGAAAGTGTTTCTCTTTAGATTATTGTTGTTGCCTTTGATTTTGCTTAAAAGGATAAATTCGTTTATCCAAGTTAAAGAAAAAGACTACAGCAGGGTAAAGTCGAGGTATTACTATAAACAGAAATTTGATTTTTACTGATCCTTCCAAGATGTAAATAAGATCTCCTATGTCGTGCGTCAATAAAACGCGTCTTCAGACTTGTTGACATATAAATTCAAGTAATTGTCTTACGCACAGTATTTCATCAGATAGTTGTACTTATAGAAGGTCCTTGCCCAGTAATTATAGTAGACCTTCTCGCTGCTCTAGTGGCTAGAACTTGCGCTCCCAGCGTATGTGATTCCGGATTCGATTCACGGTCCCGCTTACCTACTGGCTTCCGCATACACCTTTGGTCCACATGATACCGGTGGAGGAACACAAACAATTTAATTTCACAATCATTTACTTTCTTCTTTAGGGATCAATCCATTTGAAATCACCAATTTCAGATTAAAAGGTTGCTCATGATTTTTTTTTTTTTTTTGAGTTGAAAAAACACTTTTTTTTTTTTTAATGCTCAGCTTTCTTTTGAGTGGTCATTTTGTATGGCAGCATATTTTGCAGTTTACAAAAGTGTCCTGTACACCTTGTAGCACCATTCCTTTTGAATATATTGATTTTAAACAAAGACCACTTTAAAGAGAATTAGATGCACTATTTTTATGACCAACCTATAATAAATTTTTGTGTGCACTGCACTGCAAATACCTTTAAAAACTTGTTAAAAGTTACAAGAAAAAGTAATTTGTCGTTTTAGAAATTAAAAATTTCAAGGAAAAAATAACTCTCACCGTTAATGATTTTTCTAGGTATAGTTTCGTGGTATACTACTTTCCTAAAGCAGTTTGATACCTGGTTCTCATTTTTCTTTTTTTAAATTTTTTAGAGGCTCTTCAAGCATTCTGCTTTTTCGAAAATCGGCTATATTCAATACCTATAGCAGAACATGCCGCGATCTGCGATGTGATCACAGAAAATCTGCCAGAGGAGAAAAAAATAGCCAACAAAAATGTATAAAACCGTGCCTACCATGTGTAGATGTCTTAAATGGACGGACTACTCGCATAAATATAGTTTGAACTGTTTTTTACGTCGCATAAAGAGTATTTTTAACAATCACAATTGTTTCTTCTGCAGAAATTCTTTGACTTACAAAAGCTTACTGCAGAAAGACAAAGAAAGTTCTGCCATCGGATATTCAACCTATTCAACAACAACACTATTCTAGTACATCTGTTATATTTATACGGAACACAGTTTAAGCAAAAACACAAACAACTGCTATTTCTTCCCCTTTTTTCTTTTTAAAATGTCATTGCTGGAAAAAGTTAAATGATTTCTGTACATAGTGTTACGCAGATATTGAAGCTTCAACCTTTAATGGTTGTGAACTCTAATGATAACAGTTTTCTTAAGGCCTCACTAGTAGATATAATATTTTACTATCAAGAAACTGAGTTCTGTTTGTCGACATGATTCAATGTTGGCATTTCTAAAGCTGTTGTTACTGCTGTTATGTGCATTGTGTATCTGCGATATAAAGCGAAAGAAACAACAAATCATAATATTCAAAAGAGTGATGTGTCTGAAACATCTTTTTAGAGTAAAACGTAGATTTCTAATTTGCTTTTCCATCGATGGAGACTTCACTATGATAGCGGATCTGCCGTTCCCAGAGAGAAGTTCTGCGTTGTGTTTCCTGCGTCAGTCACATTTATCTAATAAATCTACAGCATCGCGCGTAACGACCGCAAGCCTTAGCATTTAAACAGAGTGTTTCAAAACAACACCGACAACGTTTGAGAGGTGATTTCTGAAACTAAGATAAGACAAAGAGTATAGACAACTTGGGTGCACAAATGCTTCCTTTCGGAGTTATAGGCTGGCCAAAACATGAAAAAATTAAGTTTAAAGGCCCATAGCTCCAAAACTATGGGACCTACCGTAGTCGGGCCAAGACTTCACTTTAGGAACTAGTATGTGCCCTATCCAAATATCCGTTTCAGAATCCTGCAACATTTTTTATAGAAGTAGTTTGTGAGTACTTCAAATTATATGTCCGTAGCCAAACTCCTATAAAATTGAATTTGCATAAACTATTATGAAAACTTCACAAAAAAAAAAAAAAAAAAAAAGTATATATATATATCCCTGAAATACTTTCAATAAATCTTATTCTTCCCATATAGAGATTGGACATTCTGCTTGTTATTTATGATTTGCAATAGATGTAAACATTATTCTGGAACAAATAGATTGTTCACCTTATATCGAAGTGTTTTCATCATTTACCACACTCAATATGACAAATATTATCCGCAGTATTTTATAACTTTCAGATTTTAAATTAAATTTATCATCAAATCTAGAAGGCTCAGGTGGGCAGATCATGTAACCAGAATGGAAGAAAGTAGGAATGCTTTCAAAGTTTTAACTGAAAGTCAAATCCGAAAACAACCATTAGGAAGACCTAGATGAGAGGACAATATTAAGATATATCTCGCAGAAATACGAATACAAAGTAGAAACTGGATTCAGTTGGCTAAGGCTAGAAGTTAATAGAGAGCTTTTGTGAACGCGACATTAAACCTCCGAGTTTCATACGCTAAAGAGTTAGTTAGTTAGGCTATATTGCAAAAATGGATATATTCATCGAATTTTTAAGCCTCCAAGTTGCTAAAAGCTCCCATTACATGCGTTAATTTACATTAGGGGTTATTAAAAGAACTAGTTAATACTATGACTTTGAAAGTACTAATAACCAAAATGCATCGTAATAGATAGATAGATAGAGAGAGAGAAATATATTAACCGTAGAAGTTAATATCAAACATAAAACCACAAAATCTTCCAGTGTAAACGATGATGTCCTTTAGGCTAAGAGAGACAGATGATTAAGGTAAGAGAATGGTAATGGACAAAATGGTGGTATGAGAATGTAAGATGAAATGAGGGTACTCTGAGAAAACCCACGGACACGATGTTGTCCACCATAAATTTACTTGGCCGGGGATCGAACCAAGGACCTCACGCATCAAAGGTAAGGTCTCAACCACTGAGCCACTGTGAACCCCCCCACCCTATGAAACTGCAGAGAAAATATACAAGTGAATATCATGACCAAATACAGCGTTTAAAAAATATTCTCTTGATATTAGGTGAATCATACATTGACAGCTAATCAAGCAGACATGTCATTCAACATCTAGTCCACTTCTGCATCATATTATAATAGCATTTTCTTCAGGGTGTCCATGTTGATAAGCCCGTCAAGATGCGTTTCAGGCCAGAAAAATGATCGTTCAACATCTATCAGTATATTTGAAACTAGCCACAACCTTGGAATTGATATCAACACATAAACTGTGCTTTGTATGCATTTGTTTGACTAACAATGATTTATCCGGACAGGAGCGTTAAATTTCATATCTCACAGGTGACATGCATTCCACAATAATGCCACGTAATGTGACGAATTTCAGATAGAAAGGTCAACATTACTTACGAAGAAAATCGCAAATATTGCCAATGTGTACAATAAATGGCAGTTATCCACACAATTTCTTGTAAAAAGTTCGAAGTATGTCATTTATGGCATTTTGCTACAACAGCCCGTATTTACTTGAAAGTAAGATTTGCTAAAATGAATAAAAAGCACATATTTTCCGCAGTCGGGAAAATAATTAGGCCTAAGGGGCCGTAAACATATTACGTGACGAAATCTTTGACCAATTTTTACCCCCTCCCCCCCCCTTGTCACACTTCATAACGCAGGGCGGAATCTCCCCTGTTGTTACGTAACACTTTTCGATTTTTGTTTTTTCAACAATTTTGCTTATTTTGCGAGTTATTACCAAAAAGAAAGAAAAAAAAACTACATTTAATGGCAAAACTTATTTTTACAAAATGCTTTATTAAGTCCATAAAGTTGTTTAATTAACGTTTTAATTCTTCAAAATTGCATACTGTCGTTTTTCTAAGGAGATCGTACCATCCTATTAGGTCATCGATGATTGGCAAAGAGAAAATATTGCAGGTAAATGCAGGTGAAACAGGATCTAAATAACTGACATCGATCTCATTTTCTGGGATCCAGGATGCTTCGTGTATTTGAATTTCGCCAGTGTCGACGATGCACAGTAATTCTCTTCCACATTCGAAGTGACTGCACACGTGAAGGAACATCTGAGAAGCTTTCGAGCATCTTCTTTGGATTTTGGACTTCAGTTTACCCCTTTCTAAATTATTCTTGTCCAAAATCAGTGTCAGAATTTAAATAAACCCGATTCCAAAAGAAATATTCAAATCTAACAGTAAAAAAAAAAAAAAAAAAAAAAAAAAAAAAAAAAAAAGTATGAGATGAATATCTGACGAATTAGGTTTCTAATATCTTATTTTGCTCCAAATCGTGGATCGTTCCGTTGCAGAAAGTATTATTTCACGAAAAAGAGTTTCTTTTGATTCACATACAAAACCCGTTAGAAGAATAGAGTGGGATACTGATTCAAATCTGAGTTTTAAATAATATTCTCAGAAACAGCGATACCAGTGGGAACGCGAGGTCATTTTCAAGTGGTGGCTACTATCACTAACAACTAACTCCACAAAAGCGTGTGCCGTAAATGCAATGCTTCAATAGCCACAAAACGGAGTTTTATTGTAATTTAATTCAGGAAGTAAATGAAATGAAATCTTTCAGTTTAACGTCCCACGGCTATGCCGGCTAGGCTAAAGGAGACGGTGGTGATAAGTAATGAATGAAATGGTGGAATGAAGAAAGTGGGAGGAAACGGGAGAACCCCGAGAAAACCCACGCACACGGTGTTTGTTCACCACAAAGTTCACTTGGCGGAGGCTGGGATCGAACCCGGGACCCCAAGTACCAGGGTGAACGCTCTACCACTGAGCCACCGCGGCCCCTTAATTCAGGAAGTGTTCGTCACCAATCATGCTGGTGTCTAGTAGCATCTTCGAATCCCTTCTGTATGATTCAATGTATATAGGATATATGTTCGCAATTTTCGAAGTCACACTTCGTAACACAAGGCCGAACTACCCCCCGCCCCCCTCTGCCGCGTTACGTAGTATGTGGACGACCCCTAATAGTTATTAAAGTAATGCTAAATGAAAATGAAACGAAATGTTTCAGTTTTACATTCCACGAATACGCTATTGCAGGCTAAAAGAGACGATGATGTGAATGAATGAGGTAATGGAATGTAGAAAGTGGGGAGAAAGGGAAGAACTTGGAAAAAATATCACGCACATGGCCACCACAAAGCCCGTTTTCACGAGATGGGATTGAATCAGGGACTCGATGTACCTGAGGTGAATGCTTTACTACTAAGACACTGTATCCTCAACAATGACAAATGGAAGGCTAAAAGAAATAATCTGCACTGAAGGTACTGCACACAAGCTATTGCTTAGGATAAGCATTTGTTGCAAGAACACAGATGCGGAATAAGTTTTGCCGGCTTCCAGTTAGTTTTACATGTAGTTTGATGTTTTAGTCTATGGTAGCTAGAAAACGGAGATGGTTTATATCTAGCTTAACCAAGTGGAATGTGTATGTTATGGGGAGTGGAAAGGAGAATATTGTGAAAATCCAGATTCTTCGCATAACTGCAGAGATTATTTACAATCTTATTCAAATAAAAAGTAGCCACGCATTTCTCTTTAAAGGGCTTGTTCTCAGAGCCGTATATAGAGTTATTATAGTATTTTTGTCTGAAATGATGACAGTACATAAAAAAAGAAAAAAACTAGAGGTGGGTGCTGAATTTTTGAAGAAGACTTGACTTCTAAAGTTAACGCTACTAACACCAGGGAGGGGTGCATTCAATTTTGCCCGCGAGTTCTTTTTTATTTAGTTTATATGGATTAATATGTATTCAGGATTGTTTTCTTTTTTCTGTTCGTTATTGTTCCTTTTGATGAAAGGTTCATTTTCGCTTTTTTTTCAACTGGAATATACTGCATCTCCTGTTTTTTTTTTTTTTTTTTTTTTTTTTTTTTAACATGTGCGGGCAGTTTTGACCCCGCGTTGGTAATAGGTGCTACCCATTTTTGTTTTCCCAAAATTCCTTTAATTTGTTTTTTTATTATATATGTATATATATCTAAAACGTATTACCTTTTAAAAATGTTACTTTTCTCCTGTATATAAACACTTAGGCTTCTATAGAACTTCCCGAGTGTTAATTATAATACTGGTTTTCTGCATAGTATTATAAGAAATTCGGTATAATATATAAACAGTTTTACGCATTGTATTGAGCCCGTTTTTTACAAATAAAAGGCACAATTCCTTGAAAAGTTTCCTTTTTGAATTTTAGTTTAACACGTTAACTCAAATTGAACAAATATACTATGAAAGCTACTTAAAACCAGCGCGGGCAAATCTGACCCCCTTCCCCTCTGGTCGTTCATGTAGAAGATGCGAGCAATGACTTTCTAGAGTTAAGTAATTCTGGTGTGTCGTACACAACGAATATATGCCTAGTAATGGCAAAATGTTATTACCTTATAACTGTCTGACCGATTTTCGTGTAAATTACAAATTATTTGTTCATCTTGTTAACATGTGCACACTCAGAATGAATTCCACACCTGGCAGCAATAAGTGTACAATAAATACAGGATATCAAATTTGCTACTCACATTTAGTTTCGCAACGAGTGTGCAACAAAGAACTGCTAAAAATATTTAAAAAAAAAAAAAAAAAAAAAAAAACTTTTTAAAAAATTTTTTTGGTTTCACCCCGACCCCTTACAACACTATTGAGAACCAACGGGAAATGTTGGAACACAAACCCTTGTATATGGATGGAGATTCCAAAACGCAAAGAGGGATGCCATTTACAGTCACGTAATTTAACAGACTCTGGTGCACTTGCAGTATGTGCAGTTAATCGATTAAAACAGTTCGGCAAGGTTCTAGAACACATCCCCCTTCTCATTTAATTGTACTAAAGACAGAAAACACCGAGCCCTGCGGGAATCTGACCCACCGTTCTTGCTAACGCTCGCTCGGCAATACTATGTGAATTAAATATTAAACTTTGGTACAGAAAGGAACCAACCTAGCTACTAATCGATATGGGGCGGAGGGACATGTGTTCTAGAACATTCCCAAGCAGTTCAGATGCCAATTCCCCTTACACCATAGTAATGTCGGATTAAGAAAAGGAGAGTAGGTTCAGAAATAACAAACCTAAGTCTTAATATTTAGGACTTACTCTGCGGCACAAACACTGTGGTTTGTGTCTATGTTTACACCTTCAGGTATACTACTGAAAAGCCCGGATTAGTTTCCACAGATATGAGCCAGAAGTACTATTTTTTTTAATGAAAATTTTATGGGAGAAAGGAGTAGTGGGACCTTACATCGTTTTGTTATTATAACGCTGCACAATTCACGAATAGTTTAAACGCCTACCAGACGTGGTGAAAAATTATAAAATTAAGACATGTCCGGCAAAAGCCGGACGAATGGCAGCCCTACATGGCATCAGACTATATTACTGTTAAATGATTTGTAAAAGCATAACTTCATCGGACGTATGATGAATTAATGTGCAAATTGAGAATGGAGATGTGAGCCATTCATGAATTCATGATCTATACAGCTACTTCTTTGACGAGAAAATGCACATCTAATATATTATAAATTATTTCTTTTTGGGGAAGTTGCTATCCTGCATACCCTGTTCAGATTCACTTTAGGAGGGCTTAACAGTTCTGTGTGTAAATGCAGTGTCAGAACATACACTGTAAAATCTAGTACAAAAACACCGATCAATTTGTATGACACTATAAAGCACGAATAGCATCTAACCTAGTCAGCGCAGGGGCGTAGAAAGTGGGCACGCGCTGGGGGTTGACGTTGAGATCAGGCGCGTAAGCAACGACGAGTATGCGCATGAAAGAGGATGTTGCAAAAGAGTAATTTTGAATTTAGATACCCCATGGTGAACAACAACAAACTGATGTAGCTAATATCCGAAATTGATCCACTACTCCGTTTCTCGTGTAATTTTTCTTTTAGTTTTGACTCACATCTGCGGAAGCTACACCCAAAATTCTAAAATAATTTCAATTGAATACTTTCATTCTGAGGGTCATTTATTTGCTTTTGTAAATTTCCCGTTTTTGCAGCCTGGATATCCTCAATTTGCACAAAAAATACTGCATAGCATAAATGCAGTTTTGATCAGAGATATTTTAAGATGTCAACTATAGAAATTTGCCAACAACTTTATCCTTTTTTATGTACCATGCATAAATCATTCTTCCAAAGACGTCTGTTAATTGTATTAATTAACCTTCTGTTCTGTTTCGGCTGAAAATTAAATTCTCGATCGTTGGCCAACTTCTAAGATTTCTTCATAAACAAGCGTAATTATTGTTTTTAAGCTATTACGATTACATTTTCTTGTACTATATTTATACACATGTTTAATTAACGAAGATAAGCTTCTAATTTTGTTTCTTCATAATACGGAGGTATTACGCAAAAAATATAATACTCTACATTATGTATTTTTTATGTCATTTACGTAATACCCTACTACAATAACTACGATCCCGCCGGTGGGCGTACACTCATGATCTAGACCTTGGATTGAATTGTGGGGGCCATCAGTAGGCCGATGTATCATGCACGGTTCCACACAACAATCACAACAAATAACAAAACAAGGCAACATGCAAAACTTACGCAGAAATTATCATTCACAAATGCATAACACACTGCTATTTGCACTCAATGGATGATAAAATATCTTCTTTTTCAAAGTCTTCTTTACAATTTTGTTTACACCTACGAGATGGCAGCAGTTACAAGCTTTCCTTCAATAACGAAATAAAAAAGCTAAGGCAAGCGCTAACAGACGGCATTTTCTTAATAGTTAATCACGAGGTGTGTTTATATAGATGCGATATAATGCTACAATGCAAAATTAAAAATTGCTTTATTCGTGAGCATACAACTATAGAACTTTCGCTTCGGAAATTCTAGTTTACACGGGCTAAACTTTTCCCTGTTGCAATGGAAGGAAGCGAACAGCTTTCTTTCATTGTTTTATTTCTTACTTATTTTTTTATATATATTAAAACGAAGTCAGTGCTATTATCACAAGATAGTAGACTTAAATTTGCATCCGAAACATATTTAAGTACTATTGAAATTCAATCCCAAGAACGTTTGTCCTAAGAATATCATTTTAATATATTACTATATCACATTTGTTTATAAAAACTGAATATTATCTTCTTTTGTAAAGCAGATTTAAATGTATTTCTTTCTCTCTCTCTCTCTCTCTCTTTTTTTAAATACACGGCTAAGGATAGTCAACAATCCACTACATTACTTACTCATAAACAGTGGCGGCTTTAGTGGTTTGGCCGGGTAGATTATCTACCTACCCAAAAATTTTGATAAATATATAAATGCTAAAAGATAGAATAAAAAGTAAATATATTTTCCACTATTTATATTAATGGTAGATAATTATTTGACAAATAGCATTAATCACTATCCATAAGCAAGGGAGCGGACCTACCCAAAATTAAAATCCTAAAGTGGCCCCTGTTCATAATGTTCTCGCTCAGTGGTGGATCAAGAAGATCCTCAGATGAAATAATTCTCTTGGTGTTATTTCAACGAGACGATACCTATCTTTCTAGCAATCAGAACAATACTTTATTGTCAGTCTATTGAACTACAAACTAGGTAATTTCATTTCCAAGTGTTATAGTGAGCAATATTTTCCATCCTTTCCGATTCTTTCATCATTTTGCCCAAGAATGAAGAGTAAGGATATAAAGCAGGGATACAAATAAGAAAAAAAAATACTATCCCAAGAAAAAGCTAATAGCCCAGATCCTACAATAGAAATCATTTACTTACTTTTGAAATAAATAATACTGATATTAGAAGCTCGCCCGCACCGAGGAACCACTCGCCAAACCTTCCCAGGCCGAAAATCTAATTGTTTGAGACATTTTTCTGCGATCATGAGTACTGTCATCCACTGCATAAAAGTGAACGAATGTAAACTTTTTTTATACTGGCCACACACATACGTATACACAAGGAACAGACTTCAAATCAGATTATACAGAGGTTTTTATAAGAACAGATATTATAATAAAGTCGTTCAATGGCGTACGCAGAAGTTCGTCAAGGGAGAGGGATTCAAGCGCCCAAATTCATATAATTTCAAGTATTCGATTACTGGTAGGTCTTCATGTCTTAACAGAGCCGTAGCTAGAGATTTCTGCGCCCGGGGCGAAGTAGAATTCAGCGCCCCTACACTCACTTTAGCAATCATTATATATATACAGGGGCGGATCCAGGATATGATCAAGGGAGGGGCTAAACCCTGTTTTGCCGTTTTATCCAGTGTAAAGCAGGAGTGAAACTCATTTTATCCAGTGTATACCTCGGCGTCAAGGGGGGGGGCTATAGCCCCTATAGCCCTCCCCTTAGATCCGCCACTGTATATATATATATATATATATATATATATATATATATATATATATATATATATATATATATATATAAGAAATACAGCTTTTGTTGTTACGCTGAATTTTTATTAATCTTCTTGGAAAGACCATTACAACAACCAAAAACGATCATTATGTATCCTTTTCCAAATAAGAGCTGTTTTCCAGAGTCTTATTTTGGACTTTTTGTTAAACTTGACAAAACTACCTTTGGTTGTATACAAATTCGCTAGGAGAACAGTTATGGAAAGTTACTACTATTTACAACATTTCATACTATTGATAAGAAATTAAATTTTAATACATTAAAAACTATGTGCTTTTAAATTGTTCCAAATGGGTGACAGTATTAATTTCCAGTAATAATTGTAAACTTTTTAATTTTATTCTGTATGTGACCACATCAATAGTATGTTAATTTCGATCTCTTAACGGTAAAAAATATTTTGTGAAATGTAATGGAAATTCAGAAGGATCCTTCTTTGTGAATTTCTAAATATTGATCGATGGAGGTGAAGAATATGTTCAATATTTGTACTTAAAATCCAAAATATACTTTGGCTACTACATACAGGTGTATGTCTGAAATTATAGTAATTACTTAATTTCTTAATGAATGAAAGTTCCGAATTTAAGGTACTTATTATTAATTAACATATTAAAATACACTAACACGTACATATATGAAGAATGTGTGTACTTATGTTTTGTAAGTATGTAGATAGATAAAAACATCACACAACTAGACACGCATATACAAAATAATATGGTGCCGATATAAAAAGTTGATGAAAAATGACCTCAATAAATTCCTCCAAATTGGAAGCATTTGATATGTCAATGGAATTTTAAAATAAATCATTGGTAGTGATTAGTGTGTGTAAAAAAGTCGAACTTCGTCGGGCTAAGTTCTGATCCCTTAAGCCCTTATTCTTCAACTGCTTGAAGTTCGAAAATGTTATTGTTTCCCTCGTTTACTTTTATTTTTAATATTCCCGCGCAAACAGCAGCTTGAATGTGTCTGTTCACTCTTCTCACTTTCCTACCTTCATTCTCAAATCAGGCAATTCTTAGCAAAAACTCGAAGAATGAAGTAAAAGATTGACTTGATATAATTTGCTATAATGAAACCTTAATCGTGTTCACATAAGATAGTGTGCAGGAAAAGAAGTGATAACTATTTACAATGAATTCATGGGACGTGTAAATTTGGTTATCCACCGAAGCAGGAAAGGTGCTGCTTAGTGACAGAAGATAGGAAATTGACTTTGAATGTGACTATTCCTACATTGCGTGTAGATATTCCGTGACTGGTAAACATGGTGACACGACCGACATGTATGTATCGTTTTGTATATTTAGAATGTTGAGGTAATGTGTAATCAATAATCATATTTGGATGATGTTAATATCAGTATCATATCCCTATGGTAATCCCTATGCTAGTCCACCACAAAGTTCACTTGGCGGGGCTGGGATCGAATCCGGGACCCCAAGTACCAGAGGTGAACGCTCTACTACTGAGCCCCCAGGGGTAGAAAAACGTTTTGAACTAAGCAAACTCATCACTGTCAAAACGCCGAACACGACTTTGCTCGTTTCTGAGTTTGAAAATGCTCCTGCGTACACTATAAGTCATTACTCGGCACCTTGTACACCACATGTCATTAAGAAATCATCTATAACTCTTTAAGTAATGAGTAAAAACTTGTTGTGACTTATTTAAACTTTTGGATTGAGAGCGAAGCGAGCAAGAAAATTTTTAAGAAATCTACGTATTTCATTGATAACCGACAGCAATATTGATCTAATAGGGCCCAATACTTTCTGGGGGCGACTCGTCTTTTATTCATGTCCAACACAACTTTTTCTTTCTCCTTGCTCGTTCGGCGCCCCCTTGTTGTCAGCGCCCGGGGCGGGCGCCCCGCTGGCCCCCCCTTAGCTACGGCTCTGTGTCTTAATATGGTAAATGTTATTTTTGCATATCTTACTCAAGGGTATTAAAACAGAAACCCCCCTTTTATATACCAGTCCAACAACTTATGACAAAAAGGAAATTTTCCTGCAGTTAGTTCCTTCCAAAATTTCAGTTGCGACACGCAGCTACATTCCGTGCATACCCTAAATTATTATTATTATTATTATTATTATTATTATTATTATTATTATTATTATTATTAGTAGTAGTAGTAGTAGTAGTAGTAGTAGTAGTAGTAGTAGTAGTAGTATTTATAGAGAAGAAGTTATGAGCGAATAAGAAACAAAATTCATGTGAAATTCACGTACTCCCTTTTATTTAGAGCTCCTTCGTGGTCAAGCGGTTAACGTACCCACCTTTGGCGTAGGAGACCCAGATTCGATTCCCTGCGGGAGCTCATGTGGTTCGAAATCCATGTTAATAAGTAGCCCACGTCTCATATAGCCTCGCTGCTAAACGGAACGTTAAACTCAAAATCAGCTCAATTCTTTTGTTCCTTGAAGTCATGTAAAAATACATCTTTTCATTCTATTTCTTAATTTTAATTTTTGAACGTTGAAAAGCTACACATGTAATGCACGTGTTGCATCTACCACCCGAAATACTGTAAAAACAAGGAACGCTAGTGATATACGAGTTACAGTAAACAGCAATATCAAACAGGGCTTGTCAAACGAAAGTATGATGTGGTAGAAAAACAAATAGAACATCAGGAACGAAGCGAATTTTTACAATGAATCTATAAACAAAAACATGAGTTACATAAAAGTTTACATGTGGAGAAACACAACGACGTTTGTATCATGCTTCAACTGTACATAGTAACATAGATTGAAATAGTGTAAACAAATAGACTAGTGACCCACTTGATTGCCAGTACCTCGGTACGTATGCCATCTGAGGTATCTGACACAGCTATGGTTGCCCTATATATATATATATATATATATATATATATATATATATATATATATATATATATATATAATATCCATAATACGGACAAGCCTTAAAATGACAATCAATCAGATACGGTGCCCAAACATAGAATAAATATTTTGAAGTTTCTTACTTAAAAATCACTTTTTTAGGTTATCACAATTGTTTACTGTAATACTTAAAACACTATTGGAAACTAACATTTCATATTTTTTTTGTAACAGAAATATATTAGATCATATCATTAGGTTACGTATATTAAATCTAACCAAAGTAACCCTGAAATAGAAAAATGAAAACTTTTTAAAAACACAACCTACTTTATTAATAATAACTAAAGTATAAAATATAACATATTTTTATAAAATATAAGTTATATTATGAAAACACTCTTCTTCTCGCCCGATATTTTTAGCGATTCCTGACTCGGAAATTTTCTGGCAGTTTCGAAAACTGTCAGTTACGGACATTTTCTTATGTCATGCTTTGTACGATACGGACACGGACCCAAAAGTACAAACTGTCCCTACAAAGTACGGACATATGCGAACCCTAATAAGAGCAGTCCTTGACGCGGAGCAAGTAGCGATTGCCGAACCACGATCTCGTGCTAGTTCATAGCAGGTAGTCGTAGAGGTAACAGTGAAGATGGTAGTGTTTACAAATGCAAAAGGAGCCGACATGACTCTGATCTAGGGAGAATTGAGGAAAAATGCCTCAGAAGCCTGCCGTGGGTACGCAGAGAGATATCCGGCCAGACAGCAGCCATCATCTTTTTGGTAAGCTCTTTGTGAAATTAAGGGACACTGGAAGTGTAACACCCGACAACGTGTGCGTAACAAGGTGAAGTGGGTGCAACCCACCCAACCAGGTACATTCTAGGAACGTGCCATTTAAGTTCCATATGTACCGTTTACGTACCTGGTACTTGAAAAATGTACATTTCATATGCATAGCACGTGTCGCTAGGTACGTGCCTTTCGAGGAATTTCTGACACTTGAAAGGTACTTTTACATGCTTCACTGGAATGTGAGGAATGTGAATGGCACATACCCCATGTACCACGGCATGGTTGTGCGTAAGTTTCGTATTGCGACTAGGGTTGCCAATTTAGCCACTTTGTGACGAGATCTGGCCATTTTGAGAACGTCGTTAGTCACATAATTTCCAAAGAGCCAATAGTGGCTTTTTAGCCATATGCTTTTCACTTCTATAGCCACTTTCTGAGTTTAGCCACATTGTAATATATTGTGTGTGTCATTTTGCAATTTTCTGACGTTTGATGCGTTCTCTAGGTTGTAACATTCTAAACCCCACTGGCAGAATTGTCCTCATAAAATTAGCATTGATGGTTATATTGTGACGTTACACAGCAGAGAATTAGTTCAAAACCTGTACGTTAAAACTAGACGTTAAATAAAATTTTCGGGAAGACGTAAGTGTAAGTATAAACTAACTCCTTAAAGAAATTCAGCCTGATAATATAGACATCCTTCAGGAAATGGTTATCCTTCCTTTTCCATTATTATTTGGCTATGAAACAAATGCCGGAGACATATACAACCGCTATATACAACAGTGTGGTGTTGGAATGTGTAATGATTAGGATGTGATGTTTTATTTTATTTTTTTGAAAGTTCAACACTTCCAATGTACCCGTAACAATGTACTAAAGAAATAGTGCCCATGTTTTTTAAATATTCAATTAGAACTGGACAATCTACATGAAATTTGCAATCGATCAGTGAAAACGTCATCTTTCTAGAGCCTGTAGTTTCTGAGATCTCATTGTCGAGAAACATATATGTGTATTTTAAAAGAGCTCCAAAGATGGCAGCGCAATTCATTTGCATGTATTTCGGAGAAGGCTTACTAAAGACAAAGGCCTTTGAACAATAATTTAAAAGGATAAACTTTGTGACAAATATTTATTTCAGTAATTTATTTAAACTACACTCTTTTAAAAATATTTGTCTTTGTTATAAACGTGAAATCACAAATAACCGTAAATCAAAGGTTTGAATGCTAAGATTATAGGTTAGAGCTCGGTCGCTCATAAATGTTACTGTAGTATGTTACTAGATAGTTAAATTGCCACACAGATGCCGGAGGAGGGCATATATTTTCAGAGTTAGTTGCTTGGCTTTTCTTAAAAGTACAAGCTTCTAAATTCGAACGTAAAAATGAAGCGTTAAGGTTTTAGTATTTAAGTACTCGCACCCTCAGTTGCATAGCACTGCCCTAAGGAACATTACTGACATGCCTAGTACATTCCTGGCACATGCCAATGCCAAGTAAATGTGTCAAGTACATACACGGTACGTGATATACACATAATAGATACATTCCTCGGTATGTGTCATGCACGTACTTTTGGGCGGAAGTAACCTTATTCCTTACATGTGTATTTCACATGATTGCTCTATTCACGTACCTATAATGTACATTCCAATGTACCTTGAGGAACATTCTTTACACATGATCAGTATGTACTTGTGTTGGGTGGGAATTACAGGTGAGGTGGGTGCAACTACAGCGGCGTGACTCATATCAACGCCGCTGTTGCTCTGAATCCACACATTAGCTTCCATGATATTGGCAGGAACGTTGATATGAGTCAATGAAGTGTATTATGCACTCTGTTATATATTATTTATTTATTTATTTATTCAATGTCCACCCATATCATAACTCCATTAATCAGGAACTACATGGAAAGATTTTGTTAACCAAGTTCGATTTTCCACATGGGTGTTACGACACGACACTCCAGATTTGTCGCGTATCTTATTCACCGAAGAGGCAATCTTTACCAATCATGGAAACGTTAATCTAAGGAACAAGCTGTACTGGTCTGTAACACATCTACATTGGCTTCGCCAAGTGGAACGTCAGCATCCATGGAGTGTTCATGTTGGATATGGGATAGTGGATGAACATCTCCTTGACCCTTTGTATATATATACAAGGGCGGATCCAAGGGGGGCCATAGGAGCTATAGCCCCCTTTGACCCTCAAGTGTACACTGGATAAAACGGATTTCAATCCTGTTTTACACTGGATAAAGCGGTAAACTATGTTTTAGCCTCTCCCTTGATCATATCCTGGATCCGCCACTGTATATATATATCATGGCCGCCCGAAGGGGAGGGCAGGGTGGGGCCTGGGCCCCCCTCTAGAAAATTTTTATATATGAGATACTCAATGCTGACTGATACATAGACTTCCTAGAAAAAAAACTGCCAACATTATTAGAAGACATACCGCTTCAAACAAGGACTGAAATGTGGTATCAACATGACGGGCGCTCAGCTCTCAGTGCACGACGCACTACAGCATATTTGAATAGTATGTTTCCTAATCGGTGGATAAGACGGGAACGATCTTGTACGACAGAGGTAAGGTTAGGGAGTCTCTCCTACCCAGAGCAGCGAAAAAAAAAAGTAGGTATAATCATCTGGAACTGCTGTCTTCTTGGTCTTGACCAGCGTTGCCAGACTCACAGCTCGGGATTATTCCAAAACCTGATCGAAATTATGCTAGATTTGGTCAAATTATGTTAGATCCTCATAACTACTAATTCAGGAGTTTTAAAAGGAAAAAAAAACGAAGTTGAGATACGATAACGTAAGTTAAAATACGAACAGCGCAAGAATGCGGGGATAGAACTCAATACTTCACGCACCAAAGCTTTAACTCAACTAAACTAGTGCAGTCGTTGCCAGACTCAATGGCGTATATATCGCATAAATGAATGCAAAGTGTTTGTTTACATATTTTGAAAGAAAATTATCTCGCAGCATAAGCGGAGTTGGGAAGTGTCTGCTGGGGGGAAGATTTTTAGTCGGTCTCGGACCTTTCATTTCAGGAATAAAGATGGTCATGAAGTCAGAAATAAAGATGGTTAAGTTGTCAAAAAGTTGGGGGAGAGAATGGCCCTCATAGCTCCGCCCATGCCTCGCAGTTAGAGAATTAGAAAACCCTGGGTGGAGCCAAAAAAAAAAAAAAATAAATAAATAAAAGCCCAAAGCCGTTTCTAACTTACTTGTGAAAATGAGACTGCCTGTATGATTTACCGACTGTATGAATCAATGGGAGAGGATACATTTCTGCCGTTCTTTTTCTTCCCACGACCAGCTTCTTTCTCCTCTCCAGGTTTTGCGACTTTTTGGCTGAAATTATGCTACATTTGGGCAGGATGCTAAAAGCAAGATGCTAGATGCTAAAGACATGCAAATTATGCTAGATCTAGCATCATTATGCTAGATCTGGCAACGCTGGTCTTGACGTGCTCTTTTATAGCCGTCCTTTGAAGGGAGAGTCTGTGGAGGGGTTGTCGGAGTCCTTCGTGGTTCTCCGTATCCTTCTTCGTAGGTGGTTTCTGTCGGCTGCTTGATCATCCTCGTGGAGAAGCACGCATGCTGTTGTTTACAAATATGAGGGAATATTGCAATATATAGAAACAGCATGCAGGTATGGTAGTCGATACAATGTGGTAATATACACAGGAGTGTACCCAAGGGGAAGGGGTAATTGGGGGCCCAGCCTCCCGAACATCTTCCTGATCCCCCAAATGAAGTTCGACTGTTAGGTGTTTATTTAAACATATTTATCAAAGCAAACGATGAATGCTTAGAACAGAAAAAAAAATGGAAGTGTCCATTCTTTACACGAAAAGAATAAGACTTAATGAATATACTGAACAACCGGAAATTTGAATATTGTAAAAATTGTCCTCTTTTCTGTTTAAAAGCAGAATTGTCGAAAACACTGCAACAGATGTTTACTCATTTTTATATTTGTTTATATATCGAATGTCACGCCCCTAACTTCAGCGAATACTCACCTTAACCATTTTCTGAATGAAGAATCGAAACTTTTAATACGGACAATTGTTTGCTTTAGGATCCGAAGTTTTGAAATGACTGAAACATTTTCTCGATCAATTTCAATTAGGATTTTTTGTAGCTAACATCTTACCTCTAACTTACGTGAATACTCACATGTTTTAACTTATAAAGAATCGGACATTTGAATTGTTCCCTTAAGCTGAATTGTCGACACATGTATCCTCTTATTTCTAATTAAAAATTTAAACACTGAATTCCACTCTGTAACACACATTAAATATCGCGGTGCCAGTTCGATTAAAATTACTTTAATAATCATCAAAACTTATCACATAGTTACTTCAATAAATTAAACTATTTTTGTTACTTTTAAATTTTGTATTTCCTTAATACTTATCATTCATTTTGCAGAAATTAAAAGTACACTTCAATCACTTATGACTTCCTCACTTATTTATCTTTAACAGCAAAATAAAGCAAGTTTAAACAAGTCTGGCCACAAGATTTATGATAAGATACCGACTAATGTCCTAGTTGCCCCAAAACTAAATATACATAAACGTTATCGTTGTAACTCATTTATCTTCACATTTTGAGTGAATCTTCACATTTGGCAGTTTCACAATAGAGTGTCGAAATTAGTGAGATAGAAATTGCCCTCTTTTTCCTACTGATTTTTTAAAGAACGATGAAACACAAATTCAGTTATTCTTTAATGGAAAGATCATATGTCAAGGTTTATCTTCCTTTGAAAAAAAAAAGATTTGATCCTCTTTAACTTTTCTTATAATATGTGCTTAAACAAATTCTTTCTTGTCACTTTTTTAATGGCAAGGGAGTTTGCTGTCCAAATTTTGTTTCTAACTGTAATATGGCTTTTATGTTGATGAGTCAGTCACTTTTATATAATAGGATACATATGAAAGAAACAATCTAAACCGCATCAACACATTATAATAATTACAAACTTCCCAAATGCACTAATTAGCAGGGCTTGCTAACTTAACATAACTATAACATAACGAAATAGACGGAAGTAACGTAATATATTTGTTAACACAATGCGTTATGTACCAATTGTAACTTCATATATTTGTTACGAAACACTAATGTTACTATACTTATCAGGTAACTATAATGGTAACGTCTTAAAGGAGCACACTACTTTCTGTTTATCACTAAATAACCTTATGAAGAGATTGATAGGTATATAGTATATTGTAATAACGTTATTACTTTATACGTTATTCCCAAGGCTTACTAATTTAACTTAACACTAAAATAACGAAAAAGATGGAAGTACAACCAAGTATAGCAATATATTTGTTAATTGTTTTGTTATGTACCGATTGTAACTTTATATTTTTGCTACGAAACAATTATGTTCTATACTTATCAGATAACCATAGAGTAACGAATTGCAGGATCAATCTACTTTCTGTTATCAATAAATAACCTGATGAAAAGATTGATAGGTATATCGTATATTGTAATAACGTTATTATTTTATAGATTATTCCCAAGGCTTACTAATTTAACTTAACGCTAAAATAACGAAAAATATGGAAATTCAGCCAAGTATAGCAATATATTTGTTATTTTTTTCGTTATGTGCCATTCATAACTTTTACATTTGTTATGAAATAATAATGTTACTATACTTTTCGGATAGCTATACAGTGACGAATTAGAAGAACGAAATACTTTCTGTTACCACTAAATAACGTTAAGAAAAGATTGACTGAAATATAGTATGTATCAATAACGTTAACGTATTAATTAATTACCGTAACAAAATGGTTTTTGTTACTACTGAAAGCGGAAATATTTCACGTTCGCATGAAGTTTGGAGCAAAAACACTTAAAAGTCCCTTCATTAAGGAGAAACTATGTTATGCGGACAACGGAAAGCAATACAAACGTTTAACGGAAAATTCTGACTTCCGGACTACAGCGTTTAAAAAAAAATTAGGCATCCTGTGAGAGGGCAAACATATACATTACAATGTCTGCGAGAAATTCGTTCTTCTGTTAAATCTTTCTGGACAGTGTTGACCTTCCACAGACACTATTCATATTCACTCCCACAATTTTCGGCTAGACGTACGAAGCATGTCAGCTGTCCGTCTTCTTTGTAGGTATATTTCTGTTCCGATTGTATAGCGACTACCGACAGCCGGCAAATATGAGGATAAAACTGACAAAACAAGGTTCTGGCGAAAAGGAATTGAAGCAACAAAGTAAGAGTTATAATCTCTATCACGTGTCGTGAAGATAAGCAGTGAAGGATTCAAAGGACTTTCGGAATTCCAAAGAAAACTCTTCTGTCCTAAAGTATACCGTGCAAGGTTTAGACGAAATGCATCACGGTCTGAAGCAAAAATTAATGTGCAGAACATTTGAGAGAATTATGTCATTGTTTCTCATTTGCGTTTTCTGATACCCTTTCTGCCTTGCTCTCAGCAGGTATGGTTCTGGAATCTCATAAACATGGACATACCAGATTTAAGGAAACAAAATGTTCCTTCACCCATCAATACTCAGAAATATACATTAATTTCCTGTTTATTGTTGTCCTTGACCTTCTCAGCTCTCAACGCCTGATCAATCACCTTGCAATAAAACTTTTACCAATGCAGCTCTAAACTTA
Source organism: Thermobia domestica (assembly GCF_964235325.1). Classification (NCBI taxonomy): domain Eukaryota; kingdom Metazoa; phylum Arthropoda; class Insecta; order Zygentoma; family Lepismatidae; genus Thermobia; species Thermobia domestica. Next base: position 17,928,949 of record NC_137464.1, read on the forward strand.
TATTTTTACATTGGTTCGGCAGCAGTCATTATAGCTTGTAAAACAAGGGTTGTGTTTCATCTTAATACCAAGATAAAAGTATTCATGCTAGAGAACGAGATAATTGAATGTAAAGTAAATTAGAAGTTGTTCGACATCGGTAAAACTGTGGTGTACGAGATTCTAAAGAAAAAAATGGAAATTTTGAAGGGGTGAGAAAACTGCAGTAATGGAAAAATAATACTGCAGTAATGGTAAAATAAAAATAGAAGTTAACGAAACTGAAAAATAAGACATTAATGGAGTAGTATGGGAGTGGTTTGTTAGTGCCAAACCGTAAAATCACCGCATATCGGGTCCTATATTACAGGAATACGCTAAAACGGGAGCTGAAAACCTGGGTAAAACTGAACTCAAAGCATACAATGTATAGTTAGAAAGTTTATGCTTCTGGTGCTTGGGGTCCCGGGTTCGATCCCAGCCCCCGCCAAGTGAACTTTGTGGTGGACAAACACCGTGTGCGTGGGTTTTCTCGGGGTTCTCCCGTTTCCTCCCACTTTCTTCATTCCACCCTTTCACTCATTTCTCCTTTAGCCGTCTCCTTTAGCCTAACCGGCATAACCGTGGGACGTAAAACTCAAAGATTTTTAGAAAGTTTATGCAAAAGATATGAGGTAGCGTTTCTTACGAATTTTGTGGTGATCATATGATGTAAATGGTGAAATATTTAATGAATGGGTTGCTAAACTACCTTCCATAATCGAAGGACATGAAATTGAATTGTATTTTTGTAAAGTAGAAATCTATCTCTGTTAAGCGGAAATCTGCTTTAACGGAAATTTTTGCGAATCCCGCTCGATTCTGCTAAAGACAGGTTTCACTGTACTTTGTAATATCGTTATTATTGCACATGATAAAATATAGTGAAAAGTAGCTTTTCATGCATATACAACGGCATAAAAATGAATACAATAATGATTGCATTTATGTGTATTATTAGATGCCAGTATAGTGTACGTATACGGGGGCTTATAGGTTCCTACCAGGTGTTTGTGTGTCTGTATGTGATGTTTTATTTCTCGGTAACTACTGGTCGGATCTCAACTAAATTTGGTGAGAAAGTAGCTCATCGTCCATCAAATAAAAAAGTATACAGTAGGTCGTTCACTTATATCCGATCATATTCTATTTGATGCTGCACTATCGTATCATACTGGGACTATGGGGCTGCTGGCGGGAGTGGTGTTGTGTGTGACCTTGTAGGTGCGTGAGTGTTATCAAATGGCGCCGAAAATAAACGAGTATGGGGAGGTTACATAATGGCCTTTTCCATGCTAAGTTTTCGTACGTATTCAGGTTTCAAGTTTCTGGCGGATTCCTAATGGAAGAAAGTTGTCACTATAACCATAAGTCTATCTCACTGCTGATGGTCACATTCCGGCGGTCACATACCGTGATGTTGACGGTAAGAGGCACAGCAACTTTATTCGTCAGCGCAGGTAAAGTTTTTCTCTTGGCATTATGGTTGTTACGGAATTCAGATATGAGGGTAAGTTGATGATACGCAAGGTGAACAAAGACATGAAGGTGCATGCTAGACACCTATCTATCTGCGATAGCCTACATTCCACAATTGAATGGAATGGACGCGAACGAGGTGATGGTCCATATTTACAAGACTTCGAGTAATATCGCCAGAACATCACTACAGTTTTATTAGGACGTGGCAGAAGAACTGAGAATTCATGCTATTCTTTTCTAAGGCATTCTTGTGAAAAGCCCAGATGCCAGTCCAATAGATTTTTGAGCATTTCGACTGTTGAAACATCTTCAGCGTCGCTGGCCACACACCCTGCAAGAGGGCCATTTCAGCTTGACTTTTTGGAAGCTGAGAAGGAAAAGATGTAGCTGTATATATATTCTCCAAAGTAATACTATAGAATTATTATTATTATTATTATTATTATTATTATTATTATTATTATTATTATTATTATTAATAATAATAATAATAATAATAATAATAATAATAATAATAATAATAATAATAATAATAATATTTTTATTATTATTATTATTAGGATCACGAAGTGGACTTATAATAGAGCAAGTTCGGGATATTATGGAATACCATTTTTTTTTTTTGCGTGTAACTCAGTTAAGAATTGCATATTGAAACAAAATGCAAAACAAATATACGCCTTCCATATTTGGCTTTATTTATGCGTATCTCGATAAAAATAGTTTCGGTACAGGGGTGGGCAAAACTTATAATTTGTAAAGAAACCACTAACTAACTAACTAACTAACTCTATGGCGTATGGACCCGGAGGTTCAATGCCGCGTTCACAAAAGCTCTCCACTGACTTCTATCCTTAGCCAACTGTACCCAATTTTTAATTTGTATTTCTATCTCTGCGAGATCCATCCTAACATTGTCCTCTCATCTGCGCCTAGGTCTTCCTAATGGTCGTTTAACGAGTGGTTTTCCAGTCAAGACTTTGAAAGCGTTTCTATTTTCTTCCATCCTAGTAGCTACATCACTTGCCCACCTAAGCCTCCTAGACTTGATGACCCTAACAATGTTTGGTAAACCACATAAATTATGTAGTTCCTCGTTATGAAGTTTCCGCCGTTCCCCATTTCCGTTCCCCTTGGGTCCGAATATTCGTCTTAGGATCTTGTTCTCAAATACTTTCAGTTTATGTTCTTCTTTCAGAGTAAGCGATCATGTTACGCAACCATATAGAACAACACAGAATTCGCGACGACAAGAGATTTTGAACTGAATAATAACATGAATTCCCTGCTTTTTGTCGACATTTAATTTCTTCGTGAGTATAATTTTCGTCTGTTAATATTGATCCTAGATATTTGAAAATATCCACTTTATCAAAAGAATTATTTAATATTTTAACACATCTATAATTTGCTGTATTACGGTCCCGACACATTTCCATATATTTAGTTTCCTCTGCATTCACTTCCAAACCCATGTCCCTGCAAGCGTTTAATAAGATCTCTGCATTTCTTTCTATTGTTCTCCTGTCATCCCCTATTAAATTTACATCATCAGCATATGCCATAACCTGGTGAATACCGTTTAACTCTAGGCCCTGCTTGATTTTCCTTATAGCGTATTCCAGGACAAAGTTGAATAATAATGATGACAACGTATCTCCTTGTTTCAGGCCATTTTCCGGGGTATTGTATTCCCACTTCTTTGCGAGTATTTGGCGAATGGTAAATATTTGGTCGATAGTTGATCGATTTCGTCTAAATCCGCACTGATAATTTCCAATGATTTCATCTGCGTATGGGGTCAATCTTGCTAATACAATATTTGAAAGGATTTTATAGGATGTTGACAGAAGAGAAATGCCTCGATAATTATTAGTCATTTTTGTCGCCTTGCTTGTGAATTGAAACAATGTTTGATTCTTTCCACTATTGTGGTAATTCTTCTTTGTTCCAGATAAGGAGAATGAGTTTCTGTATCTTGTTCCACAATTTTTTGGCTCCAGCTAGAATTAACTCTACCGGAATTTCGTTTACACCCGGAGATTTATGTTTCTTTAATTTCTTTATAGCGGTTTCTATTTCTATTCCTTCTCTCCACACACATTAGTTTTTGGCTGTGTGTGCAGCAAATCGTCAAAGAAATCTTTCCATCTATTTAAGATGCTATCCGCATCAGTGAGAACTGTACTGTCAGCTTTCTTTAATATATAAACACAAGGTTGATAGCCTTTCTTAAATTCGTTGATCCCTTATACATGTCCCGAATGTTTTTATTTTTACTATCATCTTCAAGTTCCTTAATTTTAGCTTTAAAAAAATCGCGTTTCTTAGTTCTGAAAGTTTTGAAGTTTCCCGCCTGATATCTACGAAATTTTCTGTAGTTATTTCATTCGGATTTTGTAGCTAACGTAATTTTGCTTGTTTTCTTTTCTCTGCTAGTTTAATACATTCCTAGTCGAACCATGGTTTGTTCCTATGTATTTCCGCGTGTCCCAGTTTTTCTTTTGCTGAAATTTTGTAGAAGGCCGAAGTCCTTCTCCTTCATCTGCATATCAAAATGCAGATGAGGGGCACATTTACATATTATTATGTAAATATATTAATTTGTGATAAAATTAATTGCTTGGAAATTATTATGCATATTGAATATTATCTAGTTATTATGAATAAAAATATTTAAACACCGAGCGTAGTACGGAAATGTTAATACAATATTGTATTATATTGTATTTATTCATGAATGTAATTTCCTTTATAGGCTAATGATATTTGATTTTATTGCGTGCATCTCATTACTGGGACATTGTATTGTATATATTATACATGGGGATGAAGGAAGATAGTTATTATAATATGCTGCATTGGATTAAATTAAAGAAGAAATAAAGGCATATTCAAAGGAATCATGCATTGAAGTTGGAACTTTGGAAGACGGAGCTACGCTGACAGAGATTTTTTTTCTCGCGACTCTTCGTCGCCTGGAAAACTGTATGTGAGGTCCTCAACAACTCACAGTTGCAGGAAATCACTAAATGAGCGAGAGAATACGACTCATTAAATACAGGAAGGATCCTACTCATTTCCTCTAGTAAAGCAAAGCTGAATTGGAAACATTGCTGACTGACGCTCAGCATCTTTTGTTGAAAATGTTGTAAAAATTTTAGCGTCAACATGCTAGTTTTTGAATTTGTATAGGTGTGATTTCTTGAGTAGCAAGCTCGTAGCGTCCCTTCCGCCCCCCTTCACCCATGTCCAGTACTCCGTCAGCGAACGGGCCTAGAGTTTTACCCAGGATGCACAGCAGTTTTGAAAATTTGTACTTTATTTTGATTCATTTTCTATGTAAAATATTAATATTAACGTATTACGCTCACTCGTTCTTGGAAATACCGTTCAAAATTCATGACTACTTTTGTCAACGTGTTTCCCTTTCGTACAAGACATTTGGCTCTTGTATTTTTCAAAATTAATAATAATCAAAGATGTTTTCTTCTCTCTCTATCCTACAACATGGCGGCGGATTGTGTAGCAGACAGTTTGAAAGGAAGCCGCAGGAATATAGACTTCCTTCAAGTACTACGAGAGATGACAGTTTATTACAATAATATAATTGTATTCTATGTATATTTTTCTTTTATTCTGTATATAATATCATGTATTTCTATTATTCTAAGTGTTAGTTCCAAGTGAAAATAGTTATGTGGTTGTGAAAATTCCATGGACTTCTGTTTTGATCAGAAGCTTCAAATGTTGCCGCCATTCCAACATGATGGCAGCACCTACCAAAGGATTGCTGGGAGTTCCATGCAGCTAGAAGCAAGCTTCCGTGGTTGTTTGCGGAAGACCTCCCAGTAGATATACCCGGAGGCATGAAAACCTTTGTTGGAAGACTCAAAGAAGAGCGAGTCCTTCCTTTCTTAGTTTTGGGCATAGTTAATATACTTGTTCAGTGGCTGAACAAGGGAGGTTGATTCATAGCTCGAGGAGAGTAAACGTCGTACAATTGCGGTAGGAAGTCTCCTATACTTCCTAAGTACCGGGCAGTTTGACCCAGGAAAAGTGTGAGAATCGTTCTCCCGTGGAATTCCTGTGAACATACATGTAACGACATGTATCGGGAAACATTGTGTGTGGTGAATAGTGCTTCGACTCTTCGCATTTATTTGTGACATATATCAAGGTTTTGAACAGTGCTAACCTGTAAAATTTGTGAAAACTGAGTCATACCTATCTACGACGTTCGATCATGAAGAGTTACTTTAAAAAATTTTTTTTTCTTTCATGGCTCAGTGCTATCTGTAACTTTTAGGCAGCAGAACTAAGTAGACAGTTTTGTCTAGAAACTTTCCTCTTAGCACAGTGGTGCAGTTAGCAACTTCCAGTATGGAAGTAGAAGTATAAATATATAATATCTCTATTTGAGAGTTTTCAGGCCTGTCAAGCTAACAGGGCAGGGCCTCCTTGGACTTTCGTACAAGGACCCAAGCAGTAGTTAAATTGCTTGTTTCACTGACATTTCATATGTCAACTTCATTATAGTTTGTCGTCCCGCTGATCAAATCAACAAGAACGTTGCTGTTCTTCAGTGGAATGAAAATGTGGAACACTATGTGGTGATTTCAAGCAGGAACTGTGTGTGTGTCACATCTGCTACAGGAACAGTGCGCCGAATATATAAAATATTTGACCAATTTATTTTCTTTTGATTTTATTTTCATAAAAGTGTGTATTACTATTATGTTTGTGTTATTACGATCCTCCTCTCTGAGACAGTCAGAGACTTTGAACACAAAATAATGAGGAGCTCTAATTTATATTGAAAATCTAATCTTTTCTGAGATCAAACAGATCTCTGTGAATTAGGCTCAACAAACCCTCTTTTATATATTTTTTTTGCTAATAGTGGCAAATGTGGTGTAAAATATTAAATTTCATAGTGTGTGTGAGTGGTGCACTACCAAAGGAAAAGTTCATTATTGGTGTATCAATGGAGTGTTAACGTGTATCAATATTCATCATATGGTCTACCAAGACGGAAATAAACCGCCATCTTTACCAGTATTTCTAGTGGTCTGTTTATCCTGCAGGGTGAGTACCTGACACTAATTCCATTGTTTTTGTTTCAGGAGTGTGAGACAAGGAAACATTTCTCCTTGTCATTGTACATCTGACCAGCTCCCTGAATGGGGCCCAGGGAGAATTACGCCCATAGAACCATAAGAATACAGTCATGAGTATAGTGAGTTGTAACAGGCTGCTACCTGTTTTGTTTAAAGTAGTTTTTTTTTACCTTTTGTTATTGCAGAAACTCACTATAGTAGCTTCCAGGCCATGACTGTAGTACAGAGTACCCTGAGATCTGTTGTTCTATTTTATTAATTTTATATGCTCTACCGAATTTACATGTGGCAGTGGCGGCTTCTACAGGAGATCAACTTCATCTCCAAGCAGGGAATTAAGTATGCAGATGCCTGTAATTTGCATTTTATGTAAATTTTGACCTTAGTTTGAATATTCCCAGCCACTCCACCTTTTTTATTAATTTTAATTGTGGTGGTGTTTCCCTGGTATCCTTAGTTTCGGCTCTGGCTACCTGCACCTCACAATATTGTGGCGCCCAGCGTGGGGCGATAGAGTATTCTTTATATACTCATTGGTCAGTGTACGTTTCGAAGTAAAATTTTTCGGTTTATGTTTTGTCAATCCCTCTGAAAATTTCCAAGAACTGCGGTGTCTTGTATGTTGAATTTTTATGTTTGTGCGTTTGACTTGTGTGCGTTTGTAACAGTGTATTAGAGAATTCAGGCGTATTGAAGTTTAGGGGGAGATAAACCTTTGTAAATTTTGTCTTAATGGTAGTAACGAGAGCACAGGCTCGTCAATTGGAAAACATGGATAAACAGTTTATTAACGAAGATTTCGCTCAGAGAGCAGATGAGCTCTCAGAGGAGAGTATAGTTGAAGCGCAGGGCGCTAACGAGCGCACTGATAGCGTAGTGGGAAACGCTGATGTGGTGGAAACGGTTCCGCCAGCCACCGGTAGGGAACCGGAAGTGCCTTTGCGGGAGGAAAGCACCGAAACGACTGTCAATCCGGGAAATGTTGTTAGCCCAGCTATGAACGAAAGTAGTACTCTGGGAAATATTAGTAGCTTAAATCTAGCGGCCATTTTAGGCGAAATATTGCAGAGCCAAAGGAAACTCGAGGAGAGTGCGAAGAACCTAGAGTCAAAATTAGAATTAAAGCTTGTTGAAAATGCGACAAATTTAGAAAGTAAAATGGAAGAAAGTACCAAGAGTTTAGAGGCTAAATTAGAATGAAAATTAGAAGAAAGTTCAAAAGGTTTGGAGAAATTAGAGAGAAAGATAGAAGAGAGTAACAGTAATCTAGGGAACAGCTGTCAGAGACTTGAGCAAAGAATAGAGACCGGCCTGGAGCAAGTGCATAGAGAGACTAAAGATATGTATAAAGGTCTCGAACAGGCAATCGAGTCTAGTAATGCTCGTCTTGAACTCCACTTGGAGACTGTGAGTTCGAGACTCGAGCACAGTGAACGTGAGTTGACTGAGCGTTTAGAGGTCACCACAGTAGAATTAAGGGGGGAAATTGAAGGCGCTCGTGAAGACCTGAACTCACGCGTAACGGAAACGGCAAGTAAACTTGAAGAAAATTATAACAATCTCAGTGAAAACATACAGCGTGTCTCGTCTCGTGTAGAACAGACCACTCAAAATCTAAATAACCAGGTCAGGAGAGTGGAAGTGAGCTTCGCATCCCAACTAGCCAGACTCAGGGGGGAAATAGAACAGGAAACGCAACTCGAGGAAATTCGATCCGAGTGCAACGGTAGCATCCGCCAGATGCACGATACTGTTCAAGACGTATGCACTCAGTTGGAGAAGAAAATGGAGGAATGGAAAAACTCCATGCAGAAAGAGACGAGCGAGGTGATCGAGGGACGTCTCGCCAACATCACCGTCTCCGCCACGCAAGAAAGACCTCCATCGCCAAACAACACCTCGAGTCGCGACTTGCACGGTTCTCAACCTGGGAACCTGGCTAAAGCCCACGAGACAGACCCTGTACCGTCAACGTCTCGCTCATGTAATCATGAGACGAGACAAAATCTCGCCACAGCATTAGGTCTCATTCACAGAGACGTCACTTTGCCGGTTTATATGGGGACCGAGACCGAAACAGAGACCTATAATTTTCTCCAAGACCTGGACCGTTACTTCGAGGTCACAGGGGTACCAGATGAAATGAAACTAAGCTTCATCCCTAGAGCAGTCAGGAACACCTCGTATCAATGGTTCCAAGTGAACCGGAGTAAAATCCGAACTTATGAGGACTTCGTTCAGGAATTTAGGCAGTGCTATTTGAGTGAGGAACGTTTGGCGAACTTGAGGGCTAATATACTCACGTCACATTTTGATAGTCGTGTGCACAAATCCCCAGCAGAATATCTGTTGGATTTGCTGCACAAAAATAGCATCTTGGAGCCTCGTATGACAGATGCCACCTTATTGAAAGTACTCCCGAGGCACTTTCCTAACTGGCTATTTCGGGCTATTGTCTCGTCTCGCCCGAAAACCATAGCAGAGTTGCTCAATTTAGTTCAGGAACTGCAGTCCTCGATGACGAATCGAGACCAGTTCTATCAGCAGAACCCAAGGAAGGGGGTCAACATGCTCCAGGTGAGCATTGACAGCGAAGAAAATAGCCCCCCCAGTAAGCAGCTAGCTCGTAAACAAATAAATAGAACACGAGATAACCAGCGTCCTTACCAGAGACGAAGACAACAAACAAACCAAAACAACCAGCGCTCACCACCCCGTAATCAGAGCAACGGAAGTGGGTCATCTGGTTGGTCACGTGGTGGGAACTCCCACACCCACCACAACAACAATAGTCGTGTAGCCCGCGGTAGGAGGGGAGGAACGCGCAACACGGATAGCCAGCGAGGGAATTCCTTTAGAAGGGAAGAGGAAGAAATCCAGTTGCTCGAACACTATGACCGTGCGCCCCCTCCACCGAACCAACATACCAATGTTACTAGGAGTAACCAATCCTCATCTCCTTCTTCAAGGGAATGAGGATTGTCCGCATATACTTGCGGCGACGGTAGGATGGACACGGAGAGAACTTGTTCACCCGAGTTGACAAAATTACAACCCAAGTATGTGCGTAATTCAGAAACTAGTTTAGAGAATGAAAACATAGATAATTCTTGCGAAACTGAAGTGAAAGAAATTTATACATCAGTAGAAGAAAAAGAAGAAGAAAATTGCAATGTTTGTTTACAAATAAAGAATAAGAAGCATTTTGATGAAGGCATGTTAGAAAAGAAATTAGTATTATTAAGTAGGAACGGAGAACATATAGACATAGACAGGGAAATTTATGAGGAAGCTAATTGCATTTTTAAGAACCTTTTTGACTCTTGTAATGAACCGTTACCAGCAAATAACGTCATTTCACTACCAGAGATAAATGTTTGTTTATTTGGAAAGGAAGTTGTAACGCACTAAATTTGCACAGTTACTTAAACTTAATGTTTATTCTCATTTCTAATGGATCCTGGCTTAGAGGAGCCAATTTTGTAACGGTCAGTTCTCTCATTACAGAAAGAAGAAAGCCCGGAATGAGTAAAATCTCAAAACGAATCGAAATCCCGAGTGATATAGACTATTTTGTAAAATTTACTTTCATATCATAAAAATAAAATTACCGGTTATAAAACTATTTTTATGGTTTATATTCAACGCATTCTGACTCGTCTTCAAGAGTCCTTTCTAAGATAGCAACCGCTCGCAAGAACTTATAAAGCATTACTTGCTTACTTATGCTCAACTGCCATGATTTTGATTTAATTCGTTTATAAGGCTAAATTAGATAATTCCACTTTATATCAGCGATCTCGTTTATTATTTTCAGGTAACAGCATACAAGAGGAAAAGAAATTTTGACATTATTAGCAAAATAGTTTACATAAAATGTCATCTGATTGAAAAAAAAAATGTATATATATTCAACAACATATTTATACGATTTCAAAAAAAAATCTGTATTCTTTTGACAGTAAAATAAAATTATACAGTTCACGTTGTTTGTTTCCATAAGTACCTCATTGTAGTATCACATGAAACGAACTTTGATGCTATTCTAGACTGATCTACAATCATCTAAACGTAAGCTAAATATGGCATATTGCACTGTAAAAATAAAAGTATGGTACATTGTAATTCTCCTTCTTCAACAAAATCCTTATTCCATGACTCCTCATGAACATACTATTAACATTTAAGCTGTCTTTATCAAAATATGGGTTTATATGAGCAATTATTTATCCTCTATTGTGTCCCACAATTTATATTCTTTCTCAAACTCATTATAGAAGAAAGTAGTGGCAGAAATGAGGCATCACTCTATATATATATATGGCCATAACGTTGAATTTCTCAACTCAGCCTCAAAACCCAAAATGATGAAATAATGGAAACATGAACTATATACAAATGAACATGCATGCACTACAAAAAAAATCTACCAGACAGCACCTTAAAGTTAATTAGTGACACATATCTTTTGTTGGGAGAATTACAAAACAAAGTTTCAACCTAAATGCAGTGCCAAGAAGAAAGAAAAAAAATCAATTCAACATAACAGATCAGTCTATCATAAATAAATAAGTAAGTGCAACAAGCTGATGCTGTAAGTACATCTACAAGTGAGGTAATTATTTCGTCATTAGATGTCATCAACCTGATCTTAATAGAATACAAAACAAAAATTATGATTAAGTTCCGTACTTGGATTTTCTTTCTGTATTTCATTTGCTTATCTTTACGATTCAGATTATTTAAATAGTAAGAAATCTAACATTTGACGTTACGCATCGTTACCATGACAACAGAAATTATTTATGATCACTATCATGGTTCTCGAGAATTCTGAGAGACTACATTAGTGGAGAGACAATTGCGGAATGTTTAAGATGTGTGAAGCCGCACACAGATTAACTTGACATTGTCATATTCGCCATTATTAACACACACAAATATTAGAACACTGTTATTCAAAAGTTACTTTGATAGGAAATTATTGTTATGATGGTAGCGTGAAAGTCGCCATCTTGGTTTTTGAAGAATTTTGAAAATTTACGTGTCTAAAAGTTAAAGATATTTGGGTTTACCTGAAGCACAGAAGTTGAAATGGGTGTTCCAGATTACACTCTGTTGATCAGCTCCGAGACGAAACCCAAATTCAATTCCGTTTGGCGTTGATCTTCGGTCCCATCACGAATCTGGCCACAGCTTCATTGTCCCTGTTGCCATTTTCCCTAGGCCGGAACAAATATCCTACCGTGACAATATTCCGAAAAACAGGTTACTTAAATTTAGAGCAGAGGATTTATTTTCACTAAATGTAGCTTGAGGTTATTTCAAATTAAAGAATTTCTATAGGTTGGTCAAGTCGATGAATTTAATGTTACAATTTCTAATCTAAATTCACTCTGCTTTGTCACGGTTCTCAGGTAGACATGTCACATTTTTTTTTCTTCTACGCTTTGCAAACAAAAACGCAGCGTAATACTTGTAGTAATGTAAACAATTGAGAATCAAGGAAAAGAAGTGACTTATTTAATGTATAATGTAACGAATAACTTCGTTTTCATAGCAGAACTTTATTCGCGAATCTGCAGTTATTATTATAAGTTATATTTGAGTGTAAAAAGGGTCATACACCATATATTTTTACAGCAATGAGTAGCGATGTTAAATTTGCAACTTCAATGTAATAATTACTTAATAAAGTTTCTCTCCACTAACGAAGTCCTGCAGATGTAGTATATACGGGTCAATAATATGTACCAAGCATTTTTTTGAAACGTGTGTTACTGTATAAATACTGAATTTAATTTAGATCGATGCCTAACCAGTTTATGGATATAATCACATAGCCTACCGTGCAGGTAGAGAATACACACACCCAGGCTATGGTGCAGGTCAACATTACGTAGGCCAGGTCAACATTACGTAGGCCACGTATGGTATCAATATAAAATAATAACTATAACGAACGAATCATGGATAACAACAGACTAAACACAACTTAGTGCTTTTAGGAATAAAGTACAACCTAACACAACCTGAAATAAAGAAAATTCAAACACTCTACAACAAGAAAATAGAATGTGACGTTATCCGTGTACGTTACATTTTTCCCAGAGCCTTCAAAAAAATTTTTTTTTAAATTTTATTCGAACTCTTTGAGTAATTCATTCCGTTTCTCGCTAGAACAATCAAATAGTTTTATATTTGATAAATTTAGTTTCGATATCTCTCTCCCCTTGAGATCCTTCAAATAAACCATATTATTAACCACTTTAGTCACGATGTAAGGCCCTGTATAGGTAGGCATATACTTGTGTGTAATTTTTTTGAATGCATCCGATAGAAAGTGCGTTCGGACCATCACAAGATTGCCTTCTTTGATTTCTACAGAACGATTCGATCTATTATCTTGTTTTCTTTTTCTTTTTGTTGACCATCGAGGTTCTACTTGTATGTGTCGCCTCGAGTCCTCCATATCCTGCAACTCTAAAGGCCATGGGAATTGTTCCCTGAATCTATCCGCTGCCGAAAAAGATATAAAAAGTTCTGCAGGTGTACAGCCAATGGTACTGTTATATGAATAATTTAACAAATCCTGCGCGAACTTCACTACGTTTTTCCACTTTGTATGATTTTTACTACACATCAATCGAATAATACGGTTCAATTCTCGATGGGAACGCTCCACTATCCTATTTCCTTTTGGGTTGTAGGGAGTGACAAGGATATGATGGATCCGATGCTCCATACAAAACTTTTTCCAGCTCTGAAATAAGAACTGTGGGCCTTGATCCGACACTATATAATTTGGATAAGGACATATGGAAAAATATTCTTTTTCTAGAATTCGGATAATTTCCGCAACAGTCGAGGTTTTTAAAGGCAAGTAGCAGACAAATCGAGTATAAACATCTACTATAGATAGTATGTAATAATAACCATAACTGCAAGGAAGTTTCCCAACCAAATCCACACATATCTTGCGATGGGGTTTATCAGCCCGGATGTGGAGGTCTTCCCGTGCAATAACTCGGTTTGAAAATTTTGTCTGAGCACAGAGCTCACAGTTCCTTATATAATTCTTAAAGGTTTGTTTTTGATTCCTCCAAAAAAATAGTTCTTGAGCTAATTTTACACACTTTGTTACTCCGAAATGTCCTGTTTCATGAATTTGTTTCACTATGTTCTGAACTAAAGCTGTAGGAATTACTAAAAGCCAATTATTTAATTTTTGATTTCGAACATATAATAGGTTATCATTAACTTTAACTCGATCAGGTACTGTTGCAGTATTTAACTTATTTCTCAACTCGCAGCAATACTTATCTGACGATTGTAAGTTTGCCAATTCATTCATCTCAAACCAGGTATCAGAATTAAAATTTACAAAATTTATTTGGTAGTTACTAGGTTCAGCATTACATTCAGGAGTATTACGACTTAATATGTCTGCTATTTTATTGTCGGTTCCTTTAATGTGTTCGAACCGGAGGTCGAACCGCTGTAACTTCAATAAAATTTTTGTTGTTCTCGTATCCAAATTTTGTAATGTGAACGCATAGGTCACAGCATTATTATCACAATGAACTGTGACTTGCCTGCCCAGGATATAATAGGAGAAGCGTTCACACAAGAACAGGACCGCTAAAAGTTCCAACTGGAAAATAGAATAGGAGATTTCAGATAATTTTAACTTATGGCTTGCGTACTCGATAACTAACAGTTCTCCGGTTTCGTCATACTGTCCAAGATAACCGGCTAAATTTTCCAATGACGCATCCGAGAACAAGTGGAAAGGTTTTGAGAAATCGGGTTGACTGAGTGCAGGAGGCTCACTCAGTAACGTCCTCAACTGGTAGAACCGTTCTAATAATTCAGGAGTAAGTTGGTACTTTTTATCTTTCTTTAATAGGTCGAATAAAGGCGCAGTTAATGCAGCAAATTGGGGAATAAATTTTCTTCTCCATGAAAGGATTCCCAGGAAAGATCTTAACTTTTTCTTAGTTTTAGGAATCGGGAAATACTTAATTGCTTCATTGTGCTTCGGATTCGATTTCACTTTAGATCCATTAACTACATGTCCTAAAAACAAAATTTCTGTTTGCACGAATTGACATTTTTTGAAATTTAAGGCAAAGTTTCCAAATTCGAGAATTTTGAATAGTTTTTCCAAATGGTTAAAATGTTCCAGTACGTTTGAGCTATAACAAAGTAAATCATCCAGGTATACAACTACAAAATGCCGAGTATCTAATCCGAAATAAGAATTCATAATGTTTTGAAATATACTAGGGCTAGACTTGAGTCCCATAGGCAAGACACAGAGTACGTATTGCCGCCCTAAGTAGATAAAACTAGTACACTGAAATGAGTCAGGATGCAGTCTGACGCCATAGTAACCCATGGTCGCATCCATTGAACTAAAGACTTTTGCTCCCGAAATTCGCGAGAGGATTTCGTTTATGGGTTCGACTTGAATTTTCGGACTTATGACTTTATTGTTCAACAAGCGAAGATCAATCACTGGTCTCACACCCCCCGAAGCTTTTCTTACACAATGTATCGGGTTCCTATAGCTACTAGGATGTTCTTTGGCAATCCCCAGTCTAACCCATTTATTTAGCTCTTCTTCAAATTCTTTTTGCATGGCCTGAGGAATAGGATAAATTTTTCCGACGACAGGATCCTGATCACTTAATTCAATTTTATAGGGTTCACATTTTATTGGTTTTGGATATTCACAAAATAGATGTTTATACTTAATTAACAATGTCTGCAGTTTAACTTTAACATCTGCATCTAAATCTTCACGCTTGTTAATGTATTCATTGATTTCAGTTTCGGAAATTTCTCCGAAATCCGTATCACATTTACTCGGAGAAGAGGGTACATTACACTCATCAGACACTTTATTATCAAGATGTACTAATAAGATTTTTGGATAAGATAGATCTAAAATTACCTTTTCGGAATTATTATTGTTCAAAATAAGTTTACGGTTTTCACTATCCAAAACTACTTGAAATTTTGCAAAGGTGATCCCAGTAACAGTCCAGCTTTCATATCTTTAACGATAAAGAACGGGACATCAAATAAATTTCCTTGAATATTAAGGGTTAACTCTAATAAGCCCTTAACTGAAAAGTCATCTTTCCCAGCAAAAGCATTTAAATGGATTCTGGGCGTAGGTTTTAACTTCGCCGACCGAAAAGAATTTTGTAGTCTCGTCCAAATATTATAATTTAACAAATTTAACTCAGCTCCCGTATCCAATATACATTTTATTTGCATCCCCCCCAACTTCACAGTTCACCGAAGGGGAAGGAAAAATCTCATAGTCATAGTGAGTAGTATCCTCTTCTTCTTCCTTTAAAACAAAATAAGTTACTAACTTAAAAGGAGTTATTTCTAAATTTTCTCGAAAACCGGTAAGCGAATAATCTGTATCGCAAGTTTTATCGAAATTTTCATGTGGGGAGAGAAGTTTCGTTGAGCAGTCATCGTCTCCCCTTAAAGGTGACTGCTCAACCTGTTTTCCGAGGCCTGACAATTGTTAGTCGAAACGGAAAGATTACTAGTGTTCATCGCTCCAACAGTCACAGAGGGATAAGGCGGATGTAAAGAAGAAGTGACTGACGTCATCACTGGAATATGAGAAGGGAAAGGAGAACTCAGAACAGGTACAGAAGGACCTTGTACAAACGGTGGTTTTATATTATACATCCCTGGTATGATGTACGGCAGCGGTATATTTCCATACATCATAGGTGAGGTTTGAATTTCCGAAACAGGTTGATTTTTCTTAATTTCGTTTCCTCCCCAACTTCTCTTAAATTTTCGATTACTCTTCCAGTTCCGCCGTTGTACAATTCCAGCTCCCTTTCTAAATTGTTGATTATTTAAAAGAGTTTCTTTTACAGAACTTTCAACATTCATCGGATCTGTTTGCACCGCATTATCTATAATAGCTCTTTTTCTTTGATTAACAAAGGTTTGTCTCACATTCGGTTGTTTCTTGATTTGGAATTTTGGACCACTGTGACTATCAAGCTGGCTGTTAGGACTACATTCTAGTTCGGCTATTCTAAGAACCAAATCTTGCACATTACTAACAGACCCTAACTTCAAAATTTTGGATTCCTCCATAGGTAAACATTCTAAGATCAGATCTTTTAGTTCTTGATCCGACGGTACCGTCACAGTCGAATTATATGTTTCTACAATATAACGGACAAAATCCAGCAGTGAAGAATATTTTGTGCGATCATATCTCAACGAATAGAGACGACGCTTCTGTGCCCTCTCCATCCGTTCAGATATATATTGCAGCTTGAAGAACCTAACAAAATCTTGAAAGGTTTTTATTTGGTTCGCGACACTTCGATACCAAATCTTTGCAGATTTTTCCAAACACCTCCCTATTATATATATTCGGTCTTGCTCGGTAAGAACATACATGTTCATCGTTTGGATTAGGTCATCCAAGAAAATTTGCGCAGTTCCTTGTGTCATTGTCCCATCAAATTTTGGAAAATGATGTAATTCTTTTAAGTAAGAACCAGCACATCGCTTTTGTGACGGGCTATTTCCCCAATGCACGTTTTCTGCCGGTAACTCCGAAAGGGGTTCGCAATTTACAGTACTGCAATTCAAAACAGGAGGTTCACTTCGGTAATTTCTATTTCTATGACGTTTTCGCTTATCATTCCGATGACAATTTCCTTCTTCCTCCGAATCGGTTGAAGAAAATCTACGCGAAGATGTACCATCGATCCGCACTCCATCTAAATTGTATATCTTAGTTTCGTTATTGTCGCCCTCTGAAACATCAACTTCGAATCTACTTCTCTGAAATATTTTATCCCGACTACTATCATTATTAGCGGAAGATTCTTCTTGTCTATCTAACTTCTCGCGGAGAAGAGCTTCGCATTTATCTTGGGCTTCGGAAATTTGGTTTTGTACAGATTCCTTCAACTTTTCCATATTCTGCCTACACTGGTCCCGGTTATGTCTATAAGCCTCAATTACATCTCTTTCGAGTACCTTTACCATGTTAACGGTGGCCTCGTTAAGTTCGCGCATTTTTCGGCTATCGTCAGCTTGTTGCTCTTTTACAATTTTAACTTCTTTTTGACAATCAATATTAACTTTACTTATTTCTACCCTTAAATCAGACATTTCTTTCACTACAGATTCAATTTTTACATCTAGGTTTTCGTTAGTCTCCGTTAATCCTAATTTTATATTGTCTACATCTGTTTTAACAGTATTAACATCGGTTACAATATCACTCAATTCTTTGGAAAAATTAGTTTGAAGCTCACTTATACTTTCCATGCATTGAGTCTTTGTATCGCTAATTTCTAATCTAACCTGTCCTAAATCATGAGTTAATTCTGTTTTCATATTACTCAAAGATTCCTTAAGTGAAGACATATCTTTAGACATTTTTAGCATTTCTGATTTTAACTCACACATATGCGCGGATAATTTAGTGTCAATTTTTGTCTCTAATCCGGTGATCACTGCCATTTTGGTGTCAATTCTAGTTTCCAATCCGGTAATCAGGGTTTTTAGAGTTTCCAGAAGTGGACCCCCACTAATTTCGATTGTCGGTACACTTTTTACTCCTCTATCCTCCTTATTAGCAACGCTTGCACCTTCACTAACTTCATCATTTAAACTTATTTCTCTTTGTGCCTGACAGTTTAAACAATACCAGCTACCATCATTTTCTTTTAATATTTTAAGTTCTTCTGACGATAGTTGCACACAATTTGTATGGAACCAATTCCCACAACTTTCACAGTTTATTGATATATTATTATTAGAATCACCTGTGCTTTCACAACAACTATGTTTCTCAGGTGCATGTCGATCTACACTCGACTTACTAAGACTCATATTTTTTTCATCATATCGGCTACACATCTCAAACACTCCCCAACAAAATCTCCACCAATGAGTAATTAACAATACCTCATTTGAGAAAGCAACAACCTTATAAATTCTAAGAACGGTAGTACATATCTTAGTTATAACTATAAATATTATACAAATCCTAAAGCTGAAGGTCGCCAATTTTGTAACGCACTAAATTTGCACAGTTACTTAAACTTAATGTTTATTCTCATTTCCAATGGATCCTGGCTTAGAGGAGCCAATTTTGTAACGGTCAGTTCTCTCATTACAGAAAGAAGAAAGCCCGGAATGAGTAAAATCTCAAAACGAATCGAAATCCCGAGTGATATAGACTATTTTGTAAAATTTACTTTCATATCATAAAAATAAAATTACCGGTTATAAAACTATTTTTATGGTTTATATTCAACGCATTCTGACTCGTCTTCAAGAGTCCTTTCTAAGATAGCAACCGCTCGCAAGAACTTACAAAGCATTACTTGCTTACTTATGCTCAACTGCCATGATTTTGATTTAATTCGTTTATAAGGCTAAATTAGATAATTCCACTTTATATCAGCGATCTCGTTTATTATTTTCAGGTAACAGCATACAAGAGGAAAAGAAATTTTGACATTATTAGCAATATAGTTTACATAAAATGTCATCTAATTGGAAAAAAAATGTATATATATTCAACAACATATTTATACGATTTCAAAAAAAATCTGTATTCTTTTGACAGTAAAATAAAATTATACAGTTCACGTTGTTTGTTTCCATAAGTACCTCATTGTAGTATCACATGAAACGAACTTTGATGCTATTCTAGACTGATCTACAATCATCTAAACGTAAGCTAAATATGGCACATTGCACTGTAAAAATAAAAGTATGGTACATTGTAATTCTCCTTCTTCAACAAGATCCTTATTCCATGACTCCTCATGAACATACTATTAACATTTAAGCTGTCTTTATCAAAATATGGGTTTATATGAGCAATTATTTATCCTCTATTGTGTCCCACAATTTATATTCTTTCTCAAACTCATTATAGAAGAAAGTAGTGGCAGAAATGAGGCATCACTCTATATATATATATGGCCATAACGTTGAATTTCTCAACTCAGCCTCAAAACCCAAAATGATGAAATAATGGAAACATGAACTATATACAAATGAACATGCATGCACTACAAAAAAAAATCTACCAGACAGCACCTTAAAGTTAATTAGTGACACATATCTTTTGTTGGGAGAATTACAAAACAAAGTTTCAACCTAAATGCAGTGCCAAGAAGAAAGAAAAAAAATCAATTCAACATAACAGATCAGTCTATCATAAATAAATAAGTAAGTGCAACAAGCTGATGCTGTAAGTACATCTACAAGTGAGGTAATTATTTCGTCATTAGATGTCATCAACCTGATCTTAATAGAATACAAAACAAAAATTATGATTAAGTTCCGTACTTGGATTTTCTTTCTGTATTTCATTTGCTTATCTTTACGATTCAGATTATTTAAATAGTAAGAAATCTAACATTTGACGTTACGCATCGTTACCATGACAACAGAAATTATTTATGATCACTATCATGGTTCTCGAGAATTCTGAGAGACTACATTAGTGGAGAGACAATTGCGGAATGTTTAAGATGTGTGAAGCCGCACACAGATTAACTTGACATTGTCATATTCGCCATTATTAACACACACAAATATTAGAACACTGTTATTCAAAAGTTACTTTGATAGGAAAT
The DNA here is from genome assembly GCF_964235325.1 of Thermobia domestica. NCBI lineage: Eukaryota > Metazoa > Arthropoda > Insecta > Zygentoma > Lepismatidae > Thermobia > Thermobia domestica. The sequence goes on from NC_137464.1 coordinate 17,949,236, forward strand.
TATTGTTATGATGGTAGCGTGAAAGTCGCCATCTTGGTTTTTGAAGAATTTTGAAAATTTACGTGTCTAAAAGTTAAAGATATTTGGGTTTACCTGAAGCACAGAAGTTGAAATGGGTGTTCCAGATTACACTCTGTTGATCAGCTCCGAGACGAAACCCAAATTCAATTCCGTTTGGCGTTGATCTTCGGTCCCATCACGAATCTGGCCACAGCTTCATTGTCCCTGTTGCCATTTTCCCTAGGCCGGAACAAATATCCTACCGTGACAATATTCCGAAAAACAGGTTACTTAAATTTAGAGCAGAGGATTTATTTTCACTAAATGTAGCTTGAGGTTATTTCAAATTAAAGAATTTCTATAGGTTGGTCAAGTCGATGAATTTAATGTTACAATTTCTAATCTAAATTCACTCTGCTTTGTCACGGTTCTCAGGTAGACATGTCACATTTTTTTTCTTCTTCTACGCTTTGCAAACAAAAACGCAGCGTAATACTTGTAGTAATGTAAACAATTGAGAATCAAGGAAAAGAAGTGACTTATTTAATGTATAATGTAACGAATAACTTCGTTTTCATAGCAGAACTTTATTCGCGAATCTGCAGTTATTATTATAAGTTATATTTGAGTGTAAAAAGGGTCATACACCATATATTTTTACAGCAATGAGTAGCGATGTTAAATTTGCAACTTCAATGTAATAATTACTTAATAAAGTTTCTCTCCACTAACGAAGTCCTGCAGATGTAGTATATACGGGTCAATAATATGTACCAAGCATTTTTTTGAAACGTGTGTTACTGTATAAATACTGAATTTAATTTAGATCGATGCCTAACCAGTTTATGGATATAATCACATAGCCTACCGTGCAGGTAGAGAATACACACACCCAGGCTATGGTGCAGGTCAACATTACGTAGGCCAGGTCAACATTACGTAGGCCACGTATGGTATCAATATAAAATAATAACTATAACGAACGAATCATGGATAACAACAGACTAAACACAACTTAGTGCTTTTAGGAATAAAGTACAACCTAACACAACCTGAAATAAAGAAAATTCAAACACTCTACAACAACAAGAAAATAGAATGTGACGTTATCCGTGTACGTTACAAAGTAAATTGTTATTGGATACCGGGGCAACCTGCTCCGCAATTTCAAAAGAATTTTGGGACTCCGTCTCAAATAGTCAACCCCCACCCGCATTTTTGAGTGCAAAGAATATACGGGTAACGTCAGCTTTTGGTAGTAAAGCAGCGACACTAATTGGCCAAACTCTGTTAGTCATTGTGATACAAGGGAAGGAATATCATACTTTAGGTATTATTATTTCAGGCTTAAATAGGTCTTTGATACTAGGATCCAACTTTTTCACAGAATCTCGTGCCGTGTTAGACTATGACACCGGCCTTCTACATCTCAAACATCCTCATGATGTAGAAGTAGCGTTTAGATCTGTAGATTGCGAGTCTGAAGATCTAGTAGTTCGATGTTTGGAGTGGAATGGAGAGTGCATAAAACCATTTAGTTTAATGGATGAAATAGATAATGTTAATTGTATTTTTTCCCCGTCAGACGAAAGACGGAAGGCCATACGGGTTATTGCACAAAATGAGTCTAAGACCTCCAGAGAGCAGGCAACTCATGCACTAAACTTGGACGATGGGCGATTCCCAAGTGCCCAAGAAATGGCAGTTCACGTATTCCCACCAGAAGAGTGGATGAAAGTGAAGACTTGCGCCTCCCATTCAGAGATAGAAGAGTTTGTATCGAACTACTCAGATCTCTCAGCCTCCCAAAGAGATAGTTTGAAAGCTGTGCTGCTCAAGCATCAAGCCCTTTTTGATGTCAAGCCAGGTTGCATAGCTAACTACGTGCATGAGATTGGAGTAACGGACGAACGTCCAATCAAGACCAAACTCTATCCTTACCCTAAACGATACAGGAATTTAGTATCCAATGAAATTTCGAGATGGCTAGCGTGGGGGGTGATCAAGAAACAGCCTACGGCGTATATCAACACACTGGTAGTGACACCTAAGAGTGATGGACGTATACGAGTCTGTATTGACGACCGAGCTCTGGCCAAAATATCTGGTGATTTATCTGACAAACCAATGCCTCCCTTGTCTGTTCTCCAAGACATATGCGATAATTCTTGGTTCAGCTGCGTGGATACAACTGAAATGTTCCTCCAGATAAAGGTTAAAGAAAGCGACCAAAAATATTTAGGATTTTTACATGAAGGTATATCCTATGTTTTTCAGAAATTACCTTTCGGTACTAAACAGAGCCTTGCTTCTTGTGTTAGAGCTTTAGATATGCTTATAGGAACTGAAGCGCGAGAGTACTGCGGCGGGTATGACCTGATTTTAGCCGACAGGAGCTTCAGTGATCATCTTGTACACCTCGACAGTGTTGGGTTTACTCACTGCAGGTGGCCTAACTCTCAGGCTGAAAAAGTGTAACTTCGCAAGAAAAAGTTTAAACATACTTGGTTTCCAACTTTCTCAATCCGGTATCGGTAAAGATCCGGAGAAACTGAAGTCGGTGTTAGATTTCAGAACACCCCGGAACGTGAGGGAACTGCGTTCCTTCATTAGCTACTGTCAATATTACAGATGTTTCAGCAGGAAATACTCGGAAGTTCTCTATCCGTTGTGATCATCTTGTACACCTCGACAGAGTGTTGGGTTTACTCACTGCAGGTGGCCTAACTCTCAGGCTGAAAAAGTGTAACTTCGCAAGAAAAAGTTTAAACATACTTGGTTTCCAACTTTCTCAATCCGGTATCGGTAAAGATCCGGAGAAAGTGAAGTCGGTGTTAGATTTCAGAACACCCCGGAACGTGAAGGAACTGCGTTCCTTCATTGGCTACTGTCAATATTACAGATGTTTCAGCAGGAAATACTCGGAAGTTCTCTATCCGTTGTGATCATCTTGTACACCTCGACAGAGTGTTGGGTTTACTCACTGCAGGTGGCCTAACTCTCAGGCTGAAAAAGTGTAACTTCGCAAGAAAAAGTTTAAACATACTTGGTTTCCAACTTTCTCAATCCGGTATCGGTAAAGATCCGGAGAAAGTGAAGTCGGTGTTAGATTTCAGAACACCCCGGAACGTGAAGGAACTGCGTTCCTTCATTGGCTACTGTCAATATTACAGATGTTTCAGCAGGAAATACTCGGAAGTTCTCTATCCGTTGTTCAACCTGCTGAAGAAGAATGTGAGGTTCAAGTGGGAACCCGGACATCAGGCAGCGATGGAGAAGATCAAACAGATCTTCCAAGAAGAAGTTGTGTTGAAGACCGTCCTGCCTGATAAACAACTCAAATTTGGAATCGGATGCGTGTGATATTGCGTGTTCATCTCTATTGTACCAGCGTGATGATAATGATGACATTAGGGTCATCGCGTTCACATCACGCGTGTTCAACGCTGCGCAGAAGAATTACTCCGTAACGGAGAAGGAGTTCTTTGGACTGATAGATGGGGTTGTTAAATTTAAGCAATATTTAGTAGAAACTAAATTCATAATTCGCAGCGACCACCTTGCTCTTAAATTTATTCTGTACTGTAGACTTACAAAACCAGCGCATCACCCGGTGGGCGATGTTGCTCTCCAATTTTAACTTTGAGTTTCAGTTTGTCCAATGAAAATTTGAGTGATTATCACTCAAGGTATCCTCCTCACACAGAAGAAGACCTCAGTGTTGCACGGAAGCCTATCCTCCAGGAGTCGCTGATGACCATACTGACGGAAATTCCTTGTGAGTTAAGGAAGATGATAGCCATACTACCGGAGATGCAGTCTTCAGATCCTGTCTACGGCAAGATCAAGAGAGAAGTAGAAGAGAAGACGGACTCACCAAGAGTGAATGGTGCTTGTCACCGTTTCGAAGTTTTGAACGGACACTTATGCAAGCGTGACCGGGAAGGAGTCCGAATATGCATCCCAGAAGTGCTAGTAATTCCACTGCTTGATTATTACCATACAGATCGGGGGCACATGTCGGCCAGCAAATTACTACCACTTCTAACTGAATTTTTCGTATGGCCAAAGATGCGAGCAAGCGTGAGGAGATTTTGTGCTTCCTGCGAATTATGTCAGAAAAGCCACCCTCCCCACTGTTATCGGCCGGGACCACTGAATCCCGTCGTCGTGGAAAAGCAGGGCTACCTGGTCTGTGCCGATTGGTTAGGACCCATAACTAAAGGAATTGGGGGAGTCCACTACATTCTAGTGTTCTACGATGCATTTTCTAAACTTATTGGTTTATACGCTTGTAGAAAAGCAAACACTGCCACTGCAATAAGGAAGCTTAAGGACTACTTAAAAGTAAACCCTAGTGTGGAACTCGTCTTGACAGACAGAGGGTCACCTTTCCAGTCTGACCGCTGGAAAAATGAGTTAGCAGACCTTGGTATCAGGCACATTACTTCTACTCCATATTATCCCCAGAGAGAGATGGCAGAAGTAGCAGTGAAAGCGACTGTACGTTTACTGCGTAAATTGTGTCATGATAACCAAAGATTGTGGCCCAAACACTTAGAGAAAATAGAGAAGTGTTTGAATTCTGCGAAACACTTGACCACTGGCGTGTCAGCCTATGAGTGTCATTTTGGACAGTCTATGTCTAGAGACATAGCCAGGCTCTTCGAAATCCCAGAAGTGGATCAGCGCCATGACGTGCAGTACTACATTGAGATTGCTAGGAAAAATCACAAAAAGAATGCTGCTGCACGAAAGAGAAATTTCGACAAATCACACGATACAGAAGAGTACAATGTGGGTGACCTTGTTTTATCTAGAGTTTTCCCGAAGTCGGATGCTCTAGCAGGTGTTTCGAAGAAGTTCTTACTCTTATTCTCAGGCCCGTGGAAAATTGTCGCTACCACAGGCAAAAACATGTACACGCTAGCGGATCCTGCGACAGATGAGGTCAAAGTGACCAGAAACAACAGTGGTACTGGTGCAATAGAGACGCAATAGTAATCACACATGACGCATCGAACCCCGGACTGGACAACTAGTGTACATAGTGTAGTGCTATAGTGTTTATGTTAGTGTAATAGTGTATTAGTGTATTGTGTATTTATGGGAACTTATGTAATTCAGGTTAAGTAAGTTTAGGGCTTCCTGAATTCTCTGAATTTAGCTTTTGCTTATTTTATTGTAATTCTGTTTATTGTGTTTATCTTGTGATTTACTTTGTATGTTTGTTTTTTTAAACTTTTGTAATATTGTGATTATGTTTCAGGAATAAAAATGTGCCCTCTTTATGATCTACGTCCTGTATTAGCAAATACAGCACCTAGAATCATAGGGGGAAAACTATAGAAGGCCGAAGTCCTTCTCCTTCATCTGCATATCAAAATGCAGATGAGGGGCACATTTACATATTATTATGTAAATATATTAATTTGTGATAAAATTAATTGCTTGGAAATTATTATGCATATTGAATATTATCTAGTTATTATGAATAAAAATATTTAAACACCGAGCGTAGTACGGAAATGTTAATACAATATTGTATTATATTGTATTTATTCATGAATGTAATTTCCTTTATAGGCTAATGATATTTGATTTTATTGCGTGCATCTCATTACTGGGACATTGTATTGTATATATTATACATGGGGATGAAGGAAGATAGTTATTATAATATGCTACATTGGATTAAATTAAAGAAGAAATAAAGGCATATTCAAAGGAATCATGCATTGAAGTTGGAACTTTGGAAGACGGAGCTACGCTGACAGAGATTTTTTTCTCGCGACTCTTCGTCGCCTGGAAAACTGTATGTGAGGTCCTCAACAACTCACAGTTGCAGGAAATCACTAAATGAGCGAGAGAATACGACTCATTAAATACAGGAAGGATCCTACTCATTTCCTCTAGTAAAGCAAAGCTGAATTGGAAACATTGCTGACTGACGCTCAGCATCTTTTGTTGAAAATGTTGTAAAAATTTTAGCGTCAACATGCTAGTTTTTGAATTTGTATAGGTGTGATTTCTTGAGTAGCAAGCTCGTAGCGTCCCTTCCGCCCCCTTCACCCATGTCCAGTACTCCGTCAGCGAACGGGCCTAGAGTTTTACCCAGGATGCACAGCAGTTTTGAAAATTTGTACTTTATTTTGATTCATTTTCTATGTAAAATATTAATATTAACGTATTACGCTCACTCGTTCTTGGAAATACCGTTCAAAATTCATGACTACTTTTGTCAACGTGTTTCCCTTTCGTACAAGACATTTGGCTCTTGTATTTTTCAAAATTAATAATAATCAAAGATGTTTTCTTCTCTCTCTATCCTACAACATGGCGGCGGATTGTGTAGCAGACAGTTTGAAAGGAAGCCGCAGGAATATAGACTTCCTTCAAGTACTACGAGAGATGACAGTTTATTACAATAATATAATTGTATTCTATGTATATTTTTCTTTTATTCTGTATATAATATCATGTATTTCTATTATTCTAAGTGTTAGTTCCAAGTGAAAATAGTTATGTGGTTGTGAAAATTCCATGGACTTCTGTTTTGATCAGAAGCTTCAAATGTTGCCGCCATTCCAACATGATGGCAGCACCTACCAAAGGATTGCTGGGAGTTCCATGCAGCTAGAAGCAAGCTTCCGTGGTTGTTTGCGGAAGACCTCCCAGTAGATATAGCCGGAGGCATGAAAACCTTTGTTGGGAGACTCAAAGAAGAGCGAGTCCTTCCTTTCTTAGTTTTGCGCATAGTTAATATACTTGTTCAGTGGCTGAACAAGGGAGGTTGATTCATAGCTCGAGGAGAGTAAACGTCGTACAATTGCGGTAGGAAGTCTCCTATACTTCCTAAGTACCGGGCAGTTTGACCCAGGAAAAGTGTGAGAATCGTTCTCCCGTGGAATTCCTGTGAACATACATGTAACGACATGTATCGGGAAACATTGTGTGTGGTGAATAGTGCTTCGACTCTTCGCATTTATTTGTGACATATACCAAGGTTTTGAACAGTGCTAACCTGTAAAATTTGTGAAAACTGAGTCATACCTATCTACGACGTTCGATCATGAAGAGTTACTTTAAAAAAAAAATTTTTTCTTTCATGGCTCAGTGCTATCTGTAACTTTTAGGCAGCAGAACTAAGTAGACAGTTTTGTCTAGAAACTTTCCTCTTAGCACAGTGGTGCAGTTAGCAACTTCCAGTATGGAAGTAGAAGTATAAATATATAATATCTCTATTTGAGAGTTTTCAGGCCTGTCAAGCTAACAGGGCAGGGCCTCCTTGGACTTTCGTACAAGGACCCAAGCAGTAGTTAAATTGCTTGTTTCACTGACATTTCATATGTCAACTTCATTATAGTTTGTCGTCCCGCTGATCAAATCAACAAGAACGTTGCTGTTCTTCAGTGGAATGAAAATGTGGAACACTATGTGGTGATTTCAAGCAGGAACTGTGTGTGTGTCACATCTGCTACAGGAACAGTGCGCCGAATATATAAAATATTTGACCAATTTATTTTCTTTTGATTTTATTTTCATAAAAGTGTGTATTACTATTATGTTTGTGTTATTACGATCCTCCTCTCTGAGACAGTCAGACTTTGAACACAAAATAATGAGGAGCTCTAATTTATATTGAAAATCTAATCTTTTCTGAGATCAAACAGATCTCTGTGAATTAGGCTCAACAAACCCTCTTTTATATATTTTTTTTTTTGCTAATAGTGGCAAATGTGGTGTAAAATATTAAATTTCATAGTGTGTGTGAGTGGTGCACTACCAAAGGAAAAGTTCATTATTGGTGTATCAATGGAGTGTTAACGTGTATCAATATTCATCATATGGTCTACCAAGACGGAAATAAACCGCCATCTTTACCAGTATTTCTAGTGGTCTGTTTATCCTGCAGGGTGAGTACCTGACACTAATTCCATTGTTTTTGTTTCAGGAGTGTGAGACAAGGAAACATTTCTCCTTGTCATTGTACATCTGACCAGCTCCCTGAATGGGGCCCAGGGAGAATTACGCCCATAGAACCATAAGAATACAGTCATGAGTATAGTGAGTTGTAACAGGCTGCTACCTGTTTTGTTTAAAGTAGTTTTTTTTTTACCTTTTGTTATTGCAGAAACTCACTATAGTAGCTTCCAGGCCATGACTGTAGTACAGAGTACCCTGAGATCTGTTGTTCTATTTTATTAATTTTATATGCTCTACCAAATTTACATGTGGCAGTGGCGGCTTCTACAGGAGATCAACTTTATCTCCAAGCAGGGAATTAAGTATGCAGATGCCTGTAATTTGCATTTTATGTAAATTTTGACCTTAGTTTGAATATTCCCAGCCACTCCACCTTTTTTATTAATTTTAATTGTGGTGGTGTTTCCCTGGTATCCTTAGTTTCGGCTCTGGCTACCTGCACCTCACAATTTTAATACTATATATAATTTCAATCCAAGTGTCCTCAACACTAATGCACTCCGAATCTTGTAAAACCGAGAACCTATTCGAAACTTCAATCTTGCATTCGTCTCTTATTGGCTCTCATCTAATTTCTTTAAATTAAATCTCTCAGTTTTCGGACATTGAATATTTTTTTATTCAACGATAGTCTCTCTCTTATTATCGCTGCTACCAGGTAGTGATCAGTGTCACAATCAGCCCCTCTAAACGACCGGACATCAATTATACTAGATTGCCTTCTTCTATCTACTAAAACGTAATCAATTTGATTATGTGTTTTCCCGTCTGGTGAGGTCCATTTATGAAAGTTGCGATGTGGGAATTTTGTACTCTTCACGATTAGGTTTTTGGATGTTGCAAAGTTCACCAGTCTAACATCGTTATCATTACTTTTTTCATGCAGACTTTCGTTTCTTATAATCGATTTGAAAATATCCTTTCGTCCTACCTTCGCATTGAAATCCCCTAATAGAATTTTCATATGGTATCGCAAGAGTTGGTCAAAGATCCGTTCCACTTCGTAAAAACTGTCTTTTATATCGTCATCCTTATATTCTGTTGGGGCATGTAAATTTAAAACAATAATATCACACCACCGTCTCTTAAGAGTAATAAAAGAAAGTCTGTCAGTAACAAATTCAATCCATTTAATTGCTGGTAATATTCGTTTGTGAACGAAAAACCCTGTTCCTAATTGGTGGTTTTTATTTCCTTCCCTGTAAAAGAACGTAGAATTTTCGGAATTAACAGATCCATTTCCTTCCCACCTAACTGCCTGAACTACAAGATCCATCCTGTATTTCTCCAACTCACTCGTTACGGATTTTAACGCGCCTGCCCTATAAAGACTTCTAATATTCGATGTTCCAAATCTCATGTCCATTTTCTTTTTCTGAGGTCGTGCCAAGTTAAAGAAACCACTGTGGAGGATAATTTGAAATAGCCAGGTAATATGGAATACAAATGCTATATAGAAAAGAAATGAGTTTTCTGTTGAAGATACAATGAATACAGTTACAATATATGAACATTCTTAATACCAAGCCATAACTGAATGTGATTACTTGCAGAAGTCACAAATATAATACTCTGCTTCCGGATCGGCACAGTCATTGTGTGCTCACATTAAACATGATGAACAATGGACCCAAGCTCACCCTTTGTATCATCAGAAAATTTGCTGTAATATAATATACGCTTAGCATTGTTGTCATCATAAATGAGTGTTTAATTGCCCAATACCGATAGATATTTTTGTAATCGAAATACCATACGGAATATGGAATACCATGCTTTTCTTGTGGGTATTCCATATTTCACTCCACGCCAACTTGGAAACGAAAGAGCTGTTAAACGCATTCAAAGGCGTATAGGATAATGGCGCTTATAAAACTACCACTCTGTATATCCAACGTCGTAGTAAACAAAGAATTGTTGTTCTATTACATTTGAATAGGAAAATACAGGTTTAAAAAACTTGCCTGTAAAAGTTTTCAGGAATAAGAAATCAGATTTTCACGTCTACCAACACATCGACCCTAACAGCACAGGATGTGCTAGGCATGTGCCATTTAGGTGTCCCAGCTACTTTTTCGGTTCCCGACACTTCGTACATGTGATATTCAGGTGCTAAGTATGTACTTCAGCTACCTATAGTCTTAGGTATTTGTTACATCTAATTGATATTTGCAACTATGTACAGCTGGCAGCAAAAAACTACAACATGAGCATGTAAGTTTATTGTGAAACGACGAAGTCTTTTGTTCCAAAATAAATGTGCAGGGGAGGACGCCTAGGTTTCTCCTGGCATGATTCGTGCCACTTAGACGTTATGTTGATTCCCTGCGCTGTTAGGCGTAGTTTCACTATAAACTTACATGCTCATGTTGCACATTTTTTTTTTTTTTTTTTTGCTGCGAACTGTACCACAAATATAGCATTTATATACCTGGCTCAGTTTCGCACTCTTAACAGTCATTTGTTTTTATGTCGTCATTGGGATATATATCTATCATGTTCTAGGTGCGTTCTTTAGGTACATACTGTTTTAGATACTCTAACAGCATTTGTTGCTTCTTTTTCTAAGCGGTTGTGTACTAGAAGCAAACAAACGCATCAACTTTATTGGATGGCAACTGTTGCCGATCATTTGAAAGTGAATATGGAAGAATCATGAAATAAAGTAAATATACCCCCGTTATTTTGTTATAAAATTACATGGCGAGTAGATTTTATCTGATCCCAAACGGTTATCGTCGAATATACACGGTTAAAGGAGCACTCTGATTAGCAAAATTCAAAAGACGTCAATAATTTATTCCTCTACAAGCGACATTGTCTCCATCGACTCCGTGGCCAAGTCGGTAGAGCACGTGGCTAGTAATTCAAAGGTTGGCGATTTGCGCCCACCCTGGAGTACATTTCTTTTACTTGTTTAAAGTGTTTTTTTAGACTCACCTTAATGTAAACGCATTACGCATATAGGCGATTTAACATATTTTGTGGGAGTAATTTTGTGGTTCATTGACGCTTACGGCATGAGAAACATAACTAGAACATACTAGGCACGTTCCCTAGGTACATGTCAGACATGTGCCTAGGGACGGCATAGACTGTGGCTATCACTTGCCATCCATGTGATTTCTCTCTCAAAGGTACATAAGGCACATACTGGATACATTCCTATGAACCTGAGGGAACATGATAGGCATATGCCTGCTATGCGATTGTGCTGTTAGGGGAATGTCACTATCACAAGGAGACTGACTGTAGAGTATCATGGGAACTGTTAACAATACGTATACACGAAACATGCAATGTATCGAATTATTATGATAGTTGCAGAGGCAACTTTAATTACGAACGTTTTTTCCAAGCACCTTTGCATTGTTGTCTCCAGACACTTCATGACTGTTTATTTTGTATTTAAGTTCTCTGTTCGAGGGGTTAGGCTACATAAGACGAGATGTACAGTTTAAAAAGATTACTGTAATGTATTTTATGCTCTCTCACCTGGAACTGACCCCAGGGCCTGTCCACCAGAGATGCACTGCTCCACAAAACTTAAGCAACCAGAGTGAACTTGGGATAAGCAACGAGTGGAGCCCATTGAAAACTGGTAGAGGGTATGCACCTACAAAGAGACGCACAGGTAATGCGAGAGCTCGGTATAGAGCGTACGTAGCACCTTCGTAACCGCGATGAACAGATTTCTGCCACGAAGCGTACACAACAGCCTAGATGTTTGTCCAAGGCTGCAAGCAATGAGTTGGTGGTTCCTGTGTGGGATATCAAGCATAAGCACTTTGCAGGGGGATTCGAATCCTGTAGATTCTCGGTGTGGGTGCGCCCCTGGTGCTCACACTAGTTAAATTCAGCATAATTATAATGTTTTTATTAGTTCTCATACTTCTTCACTTTTTGCATTGAGTTGAGTTGATTTTGAATTTAATGTTCCTTTCAGCAGTTAGGTTAAATGAGACGGGATCTACTGATTAACGTGGAATCTGAACCACCTGAGCTCCCGCCGGGAATCAAACCCGGGTCTCCCACGGCAAAGGCGCTTACGTTAATCGCTTAGCCACGATGGAGCTCTCTTCACTTTTTCAATGGGATGTCGCCAATATATTATACAATTCAGGTCCTGCTAATTCCTTTCATATAAGACGCGAGAAAAGCAAAACAATCATATTTTCATTCCATAATCTATCAGCCATTTATTAATTTAAATTCACTTTGAAATTTCGACACAGTATAGTTTAAACATCTAGATGATAGTTAACTTTGTTCGATTATGTTCTAACTTCTTTCTAAACTTTCACAATTCGTCAGTGCACTAAAAGGTATACAGTAGTTTGCAATCACTCAACAGAATCCTCTACAAAACAGGGTAATGATAAGATTTTTCTTACAAGAAATCTTCCGAAAAATGCTGCCGTATCGAACAGGCCTTAGATTCACTAGTATTGGGAAAGTATTTTAGGAAAACCTAACACTACAAACCTATCGAGAAGGCTATACGAGAGGACACGGAATATATCCACTTATATATATATATATATATATATATATATATATATATATATATATATATATATATATATATATATATATATATATATATATATATATATATATATATATAGTTCAGCATATATATTTACTTTAATTGAGAGATGTAATGGAGATATAAAAATAGCTATAAGCTATAGTTTTGAAAACAGTCGAGTGTATACCTACCAACAATTCTAGCAGAACATAGCTGATGAAAATTATGGAAAAGAAATAATAAATGCTAGCAAATATACATAAATCAATCAGTATATCACCACACAACATGTTTTCACATTTGCTACTTTGAAAGACACTGAGAGAATAATGTTTTTGCGCATAAAGTACAATCTCCGAAGTCCCGCCCCTCCCCCAAAGAAAAAACTTTCCGCGTTTTTTACAGCGTAGTGTTCCAGCTGAACGTACACTCATGTCCAAAATTATCGGTGCATGTCTATAAATATGTTGTTGTAGGAATATAATTTGATAACGAGTTCTCCCAGTATTTCTTACAATGTTAGTATGTGTATAATCGGCAAAGACATATAAATGGGAAATTTCATGTCAAAAGAGCAGTAAATAAGAACAATAAAACTTTCTTGTCCATTTAGCAACATTTTGTTTCACTCATTCTAATTTTTGTATTTATAATTCTTTTCCTACGAAATTTACCACAAATATACATTTCCCGATTATACACATAGTATCAGTATTAAAAGTACCCTGCAAAATCATTATCAAATTATATTCTTACAAGAAGACAGTTATAGGTATGCGACAATAATTTTGGACATGAATGTACATTACTGCAAATAACAGTACTCGTCTTTTTTTATTTTACATGTATTTAAGATGGAAATTAAAATAGAAAAATCAGTTTAAAAATTTCCTTCGAATTCTTACAATACAGAAGGTAGGATTGTACCATTGTAACAATGTTACTAAGTACAGTATGTTTTGATAAGCTATTTACTTTTCTTACAAACATTTAGTTTATGTAGGTAGGAAAACCGTAGCCTAAAAAATCAGATTATACGTATTTAAAAAATAAGTCTTGAAAATAAATTAAAATTTTATTTTGTTCTGCGTTAACTTAAGAATCTCTGGGGAAGGATTCTAAGCCTCCCATTTCCCTCGGTACGACCCCGGAAAGATGTGATTTTGTTTGTTCTATTAGTTTATTTTCATTACAAGTAATTGAAATAAAAAGAAATGTAGATAACTGATTGAAAGATTGAGCTATTACTATATTCTTATATTTTAAATAGCAGTTTATTCTTTGATTCTGTTTAAAGTGCCACATTACTGGAAATTAGTCAACAACAGCTGTCAACGCTGCTCATTCAAATCTTGATTTGAACGTCCGGAGACCGCAGTTCCTCCCCCAGCTGCCCGCGCTTCCTTTCTGTACTACACACAGAAGCAGTGTATCATGCTCGCTGCTGCTGCGAATATGGTGTAATTATGGAATGCATATACGCAAGGAGTAAATCAAGCTGAGACTTGAAACGAAACGATAAAATAATAATATTCTAAATATTATTAAATATCTTAATGAGCAACAACGTGTACGATATTTGATGGTTCACGTGCTCTTGAGAACTGCACAAGGCGACGCCACCGCTTCCCCCCAACTTCCTGAACCCCCACTAGATCCATGCTGTATTTCTCGAGTTCACTCGTTACGGATTTTAACGCGCCTGCCCTGTAAAGACTTCTAATAATATACGATGTTTCAAATCGAATGTTTTGTTTTTCCTTCTTGTTTTGTTGAGATCGTGTCAAGTTATCAGCCCTGGTCCGAGGCTTCTGTGAGTGTTTCTGAACAAGTACCTTTTCTACATGTAATATTTTTAAGTAGTCATATCATTTTTAGGTATCCTCGTCGCCAAAAGTGCCTTTACATCGCCGTGACGGGTATGTGACGGCGCAGTACACCAAGGAAGGGATGGTTGCATAAGAAATTGTGATTAATTTTGAAGAGTTTTTATTTTGACTAGGGAAATAACGTAGGTATAGGGATTAAAGGCATAGATTTGAACCGTCAGTACACTGCCATCTCTGAAAAGATTCGTATTCTCAGTTTTTCAATTTATTGTCTTATATGTTAAATTAATAACTGCTAACAATTGCTACTAGCGCTTTTTACTCTTCAGAAATTT